>NC_092377.1:127022345-127387302 GCF_030028105.1 Mobula birostris | reverse complement strand
CCACAGTGTCCCTCCTCACCGTTAATCCCACAGCGATCTCTCCTCACAGTTATTCCCACAGCGTCCCTCGTCACCGCTAATCCCACAGCATCTGTCCTCACCACTAATCTCACAGCGATCTCTCCCGACCACTAATCCCACAGCGTCCCTCCTCACCGCTAATCCCACTGCATCTGTCCTAACCGCTAATCCCACAGCGTCCCTCCACACCGCTAATCCCACAGCGTCCCCTTCACCGCTAATCCCACAGAGATTCCTCCTCACTGCTAATCCCACAGCATCCCTCCTCACCGCTAATCCCACAGTGTTCCCTCCTCACCGCTAATCCCACAGCGATCCCTGCTCACCGCTATTCCCTCAGGGCTCCCTTCTCACCTCCTATCCCACAGCTTCTCTCCTCACCGCTAATACCACAGCATCTCTCCTCACCCCTAATTGCAGAGCATCCCTCCACACCGATAATCCCTCAGTGATCCCTCCTCACTGCTAATCCCACAGCATCTGTCCTCACTGCTAATCCCACACTGATCTCTCTTCACCACTAATCCCACAACATCCCTACTCAGCACTAATCCCACAGCGATCTCTCCTCACCGCTAATCCCACAGACCTCCCTCCTCATAACTAATCGCACAGCGATCCCTCCTCACCGCTAATCCAACAGCGATCTCTCCTCACTGCTAAACCCGCGGCGTCTGTCCTCACTGCTAATCGCACAGCGATCTCTCCTCACTGCCAATCCCACAGCGTCCCTCCTCACCGTTAATCCCACAGTGATCTCTCCTCACCGTTATTCCCACAGCGTCCCTCCTCCCGCTAATCCCACAGCATCCGTCCTCACCACTAATCTCACAGCGATCTCTCCTAACCACTAATCCCACAGCGTCCCTCCTCACCGCTAATCCCACAGCGTCCCTCCACACCGCTAATCCCACAGCGTCTCTCCTCACCGCTAATCCCACAGCGATCCCTCCTCACTGCTAATCCCACAGCATCTGTCCTCATCGCTAATTCCACTGTGATCTCTCCTCACCACTAATCGCACAGTGTCCCTCCTCACCGCTAATCCCACAGCACCTCTCCTCACCACTAATCTCACAGCGATCACTCCTCACCATTAATCCCAGAGCGTCCCTCCTCACCGCTAATCCCACAGCATCTGTCCTTACCGCTAATCCCACAGCGTCCCTCCTCACTGGTAATCCCACAGCGATCCCTCCTCACTGCTAATCCCACAGCATCTGTCCTCACCGCTAATTCCACAGTGATCTCTCCTCACCACTAATCCCACAGTGCCCCTCCTCACCGCTAATCCCGCAGCGATCTCTCCTAACCGCTAATCCCACAGCATCTGTCCTCACCACTAATCCCACAGCCTCCCTCCACACCGCTAATCCCACAGCGATCCCTCCTCACCGCTAATCCCACAGCATCCTTCCTCACTGATAATCCCATAGCGATCTCTCCTCACCGCTAATCCCACAGCGCTCCCACTTCACCGCTAATCCCACAGCGATCCCTCCTCAATGTTAATCCCACAGCATCTGTCCTCACCACTAATCCCACAGCGATCCCTCCTCACCGCTATTCCTTCAGCGCTCCCTCCTCACCTCTTATCCCACAGCGCTCCCTCCTCACCGCTAATCACACAGCGATCTCTCCTCACTGTTAATCCCGCGGCGTCTGTCCTCACTGCTAATCGCACAGCGATCCCTCCTCACTGCTAGTCCCACAGCGTCCCTCCTCACCGTTAATCCCACAGCGATCCCTCCTCACCGCTATTCCCTCAGCGCTCCATCCTCACCGCTAATCCAACAGCGATCTCTCCTCACTGCTAATCCTGCGGCGTCTGCCCTCACTGCTAATCGCACAGCGATCCCCCCTCACTGCTAACCCCACAGCGTCTGTCCTCACCACTAATCGCACAGCGATCTCTTCACACCACTAATCCCTCAGCGATCCCTCCTCACTGCTAATCCCACAGCATCTGTCCTCACAGCTAATCCCACAGCATCTGTCCTCACCGTTAATCCCACAGCGATCGCTCCTCGCCGTTACTCCCACAGCGTCCCTCCTCACCGACAATCCCACAGCATCTGTCCTCACCACTAATCTCACAGAGAAATCTCCTCACCACTAATCCCACAGCGTCCCTCCTCACCGCTAATCCCGCAGTATCTGTCCTCACCGCTAATCCTACAGCGTCCCTCCACACCGCTAATTCCACAGCGTCCCTCCTCACTGTTAATCGCACAGCGATCCCTCCTCACCGCTAATCCCACAGCGTCCCTCCTCACAGCTAATCCCACACTATCTGTCCTCACCGCTAATCCCACAGCGTCCCTCCACATCGCTAATCCCACAGCGTCCCTCCTCACCGCTAATCCCAAAGCGAACCCACCACACTGCTAATCCCAATGCATCTATCCTCACCACTAATCTCACAGCGATCTCTCCTCACCACTAATCCCACAGCGTCCCTCCTCACCTCTAATCCCACAGCATCTGTCCTCACCGCTAATCCCACAATGTCCCTCCACACCGCTAATCCCACAGCGTCCCTCTTCACTGCTAACCCACAGCGATCCCTCCTCACCGCTAATCCCACAGCGATCACTCCTCACCGCTAATCCCACAATGATTCCTCCTCACTGCTAATCCCACAGTATCTGTCCTCACCGCTAATCCCACAGCGTCCCTCCACACCGCTAATCCCACAGCGTCCCTCCTCACCGCTAATTCCACAGCGATCCCTCCTCACTGCTAATCCCACAGAATCTGTCCTCACCGCTAATCCCACAGCGATCTCTCCTCAGCACTAATCCCACAGCGTCCCTCCTCACCGCTAATCCCACTGCATCTGTCCTAACCGCTAATCCCACAGCGTCCCTCCACACCGCTAATCCCACAGCGTCCCCTTCACCGCTAATCCCACAGCGATCACTCCTCACCGCTAATCCCACAGAGATTCCTCCTCACTGCTAATCCCACAGCATCCCTCCTCACCGCTAATCCCACAGTGTTCCCTCCTCACCGCTAATCCCACAGCGATCCCTGCTCACCGCTATTCCCTCAGGGCTCCCTTCTCACCTCCTATCCCACCCCTTCTCTCCTCACCGCTAATACCACAGCATCTGTACTCACCGCTAATCCCACAGCGATCCCTCCTGACTGCTAATCCCACAGCGATCCTTCCTCACTGCTAATCCCACAGCGTCTGTCCTCACCACTAATCGCACAGCGATCTCTTCACACCACTAATCCCACAGCGATCCCTCCTCACTGCTAATCCCACAGCATCGGTCCTCACAGCTAATCCCACAGCATCTGTCCTCACCGCTAATCCCACAGCATCTGTCCTCACCGTTAATCCCACAGCGATCGCTCCTCACCGTTACTCCCACAGCGTCCCTCCTCACCGACAATCCCACAGCATCTGTCCTCACCACTAATCTCACAGAGAAATCTCCTCACCACTAATCCCACAGCGTCCCTCCTCACCGCTAATCCCGCAGTATCTGTCCTCACCGCTAATCCTACAGCGTCCCTCCACACCGCTAATTCCACAGCGTCCCTCCTCACTGTTAATCGCACAGCGATCCCTCCTCACCGTTATTCCCACAGCGTCCCTCCTCACCGCTAATCCCACACTATCTGTCCTAACCGCTAATCCCACAGCGTCCCTCCACACCGCTAATCCCACAGCGTCCCTCCTCACCACTAATCCCACAGCGATCCCTCCTCACTGCTAATCCCAATGCATCTGTCCTCACCACTAATCTCACAGCGATATCTCCTCACTACTAATCCCACAGCGTCCCTCCTCACCGCTAATCCCACAGCATCTGTCCTCACCGCTAATCCCACAATGTTCCTCCACACCGCTAATCCCACAGCGTCCCTCTTCACTGCTAATCCCACAGCGTCCCTCCTCACCGCTAATCCCACAGCGTCTCTCCTCACCGCTAATCCCACAGCGATCCCTCCTCACTGCTAATCCCACAGCATCTGTCCTCACCGCTAATTCCACTGTGATCTCTCCTCACCACTAATCGCACAGTGTCCCTCCTCACCGCTAATCCCACACCATCTCTCCTCACCACTAATCTCACAGCGATCACTCCTCACCATTAATCCCACAGCGATCCCTCCTCACCGCTAATCCCACAGCATCTGTCCTTTCCGCTAATCCCACAGCGTCCCTCCTCACTGCTAATCCCACAGCGATCCCTCCTCACTGCTAATCCCACAGCATCTGTCCTCACCGCTAATTCCACAGTGATCTCTCCTCACCACTAATCCCACAGTGCCCCTCCTCACCGCTAATCCCGCAGCGATCTCTCCTCACCGCTAATCCCACAGCATCTGTCCTCACCACTAATCCCACAGCCTCCCTCCACACCGCTAATCCCACAGCGATCCCTCCTCACCGCTAATCCCACAGCATCCTTCCTCACTGATAATCCTATAGCGATCTCTCCTCACCGCTAATCCCACAGCGCTCCCTCTTCACCGCTAATCCCACAGCGATCCCTCCTCAATGTTAACCCCACAGCATCTGTCCTCACCACTAATCCCACAGCGATCTCTCCTCACCGCTAATCCCACAGCGCTCCCTCCTCACCGCTAATCCCACAGCGATCCCTCCTCACCGCTATTCCTTCAGCGCTCCCTCCTCACCTCTTATCCCACAGCGCTCCCTCCTCACCGCTAATCACACAGCGATCTCTCCTCACTGTTCATCCCGCGGCGTCTGTCCTCACTGCTAATTGCACAGTGATCCCTCCTCACTGCTAGTCCCACAGCGTCCCTCCTCACCGTTAATCCCACAGCGATCCCTCCTCACCGCTATTCCCTCAGCGCTCCATCCTCACCGCTAATCCAACAGCGATCTCTCCTCACTGCTAATCCTGCGGCGTCTGCCCTCACTGCTAATCGCACAGCGATCCCTCCTCACTGTTAATCCCACAGCGTCCCTCATCACCGTTAATCCCACAGCGATCTCTCCTCACCGTTATTCCCACAGCGTCCCTCCACACCGCTAATCACACAGCATCTGTCCTCACCACTAGTCTCACAGCGATCTCTCCTCACCACTAATCCCACAGCGTCCCTCCTCACCGCTAATCCCACAGCATCTGTCCTCACCGCTAATCCCACAACGTCCCTCCACACCGCTAATCCCACAGCGTCCCTCTTCACCGCTAATCCCACAGCGAACCCTCCTGACTGCTAATTCCACAGCGATCCCTCCTCACTGCTAATCCCACAGCGTCTGTTCTCACCACTAATCGCACAGCGATCTCTTCACACCACTAATCCCACAGCGATCCCTCCTCACTGCTAATCCCACAGCATCTGTCCTCACAGCTAATCCCACAGCATCTGTCCTCACCGTTAATGCCACAGCGATCGCTCCTCACCGTTACTCCCACAGCGTCCCTCCTCACCGCCAATCCCACAGCATCTGTCCTCACCACTAATCTCACAGAGAAATCTCCTCACCACTAATCCCACAGCGTCCCTCCTCACCGCTAATCCCGCAGTATCTGTCCTCACCGCTAATCCTACAGCGTCCCTCCACACCGCTAATTCCACAGCGTCCCTCCTCACTGTTAATCCCACAGCGTCCGTCCTCACAGCTAATCCCACACTATCTGTCCTCACCGCTAATCCCACAGCGACCCTCCACACCGCAAATCCCACAGCGTCCCTCCTCACCGCTAATCCCACAGCGATCTCTCCTCACCTCTAATCCCACAGCCGTGCTCACTGCTAATCCCACAGTGTCTGTCCTCACCACTAATCTCGCAGCGATCTCTTCACACCACTAATCCCAGAGCGATCCCTCCTCACTGCTAATCCCACAGCATCTGACCTCACTGCTGATCCAACAGCATCTGTCCTCACCGCTAATCCCACAGCGATCTCTACTCACCACTAATCCCACAGCGCTCCCTCCTCACCACAAATCCCACAGCGATCCCTCCTCACCGCTATTCCCTCAGCGCTCCCTCCTCACCTCCTATCCCACAGCGCTCTCTCCTTAGCGCTAATCCCACAGCGATCTCTCCTTACTGCTAATCCCGCAGCGTCTGTCCTCACTGCTAATCGCACAGCGATCCCTCCTCACTGCTAATCCCACAGCGTCCCTCCTCACCGTTAATCCCACAGCGATCTCTCCTCACCGTTTTTCCCACATAGTCCCTCCTCACCGCTAATCCCACAGTGTCCCTCCTCACCGTTAATCCCACAGCGATCTCTCCTCACAGTTATTCCCACAGCGTCCCTCGTCACCGCTAATCCCACAGCATCTGTCCTCACCACTAATCTCACAGCGATCTCTCCCGACCACTAATCCCACAGCGTCCCTCCTCACCGCTAATCCCACTGCATCTGTCCTAACCGCTAATCCCACAGCGTCCCTCCACACCGCTAATCCCACAGCGTCCCCTTCACCGCTAATCCCACAGAGATTCCTCCTCACTGCTAATCCCACAGCATCCCTCCTCACCGCTAATCCCACAGTGTTCCCTCCTCACCGCTAATCCCACAGCGATCCCTGCTCACCGCTATTCCCTCAGGGCTCCCTTCTCACCTCCTATCCCACAGCTTCTCTCCTCACCGCTAATACCACAGCATCTCTCCTCACCCCTAATTGCAGAGCATCCCTCCACACCGATAATCCCTCAGTGATCCCTCCTCACTGCTAATCCCACAGCATCTGTCCTCACTGCTAATCCCACACTGATCTCTCTTCACCACTAATCCCACAACATCCCTACTCAGCACTAATCCCACAGCGATCTCTCCTCACCGCTAATCCCACAGACCTCCCTCCTCATAACTAATCGCACAGCGATCCCTCCTCACCGCTAATCCAACAGCGATCTCTCCTCACTGCTAAACCCGCGGCGTCTGTCCTCACTGCTAATCGCACAGCGATCTCTCCTCACTGCCAATCCCACAGCGTCCCTCCTCACCGTTAATCCCACAGTGATCTCTCCTCACCGTTATTCCCACAGCGTCCCTCCTCCCGCTAATCCCACAGCATCCGTCCTCACCACTAATCTCACAGCGATCTCTCCTAACCACTAATCCCACAGCGTCCCTCCTCACCGCTAATCCCACAGCGTCCCTCCACACCGCTAATCCCACAGCGTCTCTCCTCACCGCTAATCCCACAGCGATCCCTCCTCACTGCTAATCCCACAGCATCTGTCCTCATCGCTAATTCCACTGTGATCTCTCCTCACCACTAATCGCACAGTGTCCCTCCTCACCGCTAATCCCACAGCACCTCTCCTCACCACTAATCTCACAGCGATCACTCCTCACCATTAATCCCAGAGCGTCCCTCCTCACCGCTAATCCCACAGCATCTGTCCTTACCGCTAATCCCACAGCGTCCCTCCTCACTGGTAATCCCACAGCGATCCCTCCTCACTGCTAATCCCACAGCATCTGTCCTCACCGCTAATTCCACAGTGATCTCTCCTCACCACTAATCCCACAGTGCCCCTCCTCACCGCTAATCCCGCAGCGATCTCTCCTAACCGCTAATCCCACAGCATCTGTCCTCACCACTAATCCCACAGCCTCCCTCCACACCGCTAATCCCACAGCGATCCCTCCTCACCGCTAATCCCACAGCATCCTTCCTCACTGATAATCCCATAGCGATCTCTCCTCACCGCTAATCCCACAGCGCTCCCACTTCACCGCTAATCCCACAGCGATCCCTCCTCAATGTTAATCCCACAGCATCTGTCCTCACCACTAATCCCACAGCGATCCCTCCTCACCGCTATTCCTTCAGCGCTCCCTCCTCACCTCTTATCCCACAGCGCTCCCTCCTCACCGCTAATCACACAGCGATCTCTCCTCACTGTTAATCCCGCGGCGTCTGTCCTCACTGCTAATCGCACAGCGATCCCTCCTCACTGCTAGTCCCACAGCGTCCCTCCTCACCGTTAATCCCACAGCGATCCCTCCTCACCGCTATTCCCTCAGCGCTCCATCCTCACCGCTAATCCAACAGCGATCTCTCCTCACTGCTAATCCTGCGGCGTCTGCCCTCACTGCTAATCGCACAGCGATCCCCCCTCACTGCTAACCCCACAGCGTCTGTCCTCACCACTAATCGCACAGCGATCTCTTCACACCACTAATCCCTCAGCGATCCCTCCTCACTGCTAATCCCACAGCATCTGTCCTCACAGCTAATCCCACAGCATCTGTCCTCACCGTTAATCCCACAGCGATCGCTCCTCGCCGTTACTCCCACAGCGTCCCTCCTCACCGACAATCCCACAGCATCTGTCCTCACCACTAATCTCACAGAGAAATCTCCTCACCACTAATCCCACAGCGTCCCTCCTCACCGCTAATCCCGCAGTATCTGTCCTCACCGCTAATCCTACAGCGTCCCTCCACACCGCTAATTCCACAGCGTCCCTCCTCACTGTTAATCGCACAGCGATCCCTCCTCACCGCTAATCCCACAGCGTCCCTCCTCACAGCTAATCCCACACTATCTGTCCTCACCGCTAATCCCACAGCGTCCCTCCACATCGCTAATCCCACAGCGTCCCTCCTCACCGCTAATCCCAAAGCGAACCCACCACACTGCTAATCCCAATGCATCTATCCTCACCACTAATCTCACAGCGATCTCTCCTCACCACTAATCCCACAGCGTCCCTCCTCACCTCTAATCCCACAGCATCTGTCCTCACCGCTAATCCCACAATGTCCCTCCACACCGCTAATCCCACAGCGTCCCTCTTCACTGCTAACCCACAGCGATCCCTCCTCACCGCTAATCCCACAGCGATCACTCCTCACCGCTAATCCCACAATGATTCCTCCTCACTGCTAATCCCACAGTATCTGTCCTCACCGCTAATCCCACAGCGTCCCTCCACACCGCTAATCCCACAGCGTCCCTCCTCACCGCTAATTCCACAGCGATCCCTCCTCACTGCTAATCCCACAGAATCTGTCCTCACCGCTAATCCCACAGCGATCTCTCCTCAGCACTAATCCCACAGCGTCCCTCCTCACCGCTAATCCCACTGCATCTGTCCTAACCGCTAATCCCACAGCGTCCCTCCACACCGCTAATCCCACAGCGTCCCCTTCACCGCTAATCCCACAGCGATCACTCCTCACCGCTAATCCCACAGAGATTCCTCCTCACTGCTAATCCCACAGCATCCCTCCTCACCGCTAATCCCACAGTGTTCCCTCCTCACCGCTAATCCCACAGCGATCCCTGCTCACCGCTATTCCCTCAGGGCTCCCTTCTCACCTCCTATCCCACCCCTTCTCTCCTCACCGCTAATACCACAGCATCTGTACTCACCGCTAATCCCACAGCGATCCCTCCTGACTGCTAATCCCACAGCGATCCTTCCTCACTGCTAATCCCACAGCGTCTGTCCTCACCACTAATCGCACAGCGATCTCTTCACACCACTAATCCCACAGCGATCCCTCCTCACTGCTAATCCCACAGCATCGGTCCTCACAGCTAATCCCACAGCATCTGTCCTCACCGCTAATCCCACAGCATCTGTCCTCACCGTTAATCCCACAGCGATCGCTCCTCACCGTTACTCCCACAGCGTCCCTCCTCACCGACAATCCCACAGCATCTGTCCTCACCACTAATCTCACAGAGAAATCTCCTCACCACTAATCCCACAGCGTCCCTCCTCACCGCTAATCCCGCAGTATCTGTCCTCACCGCTAATCCTACAGCGTCCCTCCACACCGCTAATTCCACAGCGTCCCTCCACACCGCTAATCCCACAGCGTCCCTCCTCACCACTAATCCCACAGCGATCCCTCCTCACTGCTAATCCCAATGCATCTGTCCTCACCACTAATCTCACAGCGATATCTCCTCACTACTAATCCCACAGCGTCCCTCCTCACCGCTAATCCCACAGCATCTGTCCTCACCGCTAATCCCACAATGTTCCTCCACACCGCTAATCCCACAGCGTCCCTCTTCACTGCTAATCCCACAGCGTCCCTCCTCACCGCTAATCCCACAGCGTCTCTCCTCACCGCTAATCCCACAGCGATCCCTCCTCACTGCTAATCCCACAGCATCTGTCCTCACCGCTAATTCCACTGTGATCTCTCCTCACCACTAATCGCACAGTGTCCCTCCTCACCGCTAATCCCACACCATCTCTCCTCACCACTAATCTCACAGCGATCACTCCTCACCATTAATCCCAGAGCGTCCCTCCTCACCGCTAATCCCACAGCATCTGTCCTTACCGCTAATCCCACAGCGTCCCTCCTCACTGGTAATCCCACAGCGATCCCTCCTCACTGCTAATCCCACAGCATCTGTCCTCACCGCTAATTCCACAGTGATCTCTCCTCACCACTAATCCCACAGTGCCCCTCCTCACCGCTAATCCCGCAGCGATCTCTCCTAACCGCTAATCCCACAGCATCTGTCCTCACCACTAATCCCACAGCCTCCCTCCACACCGCTAATCCCACAGCGATCCCTCCTCACCGCTAATCCCACAGCATCCTTCCTCACTGATAATCCCATAGCGATCTCTCCTCACCGCTAATCCCACAGCGCTCCCTCTTCACCGCTAATCCCACAGCGATCCCTCCTCAATGTTAATCCCACAGCATCTGTCCTCACCACTAATCCCACAGCGATCCCTCCTCACCGCTATTCCTTCAGCGCTCCCTCCTCACCTCTTATCCCACAGCGCTCCCTCCTCACCGCTAATCACACAGCGATCTCTCCTCACTGTTAATCCCGCGGCGTCTGTCCTCACTGCTAATCGCACAGCGATCCCTCCTCACTGCTAGTCCCACAGCGTCCCTCCTCACCGTTAATCCCACAGCGATCCCTCCTCACCGCTATTCCCTCAGCGCTCCATCCTCACCGCTAATCCAACAGCGATCTCTCCTCACTGCTAATCCTGCGGCGTCTGCCCTCACTGCTAATCGCACAGCGATCCCCCCTCACTGCTAACCCCACAGCGTCTGTCCTCACCACTAATCGCACAGTGATCTCTTCACACCACTAATCCCTCAGCGATCCCTCCTCACTGCTAATCCCACAGCATCTGTCCTCACAGCTAATCCCACAGCATCTGTCCTCACCGTTAATCCCACAGCGATCGCTCCTCGCCGTTACTCCCACAGCGTCCCTCCTCACCGACAATCCCACAGCATCTGTCCTCACCACTAATCTCACAGAGAAATCTCCTCACCACTAATCCCACAGCGTCCCTCCTCACCGCTAATCCCGCAGTATCTGTCCTCACCGCTAATCCTACAGCGTCCCTCCACACCGCTAATTCCACAGCGTCTCTCCTCACTGTTAATCGCACAGCGATCCCTCCTCACCGCTAATCCCACAGCGTCCCTCCTCACAGCTAATCCCACACTATCTGTCCTCACCGCTAATCCCACAGCGTCCCTCCACATCGCTAATCCCACAGCGTCCCTCCTCACCGCTAATCCCAAAGCGAACCCACCTCACTGCTAATCCCAATGCATCTATCCTCACCACTAATCTCACAGCGATCTCTCCTCACCACTAATCCCACAGCGTCCCTCCTCACCTCTAATCCCACAGCATCTGTCCTCACCGCTAATCCCACAATGTCCCTCCACACCGCTAATCCCACAGCGTCCCTCTTCACTGCTAACCCACAGCGATCCCTCCTCACCGCTAATCCCACAGCGATCACTCCTCACCGCTAATCCCACAATGATTCCTCCTCACTGCTAATCCCACAGTATCTGTCCTCACCGCTAATCCCACAGCGTCCCTCCACACCGCTAATCCCACAGCGTCCCTCCTCACCGCTAATTCCACAGCGATCCCTCCTCACTGCTAATCCCACAGAATCTGTCCTCACCGCTAATCCCACAGCGATCTCTCCTCAGCACTAATCCCACAGCGTCCCTCCTCACCGCTAATCCCACTGCATCTGTCCTAACCGCTAATCCCACAGCGTCCCTCCACACCGCTAATCCCACAGCGTCCCCTTCACCGCTAATCCCACAGCGATCACTCCTCACCGCTAATCCCACAGAGATTCCTCCTCACTGCTAATCCCACAGCATCCCTCCTCACCGCTAATCCCACAGTGTTCCCTCCTCACCGCTAATCCCACAGCGATCCCTGCTCACCGCTATTCCCTCAGGGCTCCCTTCTCACCTCCTATCCCACCCCTTCTCTCCTCACCGCTAATACCACAGCATCTGTACTCACCGCTAATCCCACAGCGATCCCTCCTGACTGCTAATCCCACAGCGATCCTTCCTCACTGCTAATCCCACAGCGTCTGTCCTCACCACTAATCGCACAGCGATCTCTTCACACCACTAATCCCACAGCGATCCCTCCTCACTGCTAATCCCACAGCATCGGTCCTCACAGCTAATCCCACAGCATCTGTCCTCACCGCTAATCCCACAGCATCTGTCCTCACCGTTAATCCCACAGCGATCGCTCCTCACCGTTACTCCCACAGCGTCCCTCCTCACCGACAATCCCACAGCATCTGTCCTCACCACTAATCTCACAGAGAAATCTCCTCACCACTAATCCCACAGCGTCCCTCCTCACCGCTAATCCCGCAGTATCTGTCCTCACCGCTAATCCTACAGCGTCCCTCCACACCGCTAATTCCACAGCGTCCCTCCTCACTGTTAATCGCACAGCGATCCCTCCTCACCGTTATTCCCACAGCGTCCCTCCTCACCGCTAATCCCACACTATCTGTCCTAACCGCTAATCCCACAGCGTCCCTCCACACCGCTAATCCCACAGCGTCCCTCCTCACCACTAATCCCACAGCGATCCCTCCTCACTGCTAATCCCAATGCATCTGTCCTCACCACTAATCTCACAGCGATATCTCCTCACTACTAATCCCACAGCGTCCCTCCTCACCGCTAATCCCACAGCATCTGTCCTCACCGCTAATCCCACAATGTTCCTCCACACCGCTAATCCCACAGCGTCCCTCTTCACTGCTAATCCCACAGCGTCCCTCCTCACCGCTAATCCCACAGCGTCTCTCCTCACCGCTAATCCCACAGCGATCCCTCCTCACTGCTAATCCCACAGCATCTGTCCTCACCGCTAATTCCACTGTGATCTCTCCTCACCACTAATCGCACAGTGTCCCTCCTCACCGCTAATCCCACACCATCTCTCCTCACCACTAATCTCACAGCGATCACTCCTCACCATTAATCCCACAGCGATCCCTCCTCACCGCTAATCCCACAGCATCTGTCCTTTCCGCTAATCCCACAGCGTCCCTCCTCACTGCTAATCCCACAGCGATCCCTCCTCACTGCTAATCCCACAGCATCTGTCCTCACCGCTAATTCCACAGTGATCTCTCCTCACCACTAATCCCACAGTGCCCCTCCTCACCGCTAATCCCGCAGCGATCTCTCCTCACCGCTAATCCCACAGCATCTGTCCTCACCACTAATCCCACAGCCTCCCTCCACACCGCTAATCCCACAGCGATCCCTCCTCACCGCTAATCCCACAGCATCCTTCCTCACTGATAATCCTATAGCGATCTCTCCTCACCGCTAATCCCACAGCGCTCCCTCTTCACCGCTAATCCCACAGCGATCCCTCCTCAATGTTAACCCCACAGCATCTGTCCTCACCACTAATCCCACAGCGATCTCTCCTCACCGCTAATCCCACAGCGCTCCCTCCTCACCGCTAATCCCACAGCGATCCCTCCTCACCGCTATTCCTTCAGCGCTCCCTCCTCACCTCTTATCCCACAGCGCTCCCTCCTCACCGCTAATCACACAGCGATCTCTCCTCACTGTTCATCCCGCGGCGTCTGTCCTCACTGCTAATTGCACAGTGATCCCTCCTCACTGCTAGTCCCACAGCGTCCCTCCTCACCGTTAATCCCACAGCGATCCCTCCTCACCGCTATTCCCTCAGCGCTCCATCCTCACCGCTAATCCAACAGCGATCTCTCCTCACTGCTAATCCTGCGGCGTCTGCCCTCACTGCTAATCGCACAGCGATCCCTCCTCACTGTTAATCCCACAGCGTCCCTCATCACCGTTAATCCCACAGCGATCTCTCCTCACCGTTATTCCCACAGCGTCCCTCCACACCGCTAATCACACAGCATCTGTCCTCACCACTAGTCTCACAGCGATCTCTCCTCACCACTAATCCCACAGCGTCCCTCCTCACCGCTAATCCCACAGCATCTGTCCTCACCGCTAATCCCACAACGTCCCTCCACACCGCTAATCCCACAGCGTCCCTCTTCACCGCTAATCCCACAGCGAACCCTCCTGACTGCTAATTCCACAGCGATCCCTCCTCACTGCTAATCCCACAGCGTCTGTTCTCACCACTAATCGCACAGCGATCTCTTCACACCACTAATCCCACAGCGATCCCTCCTCACTGCTAATCCCACAGCATCTGTCCTCACAGCTAATCCCACAGCATCTGTCCTCACCGTTAATGCCACAGCGATCGCTCCTCACCGTTACTCCCACAGCGTCCCTCCTCACCGCCAATCCCACAGCATCTGTCCTCACCACTAATCTCACAGAGAAATCTCCTCACCACTAATCCCACAGCGTCCCTCCTCACCGCTAATCCCGCAGTATCTGTCCTCACCGCTAATCCTACAGCGTCCCTCCACACCGCTAATTCCACAGCGTCCCTCCTCACTGTTAATCCCACAGCGTCCGTCCTCACAGCTAATCCCACACTATCTGTCCTCACCGCTAATCCCACAGCGACCCTCCACACCGCAAATCCCACAGCGTCCCTCCTCACCGCTAATCCCACAGCGATCCCTCCTAACCGCTAATCCCACGGCATCCCTCCTCACTGATAATCCCATAGCGATCTCTCCTCACCGCTAATCCCACAGCGCTCCCTCTTCACCGCAAATCCCACAGCGATCCCTCCTCAATGTTAATCCCGCGGCGTCTGCCCTCACTGCTAATCGCACAGCGATCCCTCCTCACTGTTAATCCCACAGCGTCCCTCCTCACCGTTAATCCCACAGCGATCTCTCCTCACCGTTATTCCCACAGCGTCCCTCCTTACCGCTAATCCCACAGCGTCCCTCCTCACCGCTAATCACACAGCGATCCCTCCTCACTGCTAATCCCAAAGCATCTGTCCTCACCACTAATTCCACAGTGATATCTCCTCACCACTAATCCCACAGCGTCCCTCCTCACCGCTAATCCCACAGCATCTGTCCTCACCACTAATCTCACAGCGATCTCTCCTCACCACTAATCCTACAGCGTCCCTCCTCACCACTAATCCCACAGCATTCCTCCTCACCACTAATCCCACAGCGATCTCTCCTCACCTCTAATCCCACAGCCGTGCTCACTGCTAATCCCACAGTGTCTGTCCTCACCACTAATCTCGCAGCGATCTCTTCACACCACTAATCCCAGAGCGATCCCTCCTCACTGCTAATCCCACAGCATCTGACCTCACTGCTAATCCAACAGCATCTGTCCTCACCGCTAATCCCACAGCGATCTCTACTCACCACTAATCCCACAGCGCTCCCTCCTCACCACAAATCCCACAGCGATCCCTCCTCACCGCTATTCCCTCAGCGCTCCCTCCTCACCTCCTATCCCACAGCGCTCTCTCCTTAGCGCTAATCCCACAGCGATCTCTCCTTACTGCTAATCCCGCAGCGTCTGTCCTCACTGCTAATCGCACAGCGATCCCTCCTCACTGCTAATCCCACAGCGTCCCTCCTCACCGTTAATCCCACAGCGATCTCTCCTCACCGTTTTTCCCACATAGTCCCTCCTCACCGCTAATCCCACAGCGTCCCTCCTCACCGTTAATCCCACAGCGATCTCTCCTCACAGTTATTCCCACAGCGTCCCTCGTCACCGCTAATCCCACAGCATCTGTCCTCACCACTAATCTCACAGCGATCTCTCCCGACCACTAATCCCACAGCGTCCCTCCTCACCGCTAATCCCACTGCATCTGTCCTAACCGCTAATCCCACAATGTCCCTCCACACCGCTAATCCCACAGCGTCCCTCTTCACTGCTAACCCACAGCGATCCCTCCTCACCGCTAATCCCACAGCGATCACTCCTCACCGCTAATCCCACAATGATTCCTCCTCACTGCTAATCCCACAGTATCTGTCCTCACCGCTAATCCCACAGCGTCCCTCCACACCGCTAATCCCACAGCGTCCCTCCTCACCGCTAATTCCACAGCGATCCCTCCTCACTGCTAATCCCACAGAATCTGTCCTCACCGCTAATCCCACAGCGATCTCTCCTCAGCACTAATCCCACAGCGTCCCTCCTCACCGCTAATCCCACTGCATCTGTCCTAACCGCTAATCCCACAGCGTCCCTCCACACCGCTAATCCCACAGCGTCCCCTTCACCGCTAATCCCACAGCGATCACTCCTCACCGCTAATCCCACAGAGATTCCTCCTCACTGCTAATCCCACAGCATCCCTCCTCACCGCTAATCCCACAGTGTTCCCTCCTCACCGCTAATCCCACAGCGATCCCTGCTCACCGCTATTCCCTCAGGGCTCCCTTCTCACCTCCTATCCCACCCCTTCTCTCCTCACCGCTAATACCACAGCATCTGTACTCACCGCTAATCCCACAGCGATCCCTCCTGACTGCTAATCCCACAGCGATCCTTCCTCACTGCTAATCCCACAGCGTCTGTCCTCACCACTAATCGCACAGCGATCTCTTCACACCACTAATCCCACAGCGATCCCTCCTCACTGCTAATCCCACAGCATCGGTCCTCACAGCTAATCCCACAGCATCTGTCCTCACCGCTAATCCCACAGCATCTGTCCTCACCGTTAATCCCACAGCGATCGCTCCTCACCGTTACTCCCACAGCGTCCCTCCTCACCGACAATCCCACAGCATCTGTCCTCACCACTAATCTCACAGAGAAATCTCCTCACCACTAATCCCACAGCGTCCCTCCTCACCGCTAATCCCGCAGTATCTGTCCTCACCGCTAATCCTACAGCGTCCCTCCACACCGCTAATTCCACAGCGTCCCTCCTCACTGTTAATCGCACAGCGATCCCTCCTCACCGTTATTCCCACAGCGTCCCTCCTCACCGCTAATCCCACACTATCTGTCCTAACCGCTAATCCCACAGCGTCCCTCCACACCGCTAATCCCACAGCGTCCCTCCTCACCACTAATCCCACAGCGATCCCTCCTCACTGCTAATCCCAATGCATCTGTCCTCACCACTAATCTCACAGCGATATCTCCTCACTACTAATCCCACAGCGTCCCTCCTCACCGCTAATCCCACAGCATCTGTCCTCACCGCTAATCCCACAATGTTCCTCCACACCGCTAATCCCACAGCGTCCCTCTTCACTGCTAATCCCACAGCGTCCCTCCTCACCGCTAATCCCACAGCGTCTCTCCTCACCGCTAATCCCACAGCGATCCCTCCTCACTGCTAATCCCACAGCATCTGTCCTCACCGGTAATTCCACTGTGATCTCTCCTCACCACTAATCGCACAGTGTCCCTCCTCACCGCTAATCCCACACCATCTCTCCTCACCACTAATCTCACAGCGATCACTCCTCACCATTAATCCCACAGCGATCCCTCCTCACCGCTAATCCCACAGCATCTGTCCTTTCCGCTAATCCCACAGCGTCCCTCCTCACTGCTAATCCCACAGCGATCCCTCCTCACTGCTAATCCCACAGCATCTGTCCTCACCGCTAATTCCACAGTGATCTCTCCTCACCACTAATCCCACAGTGCCCCTCCTCACCGCTAATCCCGCAGCGATCTCTCCTCACCGCTAATCCCACAGCATCTGTCCTCACCACTAATCCCACAGCCTCCCTCCACACCGCTAATCCCACAGCGATCCCTCCTCACCGCTAATCCCACAGCATCCTTCCTCACTGATAATCCTATAGCGATCTCTCCTCACCGCTAATCCCACAGCGCTCCCTCTTCACCGCTAATCCCACAGCGATCCCTCCTCAATGTTAACCCCACAGCATCTGTCCTCACCACTAATCCCACAGCGATCTCTCCTCACCGCTAATCCCACAGCGCTCCCTCCTCACCGCTAATCCCACAGCGATCCCTCCTCACCGCTATTCCTTCAGCGCTCCCTCCTCACCTCTTATCCCACAGCGCTCCCTCCTCACCGCTAATCACACAGCGATCTCTCCTCACTGTTCATCCCGCGGCGTCTGTCCTCACTGCTAATTGCACAGTGATCCCTCCTCACTGCTAGTCCCACAGCGTCCCTCCTCACCGTTAATCCCACAGCGATCCCTCCTCACCGCTATTCCCTCAGCGCTCCATCCTCACCGCTAATCCAACAGCGATCTCTCCTCACTGCTAATCCTGCGGCGTCTGCCCTCACTGCTAATCGCACAGCGATCCCTCCTCACTGTTAATCCCACAGCGTCCCTCATCACCGTTAATCCCACAGCGATCTCTCCTCACCGTTATTCCCACAGCGTCCCTCCACACCGCTAATCACACAGCATCTGTCCTCACCACTAGTCTCACAGCGATCTCTCCTCACCACTAATCCCACAGCGTCCCTCCTCACCGCTAATCCCACAGCATCTGTCCTCACCGCTAATCCCACAACGTCCCTCCACACCGCTAATCCCACAGCGTCCCTCTTCACCGCTAATCCCACAGCGAACCCTCCTGACTGCTAATTCCACAGCGATCCCTCCTCACTGCTAATCCCACAGCGTCTGTTCTCACCACTAATCGCACAGCGATCTCTTCACACCACTAATCCCACAGCGATCCCTCCTCACTGCTAATCCCACAGCATCTGTCCTCACAGCTAATCCCACAGCATCTGTCCTCACCGTTAATGCCACAGCGATCGCTCCTCACCGTTACTCCCACAGCGTCCCTCCTCACCGCCAATCCCACAGCATCTGTCCTCACCACTAATCTCACAGAGAAATCTCCTCACCACTAATCCCACAGCGTCCCTCCTCACCGCTAATCCCGCAGTATCTGTCCTCACCGCTAATCCTACAGCGTCCCTCCACACCGCTAATTCCACAGCGTCCCTCCTCACTGTTAATCCCACAGCGTCCGTCCTCACAGCTAATCCCACACTATCTGTCCTCACCGCTAATCCCACAGCGACCCTCCACACCGCAAATCCCACAGCGTCCCTCCTCACCGCTAATCCCACAGCGATCCCTCCTAACCGCTAATCCCACGGCATCCCTCCTCACTGATAATCCCATAGCGATCTCTCCTCACCGCTAATCCCACAGCGCTCCCTCTTCACCGCTAATCCCACAGCGATCCCTCCTCAATGTTAATCCCGCGGCGTCTGCCCTCACTGCTAATCGCACAGCGATCCCTCCTCACTGTTAATCCCACAGCGTCCCTCCTCACCGTTAATCCCACAGCGATCTCTCCTCACCGTTATTCCCACAGCGTCCCTCCTTACCGCTAATCCCACAGCGTCCCTCCTCACCGCTAATCACACAGCGATCCCTCCTCACTGCTAATCCCAAAGCATCTGTCCTCACCACTAATTCCACACTGATATCTCCTCACCACTAATCCCACAGCGTCCCTCCTCACCGCTAATCCCACAGCATCTGTCCTCACCACTAATCTCACAGCGATCTCTCCTCACCACTAATCCTACAGCGTCCCTCCTCACCACTAATCCCACAGCATTCCTCCTCACCACTAATCCCACAGCGATCTCTCCTCACCTCTAATCCCACAGCCGTGCTCACTGCTAATCCCACAGTGTCTGTCCTCACCACTAATCTCGCAGCGATCTCTTCACACCACTAATCCCAGAGCGATCCCTCCTCACTGCTAATCCCACAGCATCTGACCTCACTGCTAATCCAACAGCATCTGTCCTCACCGCTAATCCCACAGCGATCTCTACTCACCACTAATCCCACAGCGCTCCCTCCTCACCACAAATCCCACAGCGATCCCTCCTCACCGCTATTCCCTCAGCGCTCCCTCCTCACCTCCTATCCCACAGCGCTCTCTCCTTAGCGCTAATCCCACAGCGATCTCTCCTTACTGCTAATCCCGCAGCGTCTGTCCTCACTGCTAATCGCACAGCGATCCCTCCTCACTGCTAATCCCACAGCGTCCCTCCTCACCGTTAATCCCACAGCGATCTCTCCTCACCGTTTTTCCCACATAGTCCCTCCTCACCGCTAATCCCACAGCGTCCCTCCTCACCGTTAATCCCACAGCGATCTCTCCTCACAGTTATTCCCACAGCGTCCCTCGTCACCGCTAATCCCACAGCATCTGTCCTCACCACTAATCTCACAGCGATCTCTCCCGACCACTAATCCCACAGCGTCCCTCCTCACCGCTAATCCCACTGCATCTGTCCTAACCGCTAATCCCACAGCGTCCCTCCACACCGCTAATCCCACAGCGTCCCCTTCACCGCTAATCCCACAGAGATTCCTCCTCACTGCTAATCCCACAGCATCCCTCCTCACCGCTAATCCCACAGTGTTCCCTCCTCACCGCTAATCCCACAGCGATCCCTGGTCACCGCTATTCCCTCAGGGCTCCCTTCTCACCTCCTATCCCACAGCTTCTCTCCTCACCGCTAATACCACAGCGTCTCTCCTCACCCCTAATTCCAGAGCATCCCTCCACACCGATAATCCCTCAGCGATCCCTCCTCACTGCTAATCCCACAGCATCTGTCCTCACCGCTAATCCCACACTGATCTCTCTTCACCACTAATCCCACAACATCCCTCCTCAGCACTAATCCCACAGCGATCTCTCCTCACCGCTAATTCCACAGACCTCCCTCCTCATAACTAATCGCACAGCGATCCCTCCTCACCGCTAATCCAACAGCGATCTCTCCTCACTGCTAAACCCGCGGCGTCTGTCCTCACTGCTAATCGCACAGCGATCTCTCCTCACTGCCAATCCCACAGCGTCCCTCCTCACCGTTAATCCCACAGTGATCTCTCCTCACCGTTATTCCCACAGCGTCCCTCCTCCCGCTAATCCCACAGCATCCGTCCTCACCACTAATCTCACAGCGATCTCTCCTAACCACTAATCCCACAGCGTCCCTCCTCACCGCTAATCCCACAGCGTCCCTCCACACCGCTAATCCCACAGCGTCTCTCCTCACCGCTAATCCCACAGCGATCCCTCCTCACTGCTAATCCCACAGCATCTGTCCTCATCGCTAATTCCACTGTGATCTCTCCTCACCACTAATCGCACAGTGTCCCTCCTCACCGCTAATCCCACAGCACCTCTCCTCACCACTAATCTCACAGCGATCTCTCCTCACCATTAATCCCAGAGCGTCCCTCCTCACCGCTAATCCCACAGCATCTGTCCTTACCGCTAATCCCACAGCGTCCCTCCTCACTGGTAATCCCACAGCGATCCCTCCTCACTGCTAATCCCACAGCATCTGTCCTCACCGCTAATTCCACAGTGATCTCTCCTCACCACTAATCCCACAGTGCCCCTCCTCACCGCTAATCCCGCAGCGATCTCTCCTAACCGCTAATCCCACAGCATCTGTCCTCACCACTAATCCCACAGCCTCCCTCCACACCGCTAATCCCACAGCGATCCCTCCTCACCGCTAATCCCACAGCATCCTTCCTCACTGATAATCCCATAGCGATCTCTCCTCACCGCTAATCCCACAGCGCTCCCTCTTCACCGCTAATCCCACAGCGATCCCTCCTCAATGTTAATCCCACAGCATCTGTCCTCACCACTAATCCCACAGCGATCCCTCCTCACCGCTATTCCTTCAGCGCTCCCTCCTCACCTCTTATCCCACAGCGCTCCCTCCTCACCGCTAATCACACAGCGATCTCTCCTCACTGTTAATCCCGCGGCGTCTGTCCTCACTGCTAATCGCACAGCGATCCCTCCTCACTGCTAGTCCCACAGCGTCCCTCCTCACCGTTAATCCCACAGCGATCCCTCCTCACCGCTATTCCCTCAGCGCTCCATCCTCACCGCTAATCCAACAGCGATCTCTCCTCACTGCTAATCCTGCGGCGTCTGCCCTCACTGCTAATCGCACAGCGATCCCCCTCACTGCTAACCCCACAGCGTCTGTCCTCACCACTAATCGCACAGAGATCTCTTCACACCACTAATCCCACAGCGATCCCTCCTCACTGCTAATCCCACAGCATCTGTCCTCACAGCTAATCCCACAGCATCTGTCCTCACCGTTAATCCCACAGCGATCGCTCCTCGCCGTTACTCCCACAGCGTCCCTCCTCACCGACAATCCCACAGCATCTGTCCTCACCACTAATCTCACAGAGAAATCTCCTCACCACTAATCCCACAGCGTCCCTCCTCACCGCTAATCCCGCAGTATCTGTCCTCACCGCTAATCCTACAGCGTCCCTCCACACCGCTAATTCCACAGCGTCCCTCCTCACTGTTAATCGCACAGCGATCCCTCCACATCGCTAATCCCACAGCGTCCCTCCTCACCGCTAATCCCAAAGCGAACCCACCTCACTGCTAATCCCAATGCATCTATCCTCACCACTAATCTCACAGCGATCTCTCCTCACCACTAATCCCACAGCGTCCCTCCTCACCTCTAATCCCACAGCATCTGTCCTCACCACTAATCCCACAATGTCCCTCCACACCGCTAATCCCACAGCGTCCCTCTTCACTGCTAACCCACAGCGATCCCTCCTCACCGCTAATCCCACAGCGATCACTCCTCACCGCTAATCCCACAATGATTCCTCCTCACTGCTAATCCCACAGTATCTGTCCTCACCGCTAATCCCACAGCGTCCCTCCACACCGCTAATCCCACAGCGTCCCTCCTCACCGCTAATTCCACAGCGATCCCTCCTCACTGCTAATCCCACAGAATCTGTCCTCACCGCTAATCCCACAGCGATCTCTCCTCAGCACTAATCCCACAGCGTCCCTCCTCACCGCTAATCCCACTGCATCTGTCCTAACCGCTAATCCCACAGCGTCCCTCCACACCGCTAATCCCACAGCGTCCCCTTCACCGCTAATCCCACAGCGATCACTCCTCACCGCTAATCCCACAGAGATTCCTCCTCACTGCTAATCCCACAGCATCCCTCCTCACCGCTAATCCCACAGTGTTCCCTCCTCACCGCTAATCCCACAGCGATCCCTGCTCACAGCTATTCCCTCGGGGCTCCCTTCTCACCTCCTATCCCACCCCTTCTCTCCTCACCGCTAATACCACAGCATCTGTACTCACCGCTAATCCCACAGCGATCCCTCCTGACTGCTAATCCCACAGCGATCCTTCCTCACTGCTAATCCCACAGCGTCTGTCCTCACCACTAATCGCACAGCGATCTCTTCACACCACTAATCCCACAGCGATCCCTCCTCACTGCTAATCCCACAGCATCGGTCCTCACAGCTAATCCCACAGCATCTGTCCTCACCGCTAATCCCACAGCATCTGTCCTCACCGTTAATCCCACAGCGATCGCTCCTCACCGTTACTCCCACAGCGTCCCTCCTCACCGACAATCCCACAGCATCTGTCCTCACCACTAATCTCACAGAGAAATCTCCTCACCACTAATCCCACAGCGTCCCTCCTCACCGCTAATCCCGCAGTATCTGTCCTCACCGCTAATCCTACAGCGTCCCTCCACACCGCTAATTCCACAGCGTCCCTCCTCACTGTTAATCGCACAGCGATCCCTCCTCACCGTTATTCCCACAGCGTCCCTCCTCACCGCTAATCCCACACTATCTGTCCTAACCGCTAATCCCACAGCGTCCCTCCACACCGCTAATCCCACAGCGTCCCTCCTCACCACTAATCCCACAGCGATCCCTCCTCACTGCTAATCCCAATGCACCTGTCCTCACCACTAATCTCACAGCGATCTCTCCTCACTACTAATCCCACAGCGTCCCTCCTCACCGCTAATCCCACAGCGTCCCTCCTCACCACTAATCCCACAGCGATCCCTCCTCACTGCTAATCCCAATGCACCTGTCCTCACCACTAATCTCACAGCGATCTCTCCTCACTACTAATCCCACAGCGTCCCTCCTCACCGCTAATCCCACAGCATCTGTCCTCACCGCTAATCCCACAATGTTCCTCCACACCGCTAATCCCACAGCGTCCCTCTTCACTGCTAATCCCACAGCGATCCCTCCTCACGGCTAATCCCACAGCGATCTCTCCTCACCGCTATTCCCACAATGAGTCCTCCTCACTGCTAATCCCACAGTATCTGTCCTCACCGCTAATCCCACAGCGTCCCTCCTCACCGCTAATCCCACAGCGATCTCTCCTCACCACTAATCCCACAGCGTCCCTCCTCACCGCTAATCCCACAGCATCTGTCCTCACCACTAATCTCACAGCCTCCTTCCACACCGCTAATTCCACAGCGATCTCTCTTCACCGCTAAACCCACAGCGTCCCTCCACACCGCTAATCCCACAGCGATCCCTCCTCACTGCTAATCCCACAGCATCTGTCCTCACCGCTACTCCCACAGCGATCTCTCCTCCCCGTTAATCCCACAGCGATCCCCTCACTGCTAATCCCACAGCATCTGTCGTCACCGCTAATCCCACAGCGATCCCTCCTCACTGCAAATCCCACAGCATTTGTCCTCACCACTAATCTCACAGCGATCTCTCCTCACCACTAATCCCACAGCGTCCCTCCTCACCGCTAATCCCACAGCATCTGTCCTCACCGCTAATCCCACAATGTCCCTCCACACCGCTAATCCCACAGCGTCCCTCCTCACTGCTAATCCCACAGCATCTGTCCTCACCACTAATCTCACAGCGATCTCTCCTCACCGCTAATCCCAGAGCATCCCTCCACACCGATAATCCCACAGCGATCCCTCCTCACTGCTAATCCCACAGCATCTGTCCTCACCGCTAATCCCACAGTGATCTCTCTTCACCACTAATCCCACAGCATCCCTCCTCAACACTAATCCCACAGCGATCTCTCCGCACCGCTAATCCCACAGACCTCCCTCCTCATAACTAATCGCACTGCGATCCCTCCTCACCGCTATTCCCTCAGCGCTCCCTCCTCACCGCGAATCCAAGAGTGATCTCTCTTCACTGCTAATCCCGCGGCGTCTGTCCTCACTGCTAATCGCACAGCGATCTCTCCTCACCGTTATTCCCACAGCGTCCCTCCACACCGCTAATCCCACAGCGTCCCTCCTCACCGCTAATCCCACAGCGATCCCTCCTCACTGCTAATCCCACAGCATCTGTCCTCACCACTAATTCCACAGTGATATCTCCTCACCACTAATCCAACAGCGTCCCTCCTCACCGCTAATCCCACAGCATCTGTCCTCACCACTAATCTCACAGCGATCTCTCCTCACCACTAATCCCACAGCGTCCATCCTCACCGCTAATCCCACAGCATCTGTCCTCACCGCTAATCCCACAGTGATCTCTCTTCAACACTAATCCCACAGCATTCCTCCTCACCACTAATCTCGCAGCGATCTCTTCACACCACTAATCCCAGAGCGATCCCTCCTCACTGCTAATCCCACAGCATCTGACCTCACTGCTAGTGCAACAGCATCTGTCCTCACCGCTAATCCCACAGCGATCTCTACTCACCACTAATCCCACAGCGTCCCTCCTCACCACTAATCCCACAGAGATCTCTCCTCACCGCTAGTCCCACAGCGCTCCCTCCTCACCACAAATCCCACAGCGATCCCTCCTCACCGCTATTCCCTCAGCGCTCCCTCCTCACCGCCAATCCCACAGCATCTGTCCTCACCACTAATCTCACAAAGAAATCTCCTCACCACTAATCCCACAGCGTCCCTCCTTACCGCTAATCCCACAGTATCTGTCCTCACCGCTAATCCTACAGCGTCCCTCCACACCGCTAATTCCACAGCGTCCCTCCTCACTGTTAATCGCACAGCGATCCCTCCTCACCGTTATTCCCACAGCGTCCCTCCTCACCGCTAATCCCACAGCGTCACTCCTCACAGCTAATCCCACACTATCTGTCCTCACCGCTAATCCCACAGCGTCCCTCCACATCGCTAATCCCACAGCGTCCCTCCTCACCGCTAATCCCACAGCGAATCCTCCTCACTGCTAATCCCAATGCATCTGTCCTCACCACTAATCTCACAGCGATCTCTCCTCACCACTAATCCCACAGCGTCCCTCTTCACCGCTAATCCCACAGCGATCACTCCTCACTGCTAATCCCACAATGATACCTCCTCACTGCTAATCCCACAGTATCTGTCCTCACCGTTAATCCCACAGCGTCCCTCCACACCGCTAATCCCACAGCGTCCCTCCTCACCGCTAATCCCACAGAGATTCCTCCTCACTGTTAATCCCACAGTATTCCTCCTCACCGCTAATCCCACAGTGTTCCCTCCTCACCGCTAATCCCACAGCGATCCCTGCTCACCGCTATTCCCTGAGGGCTCCCTTCTCACCTCCTATCCCACAGCTTCTCTCCTCACCGCTAATACCACAGCATCTGTCCTCACCGCTAATCCCACAGCGATCCCTCCTGACTGCTAATTCCACAGCGATCCCTCCTCACTGCTAATCCCACAGCGTCTGTCCTCACCACTAATCGCACAGCGATCTCTTCACACCACTAATCCCACAGCGATCCCTCCTCACTGCTAATCCCACAGCATCTGTCCTCACAGCTAATCCCAGAGCATCTGTCCTCACCGCTAATCCCACAGCATCTGTCCTCACCGTTAATCCCACAGCGATCGCTCCTCACCGTTACTCCCACAGCATCCCTCCTCACAGCCAATCCCACAGCATCTGTCCTCACCACTAATCTCACAGCGATATCTCCTCACCGCTAATCCCACAGCGCTCCCTCCTCACCACTAATCCCACAGCGATCCCTCCTCACCGCTATTCCTCCAGCGTCCCTCCACACCGCTAATTCCACAGCGTCCCTCCTCACCGCCAATCCCACAGCCATCTCTCCTCACCGCTAATGCCACAGCATCTATCCTCAACACTAATCCCACAGACTCTCTCCACACCGCTAATCCCACAGCGATCTCTCCTCACCGCTAATCCGACAGCGCTCCCTCCTCACCGCTAATCCCACAGCGATCCCTCCTCACTGCTAATCCCACAGCATCTGTCCACACTGCTAATCCCACAGCATCTGTCCTCACTACTAATCTCACAGCGATCTCTCCTCACCGCTAATCCCAGAGCAACCCTCCACACCGATAATCCCACAGCGATCCCTCCTCACTGCTAATCCCACAGCATCTGTGTTCACCGCTAATCCCACAGTGATCTCGCTTCACCACTAATCCCACAGCACCCATCCTCACCACTAATCCCACAGCGATCTCTCCTCACCGCTAATCCCACAGACCTCCCTCCTCATAACTAATCGCACAGCGATCCCTCCTCACCGCTATTCCCTCAGCGCTCCCTCCTCACCGCTAATCCAACAGCGATCTCTCCTCACTGCTAAACCCGCGGCGTCTGTCCTCACTGCTAATCGCACAGCGATCTCTCCTCACTGCTAATCCCACAGCGTCCCTCCTCACCGTTAATCCCACAGTGATCTCTCCTCACCGTTATTCCCACAGCGTCCCTCCTCCCGCTAATCCCACAGCATCCGTCCTCACCACTAATCTCACAGCGATCTCTCCTAACCACTAATCCCACAGCGTCCCTCCTCACCGCTAATCCCACAGCGTCCCTCCACACCGCTAATCCCACAGCGTCTCTCCTCACCGCTAATCCCACAGCGATCCCTCCTCACTGCTAATCCCACAGCATCTGTCCTCACCGCTAATTCCACTGTGATCTCTCCTCACCACTAATCGCACAGTGTCCCTCCTCACCGCTAATCCCACACCATCTCTCCTCACCACTAATCTCACAGCGATCACTCCTCACCATTAATCCCACAGCGTCCCTCCTCACCGCTAATCCCACAGCATCTGTCCTTTCCGCTAATCCCACAGCGTCCCTCCTCACTGCTAATCCCACAGCGATCCCTCCTCACTGCTAATCCCACAGCATCTGTCCTCACCGCTAATTCCACAGTGATCTCTCCTCACCACTAATCCCACAGTGCCCCTCCTCACCGCTAATCCCGCAGCGATCTCTCCTCGCCGCTAATCCCACAGCATCTGTCCTCACCACTAATCCCACAGCCTCCCTCCACACCGCTAATCCCACAGATATCCCTCCTCACCGCTAATCCCACAGCATCCTTCCTCACTGATAATCCTATAGCGATCTCTCCTCACCGCTAATCCCACAGCGCTCCCTCTTCACCGCTAATCCCACAGCGATCCCTCCTCAATGTTAACCCCACAGCATCTGTCCTCACCACTAATCCCACAGCGATCTCTCCTCACCGCTAATCCCACAGCGCTCCCTCCTCACCACTAATCCCACAGCGATCCCTCCTCACCGCTATTCCTTCAGCGCTCCCTCCTCACCTCTTATCCCACAGCGCTCCCTCCTCACCGCTAATCACACAGCGATCTCTCCTCACTGTTCATCCCGCGGCGTCTGTCCTCACTGCCAATTGCACAGTGATCCCTCCTCACTGCTAATCCCACAGCGTCCCTCCTCACCGTTAATCCCACAGCGATCCCTCCTCACCGCTATTCCCTCAGCGCTCCATCCTCACCGCTAATCCAACAGCGATCACTCCTCACTGCTAATCCTGCGGCGTCTGCCCTCACTGCTAATCGCACAGCGATCCCTCCTCACTGTTAATCCCACAGCGTCCCTCATCACCGTTAATCCCACAGCGATCTCTCCTCACCGTTATTCCCACAGCGTCCCTCCACACCGCTAATCACACAGCATCTGTCCTCACCACTAGTCTCACAGCGATCTCTCCTCACCACTAATCCCACAGCGTCCCTCCTCACCGCTAATCCCACAGCATCTGTCCTCACCGCTAATCCCACAACGTCCCTCCACACCGCTAATCCCACAGCGTCCCTCTTCACCGCTAATCCCACAGCGATCCCTCCTGACTGCTAATTCCACAGCGATCCCTCCTCACTGCTAATCCCACAGCGTCTGTCCTCACCACTAATCGCACAGCGATCTCTTCACACCACTAATCCCACAGCGATCCCTCCTCACTGCTAATCCCACAGCATCTGTCCTCACAGCTAATCCCACAGCATCTGTCCTCACCGCTAATCCCACAGCATCTGTCCTCACCGTTAATCCCACAGCGATCGCTCCTCACCGTTACTCCCACAGCGTCCCTCCTCACCGACAATCCCACAGCATCTGTCCTCACCACTAATCTCACAGAGAAATCTCCTCACCACTAATCCCACAGCGTCCCTCCTCACCGCTAATCCCGCAGTATCTGTCCTCACCGCTAATCCTACAGCGTCCCTCCACACCGCTAATTCCACAGCGTCCCTCCTCACTGTTAATCCCACAGCGTCCGTCCTCACAGCTAATCCCACACTATCTGTCCTCACCGCTAATCCCACAGCGTCCCTCCACACCGCAAATCCCACAGCGTCCCTCCTCACCGCTAATCCCACAGCGATCTCTCCTCACTGCTAATCCCAATGCATCTGTCCTCACCACTAATCTCACAGCGATCTCTCCTCACCACTAATCCCACAGCGTCACTCCTCACCGCTAATCCCACAGCCTCTGTCCTCACCGCTAATCCCACAATGTCCCTCCACACCGCTAATCCCACAGCGTCCCTCCTCACTGCTAATCCCACAGCATTTGTCCTCACCACTAATCTCACAGCGATCTCTCCTCACCGCTAATCCCAGGGCATCCCTCCACACCGATAATCCCACAGCGATCCCTCCTCACTGCTAATCCCACAGCATCTGTCCTCACAGCTAATCCCATAGCATCTGTCCTCACCGCTAATCCCACAGCATCTGTCCTCACCACTAATCTCACAGCGATATCTCCTCACCGCTAATCCCACAGCGCTCCCTCCTCACAACTAATCCCACAGCGTCCCTCCACACCGCTAATCCCACAGCGTCTCTCCTCACCGCTAATCCCACAGCGATCCCTCCTCACTGCTAATCCCACAGCATCTGTCCTCACCGCTAATTCCACTGTGATCTCTCCTCACCACTAATCGCACAGTGTCCCTCCTCACCGCTAATCCCACACCATCTCTCCTCACCACTAATCTCACAGCGATCTCTCCTCACCATTAATCCCACAGCGTCCCTCCTCACCGCTAATCCCACAGCATCTGTCCTTACCGCTAATCCCACAGCGTCCCTCCTCACTGCTAATCCCACAGTGATCCCTCCTCACCGCTATTCCCTCAGCGCTCCCTCCTCACCGCCAATCCCACAGCATCTGTCCTCACCACTAATCTCACAAAGAAATCTCCTCACCACTAATCCCACAGCGTCCCTCCTTACCGCTAATCCCACAGTATCTGTCCTCACCGCTAATCCTACAGCGTCCCTCCACACCGCTAATTCCACAGCGTCCCTCCTCACTGTTAATCGCACAGCGATCCCTCCTCACCGTTATTCCCACAGCGTCCCTCCTCACCGCTAATCCCACAGCGTCCCTCCTCACAGCTAATCCCACACTATCTGTCCTCACCGCTAATCCCACAGCGTCCCTCCACATCGCTAATCCCACAGCGTCCCTCCTCACCGCTAATCCCACAGCGAATCCTCCTCACTGCTAATCCCAATGCATCTGTCCTCACCACTAATCTCACAGCGATCTCTCCTCACCACTAATCCCACAGCGTCCCTCTTCACTGCTAATCCCACAGCGATCCCTCCTCACCGCTAATCCCACAGCGATCACTCCTCACCGCTAATCCCACAATGATTCCTCCTCACTGCTAATCCCACGGTATCTGTCCTCACCGTTAATCCCACAGCGTCCCTCCACACCGCTAATCCCACAGCGTCCCTCCTCACCGCTAATCCCACAGAGATTCCTCCTCACTGCTAATCCCACAGCATTCCTCCTCACCGCTAATCCCACAGTGTTCCCTCCTCACCGCTAATCCCACAGCGATCCCTGCTCACCGCTATTCCCTCAGGGCTCCCTTCTCACCTCCTATCCCACAGTTTCTCTCCTCACCGCTAATCCCACAGCATCTGTCCTCACCGCTAATCCCACAGCGATCTCTCCTCACCACTAATCCTACAGCGTCCCTCCTCACCGCTAATCCCACAGCATCTGTCCTCACCACTAATCTCACAGCGATCTCTCCTCACCACTAATCCCACAGAGTCCCTCCTCACCGCTAATCCCACAGCATCTGTCCTCACCGCTAATCCCACAATGTCCCTCCACACCGCTAATCCCACTGCGTCCCTCTTCACCGCTAATCCCACAGCGATCTCTCCTCACCGTTAATCCCACGGCGATCACTCCTCACCGCTAATCCCACAATGATTCCTCCTCACTGCTAATCCCACAGCATCCCTCCACACCGCTAATCGCACAGTGTTCCCTCCTCACCGCTAATCCCAGAGCGATTCCTCCTCACTGCTAATCCCACAGCATCCCTCCTCACCACTAATCCCACAGCGATCTCTCTTCACCGCTAATCCCACAGACCTCCCTCCGCATAACTAATCGCACAGCGATCCCTCCTCACCGCTATTCCCTCAGCGCTCCCTCCTCACCGCTAATCCAACAGCGATCTCTCCTCACTGCTAAACCCGCGGCGTCTGTCCTCACTGCTAATCGCACAGCGATCTCTCCTCACTGCTAATCCCACAGCGTCCCTCCTCACCGTTAATCCCACAGTGATCTCTCCTCACCGTTATTCCCACAGCGTCCCTCCTCCCGCTCATCCCACAGCATCCGTCCTCACCACTAATCTCACAGCGATCTCTCCTAACCACTAATCCCACAGCGTCCCTCCTCACCGCTAATCCCACAGCGTCCCTCCACACCGCTAATCCCACAGCGTCTCTCCTCACCGCTAATCCCACAGCGATCCCTCCTCACTGCTAATCCCACAGCATCTGTCCTCACCGCTAATTCCACTGTGATCTCTCCTCACCACTAATCGCACAGTGTCCCTCCTCACCGCTAATCCCACACCATCTCTCCTCACCACTAATCTCACAGCGATCACTCCTCACCATTAATCCCACAGCGTCCCTCCTCACCGCTAATCCCACAGCATCTGTCCTTACCGCTAATCCCACAGCGTCCCTCCTCACTGCTAATCCCACAGCGATCCCTCCTCACTGCTAATCCCACAGCATCTGTCCTCACCGCTAATTCCACAGTGATGTCTCCTCACCACTAATCCCACAGTGCCCCTCCTCACCGCTAATCCCGCAGCGATCTCTCCTCACCGCTAATCCCACAGCATCCTTCCTCACTGATAATCCTATAGCGATCTCTCCTCACCGCTAATCCCACAGCGCTCCCTCTTCACCGCTAATCCCACAGCGATCCCTCCTCAATGTTAACCCCACAGCATCTGTCCTCACCACTAATCCCACAGCGATCTCTCCTCACCGCTAATCCCACAGCGCTCCCTCCTCACCACTAATCCCACAGCGATCCCTCCACACCGGTATTCCTTCAGCGCTCCCTGCTCACCTCTTATCCCACAGCGCTCCCTCCTCACCGCTAATCACACAGCGATCTCTCCTCACCGTTCATCCCGCGGCGTCTGTCCTCACTGCTAATTGCACAGTGATCCCTCCTCACTGCTAGTCCCACAGCGTCCCTCCTCACCGTTAATCCCACAGCGATCCCTCCTCACCGCTATTCCCTCAGCGCTCCATCCTCACCGCTAATCCAACAGCGATCTCTCCTCACTGCTAATCCTGCGGCGTCTGCCCTCACTGCTAATCGCACAGCGATCCCTCCTCACTGTTAATCCCACAGCGTCCCTCATCACCGTTAATCCCACAGCGATCTCTCCTCACCGTTATTCCCACAGCGTCCCTCCACACCGCTAATCACACAGCATCTGTCCTCACCACTAGTCTCACAGCGATCTCTCCTCACCACTAATCCCACAGCGTCCCTCCTCACCGCTAATCCCACAGCATCTGTCCTCACCGCTAATCCCACAACGTCCCTCCACACCGCTAATCCCACAGCGTCCCTCTTCACCGCTAATCCCACAGCGATCCCTCCTGACTGCTAATTCCACAGCGATCCCTCCTCACTGCTAATCCCACAGCGTCTGTCCTCACCACTAATCGCACAGCGATCTCTTCACACCACTAATCCCACAGCGATCCCTCCTCACTGCTAATCCCACAGCATCTGTCCTCACAGCTAATCCCACAGCATCTGTCCTCACCGCTAATCCCACAGCATCTGTCTTCACCGTTAATCCCACAGCGATCGCTCCTCACCGCTACTCCCACAGCGTCCCTCCTTACCGCCAATCCCACAGCATCTGTCCTCACCACTAATCTCACAGCGATATCTCCTCACCGCTAATCCCACAGCGCTCCCTCCTCACCACTAATCCCACAGCGATCCCTCCTCACCGCTATTCCTCCAGCGTCCCTCCACACCGCTAATTCCACAGCGTCCCTCCTCACCGCCAATCCCACAGCCATCTCTCCTCACCGCTAATGCCACAGCATCTATCCTCAACACTAATCCCACAGTCTCTCTCCACACCGCTAATCCCACAGCGATCTCTCCTCACCGCTAATCCGACAGCGCTCCCTCCTCACCGCTAATCCCACAGCGATCCCTCCTCACTGCTAATCCCACAGCATCTGTCCACACTGCTAATCCCACAGCATCTGTCCTCACCACTAATCTCACAGCGATCTCTCCTCACCGCTAATCCCAGAGCAACCCTCCACACCGATAATCCCACAGCGATCCCTCCTCACTGCTAATCCCACAGCATCTGTCCTCACCGCTAATCCCACAGTGATCTCTCTTCACCACTAATCCCACAGCATCCCTCCTCACCACTAATCCCACAGCGATCTCTCCTCACCGCTAATCCCACAGACCTCCCTCCTCATAACTAATCGCACAGCGATCCCTGCTCACCGCTACTCCCTCAGCGCTCCCTCCTCACCGCTAATCCAACAGCGATCTCTCCTCACTGCTAAACCCGCGGCGTCTGTCCTCACTGCTAATCGCACAGCGATCTCTCCTCACTGCTAATCCCACAGCGTCCCTCCTCACCGCTAATCCCACAGCGATCCCTCCTGACTGCTAATTCCACAGCGATCCCTCCTCACTGCTAATCCCACAGCGTCTGTCCTCACCACTAATCGCACAGCGATCTCTTCACACCACTAATCCCACAGCGATCCCTCCTCACTGCTAATCCCACAGCATCTGTCCTCACAGCTAATCCCACAGCATCTGTCCTCACCGCTAATCCCACAGCATCTGTCCTCACCGTTACTCCCACAGCGTCCCTCCTCACCGCCAATCCCACAGCATCTGTCCTCACCACTAATCTCACAGCGATATCTCCTCACCGCTAATCCCACAGCGCTCCCTCCTCACCACTAATCCCACAGCGTCCCTCCACACCGCTAATCCCATAGCATCTGTCCTCACCGCTAATTCCACTGTGATCTCTCCTCACCACTAATCGCACAGTGTCCCTCCTCACCGCTAATCCCACACCATCTCTCCTCACCACTAATCTCACAGCGATCTCTCCTCACCATTAATCCCACAGCGTCCCTCCTCACCGCTAATCCCACAGCATCTGTCCTCACCGCTAATTCCACAGTGATCTCTCCTCACCACTAATCCCACAGTGCCCCTCCTCACCGCTAATCCCGCAGCGATCTCTCCTCACCGCTAATCCCACAGCATCTGTCCTCACCACTAATCCCACAGCCTCCCTCCACACCGCTAATCCCACAGCGATCCCTCCTCACCGCTAATCCCACAGCATCCTTCCTCACTGATAATCCCATAGCGATCTCTCCTCACCGCTAATCCCACAGCGCTCCCTCTTCACCGCTAATCCCACAGCGACCCCTCCTCAATGTTAACCCCACAGCATCTGTCCTCACCACTAATCCCACAGCGATCTCTCCTCATCGCTAATCCCACAGCGCTCCCTCCTCACCACTAATCCCACAGCGATCCCTCCTCACCGCTATTCCTTCAGCGCTCCCTCCTCACCTCTTATCCCACAGCGCTCCCTCCTCACCGCTAATCACACAGCGATCTCTCCTCACTGTTAATCCCGCGGCGTCTGTCCTCACTGCTAATCGCACAGTGATCCCTCCTCACTGCTAGTCCCACAGCGTCCCTCATCACCGTTAATCCCACAGCGATCTCTCCTCACCGTTATTCCCACAGCGTCCCTCCACACCGCTAATCACACAGCATCTGTCCTCACCACTAGTCTCACAGCGATCTCTCCTCACCACTAATCCCACAGCGTCCCTCCTCACCGCTAATCCCACAGCATCTGTCCTCACCGCTAATCCCACAACGTCCCTCCACACCGCTAATCCCACAGCGTCCCTCTTCACCGCTAATCCAACAGCGATCCCTCTTCACCGCTAATCCCACAGCGATCGCTCCTCACTGCTAATCCCACAGCATCTGTCCTCAGCGCTAATCCCACAGTTATCTCTCTTCACCACTAATCCCACAGCATCTGTCCTCACCACTAATCCCACAGCGATCTCTCCTCACCTCTAATACCACAGCCCTCCTCACTGCTAATCCCACAGCGTCTGTATTCACCACTAATCTCGCAGCGATCTCGTCACACCACTAATCCCAGAGCGATCCCTCCTCACTGCTAATCCCACAGCATCTGACCTCACTGCTAATCCAACAGCATCTGTCCTCACCGCTAATCCCACAGCGATCTCTACTCACCACTAATCCCACAGCGTCCCTCCTCACCGCTAATCCAACAGCATCTGTCCTCACCGTTAATCCCACAGCGATCGCTCCTCACCGTTATTCCCACAGCGTCCCTCCTCACCGCTAAACCCACAGCATCTGTCCTCACTGCTAATCAAACAGCATCGGTCCTCACCGCTAATCCTACAGTGTCCCTCCACACCGCTAAACCCACAGCGTCCCTCCTCACCGCTAATCCCACAGCGATCCCTCCTCAATGCTAATCCCACAGCATCTGTCCTCACCACTAATCCCACAGCGATCTCTCCTCACCGCTAATCCCACAGCGCTCCCTCCTCACCACTAATCCCACAGCGATCCCTCCTCACTGCTATTCCCTCAGTTCTCCCTCCTCACATCTTATCCCACAGCGCTCCCTCCACACCGCTAATCCCACAGCGTCCTTCCTCACCGTTAATCCCACAGCGATCCCTCCTCACTGCAAATCCCACAGCATCTGTCCTCACTGCTAATCCCACAGCGATATCTCCTCACCACTAATCCCACAGCGTCCCTCTTCACCGCTAATCCCACAGCATCTGTCCTCACCGCTCATTCCACAGTGATCTCTCCTCACCACTAATCCCACAGTGCCCCTCCTCACCGCTAATCCCGCAGCGATCTCTCCTCACCGCTAATCCCACAGCATCTGTCCTCACACTAATTCCACAGCCTCCCTCCACACCGCTAATCCCATAGCGATCTCTCCTCACCGCTAATCCCACAGCATCTGTCCTCACCACTAATCCCACAGCGATCCCTCCTCACCGCTATTCCTTCAGCGCTCCCTCCTCACCTCTTATCCCACAGCGCTCCCTCCTCACCGCTAATCACACAGCGATCTCTCCTCACTGTTAATCCCGCGGCGTCTGCCCTCACTGCTAATCGCACGGCGATCCCTCCTCACTGTTAATCCCACAGCGTCCCTCATCACCGTTAATCCCACAGCGATCTCTCCTCACCGTTATTCCCACAGCGTCCCTCCACAACGCTAATCACACAGCATCTGTCCTCACCACTAGTCTCACAGCGATCTCTCCTCACCACTAATCCCACAGCGTCCCTCCTCACCGCTAATCCCACAGCATCTGTCCTCACCGCTAATCCCACAACGTCCCTCCACACCGCTAATCCCACAGCGTCCCTCTTCACCGCTAATCCCACAGCGATCCCTCCTGACTGCTAATTCCACAGCGATCCCTCCTCACTGCTAATCCCACAGCGTCTGTCCTCACCACTAATCGCACAGCGATCTCTTCACACCACTAATCCCACAGCGATCCCTCCTCACTGCTAATCCCACAGCATCTGTCCTCACAGCTAATCCCACAGCATCTGTCCTCACCGCTAATCCCACAGCATCTGTCCTCACCGTTAATCCCACAGCGATCGCTCCTCACCGCTACTCCCACAGCGTCCCTCCTCACCGCCAATCCCACAGCATCTGTCCTCACCACTAATCTCACAGCGATATCTCCTCACCGCTAATCCCACAGCGCTCCCTCCTCACCACTAATCCCACAGCGATCCCTCCTCACCGCTATTCCTCCAGCGTCCCTCCACACCGCTAATTCCACAGCGTCCCTCCTCACCGCCAATCCCACAGCCATCTCTCCTCACCGCTAATGCCACAGCATCTATCCTCAACACTAATCCCACAGTCTCTCTCCACACCGCTAATCCCACAGCGATCTCTCCTCACCGCTAATCCGACAGCGCTCCCTCCTCACCGCTAATCCCACAGCGATCCCTCCTCACTGCTAATCCCACAGCATCTGTCCACACTGCTAATCCCACAGCATCTGTCCTCACCACTAATCTCACAGCGATCTCTCCTCACCGCTAATCCCAGAGCAACCCTCCACACCGATAATCCCACAGCGATCCCTCCTCACTGCTAATCCCACAGCATCTGTCCTCACCGCTAATCCCACAGTGATCTCTCTTCACCACTAATCCCACAGCATCCCTCCTCACCACTAATCCCACAGCGATCTCTCCTCACCGCTAATCCCACAGACCTCCCTCCTCATAACTATTCGAACAGCGATCCCTGCTCACCGCTATTCCCTCAGCGCTCCCTCCTCACCGCTAATCCAACAGCGATCTCTCCTCACTGCTAAACCCGCGGCGTCTGTCCTCACTGCTAATCGCACAGCGATCTCTCCTCACTGCTAATCCCACAGCGTCCCTCCTCACCGCTAATCCCACAGCGATCCCTCCTGACTGCTAATTCCACAGCGATCCCTCTTCACTGCTAATCCCACAGCGTCTGTCCTCACCACTAATCGCACAGCGATCTCTTCACACCACTAATCCCACAGCGATCCCTCCTCACTGCTAATCCCACAGCATCTGTCCTCACAGCTAATCCCACAGCATCTGTCCTCACCGCTAATCCCACAGCATCTGTCCTCACCGTTACTCCCACAGCGTCCCTCCTCACCGCCAATCCCACAGCATCTGTCCTCACCACTAATCTCACAGCGATATCTCCTCACCGCTAATCCCACAGCGCTCCCTCCTCACCACTAATCCCACAGCGTCCCTCCACACCGCTAATCCCACAGCATCTGTCCTCACCGCTAATTCCACTGTGATCTCTCCTCACCACTAATCGCACAGTGTCCCTCCTCACCGCTAATCCCACACCATCTCTCCTCACCACTAATCTCACAGCGATCTCTCCTCACCATTAATCCCACAGCGTCCCTCCTCACCGCTAATCCCACAGCATCTGTCCTCACCGCTAATTCCACAGTGATCTCTCCTCACCACTAATCCCACAGTGCCCCTCCTCACCGCTAATCCCGCAGCGATCTCTCCTCACCGCTAATCCCACAGCATCTGTCCTCACCACTAATCCCACAGCCTCCCTCCACACCGCTAATCCCACAGCGATCCCTCCTCACCGCTAATCCCACAGCATCCTTCCTCACTGATAATCCCATAGCGATCTCTCCTCACCGCTAATCCCACAGCGCTCCCTCTTCACCGCTAATCCCACAGCGACCCCTCCTCAATGTTAACCCCACAGCATCTGTCCTCACCACTAATCCCACAGCGATCTCTCCTCATCGCTAATCCCACAGCGCTCCCTCCTCACCACTAATCCCACAGCGATCCCTCCTCACCGCTATTCCTTCAGCGCTCCCTCCTCACCTCTTATCCCACAGCGCTCCCTCCTCACCGCTAATCACACAGCGATCTCTCCTCACTGTTAATCCCGCGGCGTCTGTCCTCACTGCTAATCGCACAGTGATCCCTCCTCACTGCTAGTCCCACAGCGTCCCTCATCACCGTTAATCCCACAGCGATCTCTCCTCACCGTTATTCCCACAGCGTCCCTCCACACCGCTAATCACACAGCATCTGTCCTCACCACTAGTCTCACAGCGATCTCTCCTCACCACTAATCCCACAGCGTCCCTCCTCACCGCTAATCCCACAGCATCTGTCCTCACCGCTAATCCCACAACGTCCCTCCACACCGCTAATCCCACAGCGTCCCTCTTCACCGCTAATCCAACAGCGATCCCTCTTCACCGCTAATCCCACAGCGATCGCTCCTCACTGCTAATCCCACAGCATCTGTCCTCAGCGCTAATCCCACAGTTATCTCTCTTCACCACTAATCCCACAGCATCTGTCCTCACCACTAATCCCACAGCGATCTCTCCTCACCTCTAATACCACAGCCCTCCTCACTGCTAATCCCACAGCGTCTGTCCTCACCACTAATCTCGCAGCGATCTCGTCACACCACTAATCCCAGAGCGATCCCTCCTCACTGCTAATCCCACAGCATCTGACCTCACTGCTAATCCAACAGCATCTGTCCTCACCGCTAATCCCACAGCGATCTCTACTCACCACTAATCCCACAGCGTCCCTCCTCACCGCTAATCCAACAGCATCTGTCCTCACCGTTAATCCCACAGCGATCGCTCCTCACCGTTATTCCCACAGCGTCCCTCCTCACCGCTAAACCCACAGCATCTGTCCTCACTGCTAATCAAACAGCATCGGTCCTCACCGCTAATCCTACAGTGTCCCTCCACACCGCTAAACCCACAGCGTCCCTCCTCACCGCTAATCCCACAGCGATCCCTCCTCAATGCTAATCCCACAGCATCTGTCCTCACCACTAATCCCACAGCGATTTCTCCTCACCGCTAATCCCACAGCGCTCCCTCCTCACCACTAATCCCACAGCGATCCCTCCTCACCGCTATTCCCTCAGTTCTCCCTCCTCACATCTTATCCCACAGCGCTCCCTCCACACCGCTAATCCCACAGCGTCCTTCCTCACCGTTAATCCCACAGCGATCCCTCCTCACTGCAAATCCCACAGCATCTGTCCTCACTGCTAATCCCACAGCGATATCTCCTCACCACTAATCCCACAGCGTCCCTCTTCACCGCTAATCCCACAGCATCTGTCCTCACCGCTCATTCCACAGTGATCTCTCCTCACCACTAATCCCACAGTGCCCCTCCTCACCGCTAATCCCGCAGCGATCTCTCCTCACCGCTAATCCCACAGCATCTGTCCTCACACTAATTCCACAGCCTCCCTCCACACCGCTAATCCCATAGCGATCTCTCCTCACCGCTAATCCCACAGCATCTGTCCTCACCACTAATCCCACAGCGATCCCTCCTCACCGCTATTCCTTCAGCGCTCCCTCCTCACCTCTTATCCCACAGCGCTCCCTCCTCACCGCTAATCACACAGCGATCTCTCCTCACTGTTAATCCCGCGGCGTCTGCCCTCACTGCTAATCGCACGGCGATCCCTCCTCACTGTTAATCCCACAGCGTCCCTCCTCACCGTTAATCCCACAGCGATCTCTCCTCACCGTTATTCCCACAGCGTCCCTCCTTACCGCTAATCCCAGAGCGTCCCTCCTCACCGCTAATCACACAGCGATCCCTCCTCACTGCTAATCCCAAAGCATCTGTCCTCACCACTAATTCCACAGTGATATCTCCTCACCACTAATCCCACAGCGTCCCTCCTCACCGCTAATCCCACAGCATCTGTCCTCACCACTAATCTCACAGCGATCTCTCCTCACCACTAATCCCACAGCGTCCCTCCTCACCGCTAATCCCACAGCATCTGTCCTCACCGCTAATCCCACAGTGATCTCTCTTCACCACTAATCCCACAGCATTCCTCCTCACCACTAATCCCACAGCGATCTCTCCTCACCACTAATCCCACAGCGATCTCTCCTCACCTCTAATCCCACAGCCGTGCTCACTGCTAATCCCACAGTGTCTGTCCTCACCACTAATCTCGCAGCGATCTCTTCACACCACTAATCCCAGAGCGATCCCTCCTCACTGCTAATCCCACAGCATCTGACCTCACTGCTAATCCAACAGCATCTGTCCTCACCACTAATCCCACAGCGCTCCCTCCTCACCACAAATCCCACAGCGATCCCTCCTCACCGCTATTCCCTCAGCGCTCCCTCCTCACCTCCTATCCCACAGCGCTCTCTCTTTAGCGCTAATCCCACAGCGATCTCTCCTTACTGCTAATCCCGCAGCGTCTGTCCTCACTGCTAATCGCACAGCGATCCCTCCTCACTGCTAATCCCACAGCGTCCCTCCTCACCGTTAATCCCACAGCGATCTCTCCTCACCGTTTTTCCCACATAGTACCTCCTCACCGCTAATCCCGCAGCGTCCCTCCTCACCGTTAATCCCACAGCGATCTCTCCTCACAGTTATTCCCACAGCGTCCCTCGTCACCGCTAATCCCACAGCATCTGTCCTCACCACTAATCTCACAGCGATCTCTCCCGACCACTAATCCCACAGCGTCCCTCCTCACCGCTAATCCCACTGCATCTGTCCTAACCGCTAATCCCACAGCGTCCCTCCACACCGCTAATCCCACAGCGTCCGTCCTCACCACAAATCTCACAGCGATCTCTCCTAACCACTAATCCCACAGCGTCCCTCCACACCGCTAATCCCACAGCGTCCCTCCACACCGCTAATCCCACAGCGTCTCTCCTCACCGCTAATCCCACAGCGATCCCTCCTCACTGCTAATCCCACAGCATCTGTCCTCACCGCTAATTCCACTGTGATCTCTCCTCACCACTAATCGCACAGTGTCCCTCCTCACCGCTAATCCCACAGCACCTCTCCTCACCACTAATCTCACAGCGATCTCTCCTCACCATTAATCCCAGAGCGTCCCTCCTCACCGCTAATCCCACAGCATCTGTCCTTACCGCTAATCCCACAGCGTCCCTCCTAACTGCTAATCCCACAGCGATCCCTCCTCACTGCTAATCCCACAGCATCTGTCCTCACCGCTAATTCCACAGTGATCTCTCCCGACCACTAATCCCACAGCGTCCCTCCTCACCGCTAATCCCACTGCATCTGTCCTAACCGCTAATCCCACAGCGTCCCTCCACACCGCTAATCCCACAGCGTCCCCTTCACCGCTAATCCCACAGAGATTCCTCCTCACTGCTAATCCCACAGCATCCCTCCTCACCGCTAATCCCACAGTGTTCCCTCCTCACCGCTAATCCCACAGCGATCCCTGCTCACCGCTATTCCCTCAGGGCTCCCTTCTCACCTCCTATCCCACAGCTTCTCTCCTCACCGCTAATACCACAGCATCTCTCCTCACCCCTAATTCCAGAGCATCCCTCCACACCGATAATCCCTCAGCGATCCCTCCTCACTGCTAATCCCACAGCATCTGTCCTCACCGCTAATCCCACACTGATCTCTCTTCACCACTTATCCCACAACATCCCTCCTCAGCACTAATCCCACAGCGATCTCTCCTCACCGCTAATCCCACAGACCTCCCTCCTCATAACTAATCGCACAGCGATCCCTCCTCACCGCTAATCGAACAGCGATCTCTCCTCACTGCTAAACCCGCGGCGTCTGTCCTCACTGCTAATCGCACAGCGATCTCTCCTCACTGCCAATCCCACAGCGTCCCTCCTCACCGTTAATCCCACAGTGATCTCTCCTCACCTTTATTCCCACAGCGTCCCTCCTCCCGCTAATCCCACAGCATCCGTCCTCACCACTAATCTCACAGCGATCTCTCCTAACCACTAATCCCACAGCGTCCCTCCTCACCGCTAATCCCACAGCGTCCCTCCACACCGCTAATCCCACAGCGTCTCTCCTCACCGCTAATCCCGCAGCGATCCCTCCTCAATGTTAATCCCACAGCATCTGTCCTCACCACTAATCCCACAGCGATCCCTCCTCACCGCTATTCCTTCAGCGCTCCCTCCTCACCTCTTATCCCACAGCGCTCCCTCCTCACCGCTAATCACACAGCGATCTCTCCTCACTGTTAATCCCGCGGCGTCTGTCCTCACTGCTAATCGCACAGCGATCCCTCCTCACTGCTAGCCCCACAGCGTCCCTCCTCACCGTTAATCCCACAGCGATCCCTCCTCACCGCTATTCCCTCAGCGCTCCATCCTCACCGCTAATCCAACAGCGATCTCTCCTCACTGCTAATCCTGCGGCGTCTGCCCTCACTGCTAATCGCACAGCGATCCCCCCTCACTGCTAACCCCACAGCGTCTGTCCTCATCACTAATCGCACAGCGATCTCTTCACACCACTAATCCCACAGCGATCCCTCCTCACTGCTAATCCCACAGCATCTGTCCTCACAGCTAATCTCACAGCATCTGTCCTCACCGCTAATCCCACAGCATCTGTCCTCACCTTTAATCCCACAGCGATCGCTCCTCACCGTTACTCCCACAGCGTCCCTCCTCACCGACAATCCCACAGCATCTGTCCTCACCACTAATCCCACAGAGAAATCTCCTCACCACTAATCCCACAGCGTCCCTCCTCACCGCTAATCCCGCAGAATCTGTCCTCACCGCTAATCCTACAGCGTCCCTCCACACCGCTAATTCTACAGCGTCCCTCCTCACTGTTAATCGCACAGCGATCCCTCCTCACCGTTATTCCCACAGCGTCCCTCCTCACCGCTAATCCCGCAGCGTCCCTCCTCACAGCTAATCCCACATTATCTGTCCTCACCGCTAATCCCACAGCGTCCCTCCACATCGCTAATCCCACAGCGTCCCTCCTCACCGCTAATCCCAAAGCGAACCCTCCTCACTGCTAATCCCAATGCATCTATCCTCACCACTAATCTCACAGCGATCTCTCCTCACCACTAATCCCACAGCGTCCCTCCTCACCTCTAATCCCACAGCATCTGTCCTCACCGCTAATCCCACAATGTCCCTCCACACCGCTAATCCCACAGCGTCCCTCTTCACTGCTAATCCCACAGCGATCCCTCCTCACCGGTAATCCCACAATGATTCCTCCTCACTGCTAATCCCACAGTATCTGTCCTCACCGCTAATCCCACAGCGTCCCTCCACACCGCTAATCCCACAGCGTCCCTCCTCACCGCTAATTCCACAGCGATCCCTCCTCACTGCTAATCCCACAGAATCTGTCCTCACCGCTAATCCCACAGCGATCTCTCCTCAGCACTAATCCCACAGCGTCCCTCCTCACCGCTAATCCCACAGCATCTGTCCTCACCACTAATCTCACAGCGATCTCTCCTCACCACTAATCCCACAGAGTCCCTCCTCACCGCTAATCCCACAGCGTCCCTCTTCACCGCTAATCCCACAGCGATCTCTCCTCACCGTTAATCCCACAGCGATCACTCCTCACCGCTAATCCCACAATGATTCCTCCTCACTGCTAATCCCACAGTATCTGTCCTCACCGCTAATCCCACAGCGTCCCTCCACACCGCTAATCCCACAGCGTCCCTCCTCACCGCTAATTCCACAGCGATCCCTCCTCACTGCTAATCCCACAGAATCTGTCCTCACCGCTAATCCCACAGCGATCTCTCCTCAGCACTAATCCCACAGCGTCCCTCCTCACCGCTAATCCCACAGCATCTGTCCTCACCACTAATCTCACAGCGATCTCTCCTCACCACTAATCCCACAGAGTCCCTCCTCACCGCTAATCCCACAGCGTCCCTCTTCACCGCTAATCCCACAGCGATCTCTCCTCACCGCTAATCCCACAATGATTCCTCCTCACTGCTAATCCCACAGCATCCCTCCACACCGCTAATCCCACAGTGTTCCCTCTTCACCGCTAATCCCAGAGCGATTTCTCCTCACTGCTATTCCTTCAGCGCTCCCTTCTCACCTCCTATCCCACAGCTTCTCTCCTCACCGCTAATACCACAGCATCTGTCCTCACCGCTAATCCCACAGCGATCCCTCCTGACTGCTAATTCCACAGCGATCCCTCCTCACTGCTAATCCCACAGCGTCTGTCCTCACCACTAATCGCACAGCGATCTCTTCACACCACTAATCCCACAGCGATCCCTCCTCACTGCTAATCCCACAGCAGCTGTCCTCACAGCTAATCCCACACATCTGTCCTCACCGCTAATCCCACAGCATCTGTCCTCACCGTTAATCCCACCGCGATCGCTCCTCACCGTTACTCCCACAGCGTCCCTCCTCACCGCCAATCCCACAGCATCTGTCCTCACCACTAATCTCACAGCGATATCTCCTCACCGCTAATCCCACAGCGCTCCCTCCTCACCACTAATCCCACAGCGATCCCTCCTCACCGTTATTCCTTCAGCGTCCCTCCGCACCGCTAATTCCACAGCGTCCCTCCTCACCGCCAATCCCACAGCCATCTCTCCTCACCGCTAATGTCACAGCATCTATCCTCAACACTAATCCCACAGCCTCTCTCCACACCGCTAATCCCACAGCGATCTCTCCTCACCGTTAATCCGACAGCGCTCCCTCCTCACCGCTAATCCCAGAGCGATCCCTCCTCACTGCTAATCCCACAGCATCTGTCCACACTGCTAATCCCACAGCATCTGTCCTCACCACTAATCTCACAGCGATCTCTCCTCACCGCTAATCCCAGAGCATCCCTCCACACCGATAATCCCACAGCGATCCGTCCTCAGTGCTAATCCCACAGCATCTGTCCTCACCGCTAATCCCACAGTGATCTCTCTTCACCACTAATCCCACAGCATCCCTCCTCACCACTAATCCCACAGCGATCTCTCCTCACGGCTAATCCCACAGACCTCCCTCCTCATAACTAATCGCACAGCGATCCCTCCTCACCGCTACTCCCTCAGCGCTCCCTCCTCACCGCTAATCCAACAGCGATCTCTCTTCACTGCTAAACCCGCGGCGTCTGTCCTCACTGTTAATCGCACAGCGATCTCTCCTCACTGCTAATCCCACAGCGTCCCTCCTCACCGTTAATCCCACAGTGAGCTCTCCTGACCGTTATTCCCACAGCGTCCCTCCTCCCGCTAATCCCACAGCATCCGTCCTCACCACTAATCTCACAGCGATCTCTCCTCACCACTAATCGCACAGTGTCCCTCCTCACCGCTAATCCCACAGCATCTGTCCTCACCACTAATCTCACAGCGATCTCTCCTCACCATTAATCCCACAGCGTCCCTCCTCACCGCTAATCCCACAGCATCTGTCCTTACCGCTAATCCCACAGCGTCCCTCCTCACTGCTAATCCCACAGCGATCCCTCCTCACTGCTAATCCCACAGCATCTGTCCTCACCGCTAATTCCACAGTGATCTCTCCTCACCACTAATCCCACAGTGCCCCTCCTCACCGCTAATCCCGCAGCGATCTCTCCTCACCGCTAATCCCACAGCATCTCTCCTCACCGCTAATCCCACAGCATTCCCTCCTCACCACTAATTCCACAGAGATCCCTCCTCACCGCTATTCCTTCAGCGCTCCCTCCTCACCTCTTATTCCACAGCGCTCCCTCCTCACCGCTAATCACACAGCGATCTCTTCTCACTGTTAATCCCGCGGCGTCTGTCCTCACTGCTAATCGCACAGCGATCCCTCCTCACTGCTAGTCCCACAGCGTCCCTCCTCACCGTTAATCCCACAGCGATCTTTCCTCACCGTTATTCCCAGAGCGTCCCTCTTCACCGCTAATCCCACAGCATCTGTCCTCACCACTACTCTCACTGTGATCTCTCTTCACCACTAATCCCACAGCATCCCTCCTCACCACGAATCCCACAGCGATCTCTCCTCACCGCTAATCCCACAGCCCTCCCTCCACACCACTAATCCCACAGCGATCCCTCCTCACCGCTATTCCCTCAGCGCTCCATCCTCACCGCTAATGCAACAGCGATCTCTCCTCACTGCTAATCCTGCGGCGTCTGCCCTCACTGCTAATCGCACAGCGATCCCTTCTCACTGTTAATCCCACAACGTCCCTCCTCACCGTTAATCCCACAGCGATCTCTCCTCACCGTTATTCCCACAGCGTCCCTCCACACCGCTAATCCCACAGCGTCCCTCCTCACCGCTAATCCCACAGCGATCCCTCCTCACTGCTAATCCCACAGCATCTGTCCTCACCGCTAATTCCACAGTGATATCTCCTCACCACTAATCCCACAGCGTCCCTCCTCACCGCTAATCCCACAGCATCTGTCCTCACCACTAATCTCACAGCGATCTCTCCTCACCACTAATCCAACTGCGTCCCTCCTCACCGCTAATCCCACAGCATCTGTCCTCACCGCTAATCCCACAACGTCCCTCCACACCGCTAATCCCACAGTGCCCCTCCTCACCGCTAATCCCGCAGCGATCTCTCCTCACCGCTAATCCCACAGCATCTGTCTTCACCACTAATCCCACAGCCTCCCTCCACACCGCTAATCCCACAGCGATCCCTCCTCACCGCTAATCCCACAGCATCCTTCCTCACTGATAATCCCATAGCGATCTCTCCTCACCGCTAATCCCACAGCGCTCCCTCCTCACCGCTAATCCCACAGCGATTCCTCCTCAATGCTAATCGCACAGCATCTGTCCTCACCACTAATCCCACAGCGATCTCTCCTCACCGCTAATCCCACAGCGCTCCCTCATCACCACTAATCCCACAGCGCTCTCTCCTCACCGCTATTCCTTCAGCGCTCCCTCCTCACCTCTTATCCCACAGCGCTCCCTCCTCACAGCTAATCACACAGCGATCTCTCCTCACTGTTAATCCCGCGGCGTCTCTCCTCACTGCTAACCACACAGCGATCCCTCCTCACTGCTAGTCCCACAGCGTTCCTCCTCACCGCTAATCCCACAGCGATCTTTCCTCACCGTTATTCCCAGAGCGTCCCTCTTCACTGCTAATCCCACAGCATCTGTCCTCACCACTAATCCCACAGCGCTCCCTTCTCACCACTAATCCCACAGCGATCCCTCCTCACCGCAATTCCTTCAGCGCTCCCTCCTCACTTATCCCGCAGCGCTCCCTCCTCAACGCTAATCACACAGCGATCTCTCCTCACTGTTAATCCCGCGGTGTCTGTCCTCACTGCTAACCGAACAGCGATCCCTCCTCACTGCTGGTCCCACAGCGTCCCTCCTCACCGTTAATCCCACAGCGATCTTTCCTCACCGTTATTCCCAGAGCGTCCCTCTTCACCGCTAATCCCACAGCATCTGTCCTCAGCACTAATCTCACAGTGATCTCTCTTCACCACTAATCCCACAGCATCCCTCCTCACCACGAATCCCACAGCGATCTCTCCTCACCGCTAATCCCACAGCCCTCCCTCCTCACCACTAATCCCACAGCGATCCCTCCTCACCGCTAATCCCACAGCCCTCCCTCCTCACCACTAATCCCACAGCGATCCCTCCTCACCGCTATTCCCTCAGCGCTCCACCCTCACCGCTAATCCAACAGCGATCTCTCCTCACTGCTAATCCTGCGGCGTCTGCCCTCACTGCTAATCGCACAGCGATCCCTCCTCAATGTTAATCCCATAGCGTCCTTCCTCACCGTTAATCCCACAGCGATCTCTCCTCACCGATATTCCCACAGCGTCCCTCCACACCGCTAATCCCACAGCGTCCCTCCTCACCGCTAATCCCACAGCGATCCCTCCTCACTGCTAATCCCACAGCATCTGTCCTCACCACTAATTCCACAGTGATATCTCCTCACCACTAATCCCACAGCGTCCCTCCTCACCGCTAATCCCACAGCATCTGTCCTCACCACTAATCTCACAGCGATCTCTCCTCACCACTAATCCCACAGTGTCCCTCCTCACCGCTAATCCCACAGCATCTGTCCTCACCGCTAATCCCACAGTGATATCTCTTCACCATTAATCCCACAGCATTCCTCAGCACCACTAATCCCACAGCGATCTCTCCTCACCTCTAATCCCACAGCCCTGCTCACTGTTAATCCCACAGCGTCTGTCCTCACCACTAATCTCGCAGCGATCTCTTCACACCACTACTCCCAGAGCGATCCCTCCTCACTGCTAATCCCACAGCATCTGACGTCACTGCTAATCCAACAGCATCTGTCCTCACCGCTAATCCCACAGCGATCTCTACTCACCACTAATCCCACAGCGTCCCTCCTCACCACTAATCCCACAGAGATCTCTCCTCACCGCTAATCCCACAGCGCTCCCTCCTCACCACAAATCCCACAGCGATCCCTCCTCACCGCTATTCCCTCAGCGCTCCCTCCTCACCTCCTATCCCACAGCGCTCTCTCCTTAGCGCTAATCCCACAGCGATCCCTCCTCACTGCTAATCCCACAGCGTCTGTCCTCACCGTTAATCCCACAGCGATCTCTCCTCACCGTTCTTCCCACAGCGTCCCTCCTCCCGCTAATCCCACAGCATCCGTCCTCACCACTAATCTCACAGCATCTGTCCTCACCGGTAATCCCACAGCGTCCCTCCACACCGCTAATCCCACAGCGTCCCTCCTCACCGCTAATCCCACAGCGATCCCTCCTCACTGCTAATCCCACATCATCTGCCCTAACCGCTAATCCCACAGCGATCCCTCCTCAATGCTAATCGCACAACATCTGTCCTCACCACTAATCCCACAGCGATCTCTCCTCACCGCTAATCCCACAGCGCTCCCTCCTCACCACTAATCCCACAGCGATCCCTCCTCACCGCTATTCCCTCAGCGCTCCCTTCTCACCTCTTATCCCACAGCTCTCCCTCCTCACCGCTAATCGCACAGCGATCCCTCCTCACTGCTAGTCCCACAGCGTCCCTCTTCACCGCTAATCCCACAGCATCTGTCCTCACCACTAATCTCACAGCGATCTCTCCTCACCACTAATCCCACAGCGTCCCTCCTCACCGCTAATCGCACAGTATCTGTCCTCACCGCTAATCCCACAGCGTCCCTCCTCACCGCTAATCCCACAGCGATCCCTCCTCACTGCTAATCCCACAGCATCTGTCCTCACTGCTAATCGCACAGCGATCCCTCCTTACTGCTAATCCCACAGCGTCCCTCCTCACCGTTAATCCCACAGCGATCTCTCCTCACCGTTATTCCCACAGCGTCCCTCCTCACTGCTAATCCCACAGCGTCCCTCCTCACCGTTAATCCCACAGCGATCTCTCCTCACAGTTATTCCCACAGCGTCCCTCCTCACCGCTAATCTCACAGCGTCCCGCCACACCGCTAATCCCACAACGTCCCTCCTCACCGCTATTCCCTCAGCGCTCCCTCCTCACCTCTTATCCCACAGCTCTCCCTCCTCACCGCTAATCCCACAGTGCTCCCTCCTCACCGCTAATCCCACAGCGATCCCTCCTCACCGCTATTCCCTCAGCGCTCCCTTCTCACCTTTTATCCCACAGCTTCTCCTCACCGCTAATCCGACAGTATCTGTCCTCACCGCTAATCCCACAGCGATCCCTCCTCACTGCTAATCCCACAGCGATTTCTCCTCACCGCTAATCCCACAGGGATCCCTCCACACTGCTAATCCCACAGCGTCGCTCCTCACCACTAATCCCACAGTGATCTCTCTTCACCACTAATACCACAGCATCCCTCCTCACCACCAATCCCACAGCGATCTCTCCTCACCGCTAATCCCACAGCGATACCTCCTCACTGCTAATCCCACAGCGTCCCTCCTCACCATTAATCCCACAGTGATCTCTCCTCACCACTAATCCCACAGTGATCTCTCCTCACCACTAATCCCACAGCATCCTTTCTCACCGCTAATCCCACAGCATCCCTGCTCACCACTAATCCCACAGCGATCTCTCCTCACTGCTAATCCCACAGCGACCATCCTCAGTGTTAATCCCACAGCATCTGTCCTCACTGCTAATCCCACAGCATCTGTCCTCACCGCTAATCTCACAGCGATCTCTCCTCACTGCTAATCCCACAGCGATCCCTCCTCACCACTAATACCACTGCGATCTCTCCTAACCGCTAATCCCGCAGCATCTGTCCTCACCACTAATCCCACAGCGTCCTTCCACACCGCTAATCCCACAGCGATCTCTCCTCACCGCTAATCCCACAGCATCCCTCCTCACCGATAATCCCACAGCGATCTCTCCTCACCGCTAATCCCACAGCGATCCCTCCTCACTGTTAATCCCACAGCATCTGTCCTCACCGCTAATCCCACAGTGATCTCGCTTCACCACTAATCCCACAGCATCCCTCCTCACCACTAATCACACAGCGATCCCTCCTCACCGCTATTCCCTCAGCGCTCCCTCCTCACCGCTAATCCAACAGCGATCTCTCCTCACTGCTAATCCTGCGGCGTTTGTCCTCACTGCTAATCGCTCAGCGATCCCTCCTCACTGCTAATCCCACAGCGTCCCTCCTCACCGTTAATCCCACAGCCATCCCTCCTCACCGTTATTCCCACAGCGTCCCTTCTCACTACTAATCCCACAGCATCTGTCCTCACCGCTAATCCCACAGCGTCCCTCTACACCGCTAATCCCACAGCGTCCCTCCTCACTGCTAATCCCACAGCATCTGTCCTCACCACTAATTCCACAGTGATCTCTCCTCACCACTAATCCCACAGCGTCCCTCCTCACCGCTAATCCCACAGCGAGTTCTCCTCCCCGCTAATCTCACAGCGATCTCTCCTCACCGCTAATCCCACAGCATCTGTCATCACCACTAATCCCACAGCCTCCCTCCACACCGCTAATCACACAGCGATCTCTCTTCACCGCTAATCCCACAGCATCCCTCCTCACTGATAATCCCACAGCGATCTCTCCTCACCGCTAATCCCACAGCGCTCCCGCCTCACCTCTAATCCCACAGTGTTCTCTCGTCACCGCTAATCCCACAGCGATCCCTCCTCACCGCTATTCCCTAAGCGCTCCCTTCTCACCTCCTATCCAACAGCTTCTCTCCTCACCGCTAATCCCACAGCATCTGTCCTCACCGCTAATCCCACAGCGATCCCTCCTGACTGCTAATCCCACAGCGCTCCCTCCTCACTGCTAATCCCACAGCGTCTGTCCTCACCGTTAATCCCACAGCGATCTCTCCTCACCGTTCTTCCCACAGCGTCCCCTCTCCCGCTAATCCCACAGCATCCGTCCTCACCACTAATCTGACAGCGATCTCTCCTCACCGCTAATCCCGCAGCGTGCCTGCTCACCACTAATCCCACAGCATCTGTCCTCACCGGTAAACCCACAGCGTCCCTCCACACCGCTAATCCGACAGCGTCCCTCCTCACCGCTAATCCCACAGCGATCCCTCCTCACTGCTAATCCCACAGCATCTGTCCTCACCGCTAATCCCACAACGCTCCCTCCTCACCGCTAATCCCACAGCGATCCCTCCTCAATGCTAATCCCACAGCACATGTCCTCACCACTAATCCCACAGCGATCTCTCCTCACCGCTAATCCCACAGCGCTCCCTCCTCACCACTAATCCCACAGCGATCCTTCCTCACCGCTATTCCCTCAGCGCTCCCTCCTCACCTCTTATCCTACAGCTCTCCCTCCTCACCGCTAATCCCACAGCGTCCCTCCTCACCGTTAATCCCGCGGCGTCTGTCCTCACTGCTAATCGCACAGCGATCCCTCCTCACTGCTAGTCCCACAGCGTCCCTCCTCACCGTTAATCCCACAGCGATCTTTCTTCACCGTTATTCCCACAGCGTCCCTCTTCACCGCTAATCCCACAGCATCTGTCCTCACCACTAATCTCACAGCGATCTCTCCTCACCACTAATCCCACAGCGTCCCTCCTCACCGCTAATCGCACAGTATCTGTCCTCACCGCTAATCCCACAGCGTCCCTCCACACCGCTAATCCCGCAGCGTCCCTCCTCACCGCTAATCCCACAGCGATCCCTCCTCACTGCTAATCCCACAGCATCTGTCCTCACTGCTAATCGCACAGCGATCCCTCCTTACTGCTAATCCCACAGCGTCCCTCCTCACCGCTAATCCCACAACATCTGTCCTCACCGCTTATCCCACAGCTTCCCTCTACATCGCTAATCCCACAGCGTCCCTCATCACCGCTAATCCCACAGCGATCCCTCCTCACCGCTCATCCTACAGCGATCACTCCTCACCGCTAATCCCACAGCGATTCCTCCTCACTGCTAATCCCACAGCATCCCTCCTCACCGCTAATCCCACAGTGTTCCCTCCTCACCGCTAATCCCACATCGATCCCTCCTCACCGCTATTCCCTAAGCGCTCCCTTCTCACCTCCTATCCCACAGCTTCTCTCCTCACCGCGAATCCCACAGCATCTGTCCTCACCGCTAATCCCACAGCGGTCCCTCCTGACTACTAATCCCACAGCAATCCCCCCTCACTGCTAATCCCACAGCGTCTTTCCTCACCGCTAATCCCACAGTGATCTCTCTTCACTACTAATCCCGCAGCATCCCTCCTCACCACTAATCCCACAGCGATCTCTCCTCACTGCTAATCCCTCAGCGCTCCCTTCTCACCACTAATCCCACAGCGATCCCTCCTTACCGCTATTCCCTCAGCCCTCCCTCTTTACCTCCTATCCCACAGCGCTCCCTCCTCACCGCTCATCCCACAGCGATCTCTCCTGACTGCTAATCCCGCATCGTCGGTCCTCACTGCTAATCGCACAGCGATCCCTCCTCACTGCTAATCCCACAGCGTCCCTCCTCACTGCTAATCCCACAGCATCTGCCCTCACCGCTAATCTCACAGCCTCCTTCCACACCGCTAATCCCACAGCGATCTCTCCTCACCGCTAATCCCACAGCATCCCTCCTCACCGATAATCCCACAGCGATCTCTCCTCACCGCTAATCCCACCGCGATCCCTCCTCACTGCTAATCCCACAGCATCTGTCCTCACCGCTAATCCCACAGTGATCTCGCCTCACCGCTAATCCCACAGCGCTCCCTCCTCACCACTAATCCCACAGCGATCCCTCCTCACCGCTATTCCCTCAGCGCTCCCTCCTCACCTCTTATCCCACAGCTCTCCCTCCTCACCGCTAATCGCACAGCGATCCCTCCTCACTGCTAGTCCCACAGCGTCCCTCTTCACCGCTAATCCCACAGCATCTGTCCTCACCACTAATCTCACAGCGATCTCTCCTCACCACTAATCCCACAGCGTCCCTCCTCACCGCTAATCGCACAGTATCTGTCCTCACCGCTAATCCCACAGCGTCCCTCCTCACCGCTAATCCCACAGCGATCCCTCCTCACTGCTAATCCCACAGCATCTGTCCTCACTGCTAATCGCACAGCGATCCCTCCTTACTGCTAATCCCACAGCGTCCCTCCTCACCGTTAATCCCACAGCGATCTCTCCTCACCGTTATTCCCACAGCGTCCCTCCTCACTGCTAATCCCACAGCGTCCCTCCTCACCGTTAATCCCACAGCGATCTCTCCTCACAGTTATTCCCACAGCGTCCCTCCTCACCGCTAATCTCACAGCGTCCCGCCACACCGCTAATCCCACAACGTCCCTCCTCACCGCTATTACCTCAGCGCTCCCTCCTCACCTCTTATCCCACAGCTCTCCCTCCTCACTTTTAATCGCACAGCGATCCCTCCTCACCACAAATCCCACAGCGTCCCTCCTCACCGCTAATCCCACCGTGATCTCTCTTCACCGCTTATCCCACAGCGATTGCTCCTCACTGCTAATCCCACAGCATCCCTCCTCACCGCTAATCCCACAGCGATCCCTCCTCACCGCTATTCCCACAGCGTTCCCTTCTCACCTCTTATCCCACAGCTTCTCTCCTCACCGCTAATCCGACAGTATCTGTCCTCACCGCTAATCCCACAGCGATCCCTCCTCACTGCTAATCCCACAGCATTTCTCCTCACCGCTAATCCCACAGGGATCCCTCCACACTGCTAATCCCACAGCGTCGCTCCTCACCACTAATCCCACAGTGATCTCTCTTCACCACTAATCCCACAGCATCCCTCCTCACCACCAATCCCACAGCGATCTCTCCTCACCGCTAATCCCACAGCGATACCTCCTCACTGCTAATCCCACAGCGTCCCTCCTCACCATTAATCCCACAGTGATCTCTCCTCACCACTAATCCCACAGTGATCTCTACTCACCACTAATCCCACAGCATCCCTCCTCACCGCTAATCCCACAGCGAGTTCTCCTCACCGCTAATCTCACAGCGATCTCTCCTCACCGCTAATCCCACAGCATCTGTCATCACCACTAATCCCACAGCCTCCCTCCACACCGCTAATCACACAGCGATCTCTCCTCACCGCTAATCCCACAGCATCCCTCCTCACTGATAATCCCACAGCGATCTCTCCTCACCGCTAATCCCACAGCGCTCCCGCCTCACCTCTAATCCCACAGTGTTCTCTCGTCACCGCTAATCCCACAGCGATCCCTGCTCACCGCTATTCCCTAAGCGCTCCCTTCTCACCTCCTATCCAACAGCTTCTCTCCTCACCGCTAATCCCACAGCATCTGTCCTCACCGCTAATCCCACAGCGATCCCTCCTGACTGCTAATCCCACAGCGCTCCCTCCTCACTGCTAATCCCACAGAGTCTGTCCTCACCGTTAATCCCACAGCGATCTCTCCTCACCGTTCTTCCCACAGCGTCCCTCCTCCCGCTAATCCCACAGCATCCGTCCTCACCACTAATCTGACAGCGATCTCTCCTCACCGCTAATCCCGCAGCGTGCCTGCTCACCACTAATCCCACAGCATCTGTCCTCACCGGTAATCCCACAGCGTCCCTCCACACCGCTAATCCGACAGCGTCCCTCCTGACCGCTAATCCCACAGCGATCCCTCCTCACTGCTAATCCCACAGCATCTGTCCTCACCGCTAATCCCACAGCGCTCCCTCCTCACCGCTAATCCCACAGCGATCCCTCCTCACTGCTAATCCCACATCATCTGCCCTAACCGCTAATCCCACAGCGATCCCTCCTCAATGCTAATCGCACAACATCTGTCCTCACCACTAATCCCACAGCGATCTCTCCTCACCGCTAATCCCACAGCGCTCCCTCCTCACCACTAATCCTACAGCGATCCCTCCTCACCGCTATTCCCTCAGCGCTCCCTCCTCACCTCTTATCCCACAGCTCTCCCTCCTCACCGCTAATCGCACAGCGATCCCTCCTCACTGCTAGTCCCACAGCGTCCCTCTTCACCGCTAATCCCACAGCATCTGTCCTCACCACTAATCTCACAGCGATCTCTCCTCACCACTAATCCCACAGCGTCCCTCCTCACCGCTAATCGCACAGCTCACCGCTAATCCCACAGCGTCCCTCCTCACCGCTAATCTCACAGCGATCCCTCCTCACTGCTAATCCCACAGCATCTGTCCTCACTGCTAATCGCACAGCGATCCCTCCTTACTGCTAATCCCACAGCGTCCCTCCTCACCGTTACTCCCACAGCGATCTCTCCTCACCGTTATTCCCACAGCGTCCCTCCTCACTGCTAATCCCACAGCGTCCCTCCTCACCGTTAATCCCACAGCGATCTCTCCTCACAGTTATTCCCACAGCGTCCCTCCTCACCGCTAATCTCACAGCGTCCCGCCACACCTCTAATCCCACAACGTCCCTCCTCACCGCTATTCCCTCAGCGCTCCCTCCTCACCTCTTATCCCACAGCTCTCCCTCCTCACCGCTAATCGCACAGCGATCCCTCCTCACCACTAATCCCACAGCGTCCCTCCTCACCGCTAATCCCTCCGTGATCTCTCTTCACCGCTTATCCCACAGCGATTGCTCCTCACTGCTAATCCCACAGCATCCCTCCTCACCGCTAATCCCACAGCGATCCCTCCTCACCGCTATTCCCACAGCGTTCCCTTCTCACCTCTTATCCCACAGCTTCTCTCCTCACCGCTAATCCGACAGTATCTGTCCTCACCGCTAATCCCACAGCGATCCCTCCTCACTGCTAATCCCACAGCGTCGCTCCTCACCACTAATCCCACAGTGATCTCTCTTCACCACTAATCCCACAGCATCCCTCCTCACCACCAATCCCACAGCGATCTCTCCTCACCGCTAATCCCACAGCGATACCTCCTCACTGCTAATCCCACAGCGTCCCTCCTCACCATTAATCCCACAGTGATCTCTCCTCACCACTAATCCCACAGTGATCTCTCCTCACCACTAATCCCACAGCATCCTTTCTCACCGCTAATCCCACAGCATCCCTGCTCACCACTAATCCCACAGCGATCTCTCCTCACTGCTAATCCCACAGCGACCAACCTCAGTGTTAATCCCACAGCATCTGTCCTCACTGCTAATCCCACAGCATCTGTCCTCACCGCTAATCTCACAGCGATCTCTCCTCACTGCTAATCCCACAGCATCTGTCCTCACCGCTAATCTCACAGCGATCTCTCCTAACCGCTAATCCCGCAGCATCTGTCCTCACCACTAATCCCACAGCGTCCTTCCACACCGCTAATCCCACAGCGATCTCTCCTCACCGCTAATCCCACAGCATCCCTCCTCACCGATAATCCCACAGCGTCCCTCCTCACTACTAATCCCACAGCATCTGTCCTCACCGCTAATCCCACAGCGTCCCTCTACACCGCTAATCCCACAGCGATCCCTCCTCACTGTTAATCCCACAGCATCTGTCCTCACCGCTAATCCCACAGTGATCTCGCTTCACCACTAATCCCACAGCATCCCTCCTCACCAGTAATCCCACAGCGATCACTCCTCACCGCTAATCGCACAGCCCTCTCTCCTCACCACTAATCACACAGCGATCCCTCCTCACCGCTATTCCCTCAGCGCTCCCTCCTCACCGCTAATCCAACAGCGATCTCTCCTCACTGCTAATCCTGCGGCGTTTGTCCTCACTGCTAATCGCTCAGCGATCCCTCCTCACTGCTAATCCCACAGCGTCCCTCCTCACCGTTAATCCCACAGCGATCCCTCCTCACCGTTATTCCCACAGCGTCCCTTCTCACCGCTAATCCCACAGCGTCCCTCCTCACTACTAATCCCACAGCATCTGTCCTCACCGCTAATCCCACAGCGTCCCTCTACACCGCTAATCCCACAGCGTCCCTCCTCACTGCTAATCCCACAGCATCTGTCCTCACCACTAATTCCACAGTGATCTCTCCTCACCACTAATCCCACAGCGTCCCTCCTCACCGCTAATCCCACAGCGAGTTCTCCTCACCGCTAATCACACAGCGATCTCTCCTCACCGCTAATCCCACAGCATCCCTCCTCACTGATAATCCCACAGCGATCTCTCCTCACCGCTAATCCCACAGCGCTCCCGCCTCACCTCTAATCCCACAGTGTTCTCTCGTCACCGCTAATCCCACAGCGATCCCTCCTCACCGCTATTCCCTAAGCGCTCCCTTCTCACCTCCTATCCAACAGCTTCTCTCCTCACCGCTAATCCCACAGCATCTGTCCTCACCGCTAATCCCACAGCGATCCCTCCTGACTGCTAATCCCACAGCGCTCCCTCCTCACTGCTAATCCCACAGCGTCTGTCCTCACCGTTAATCCCACAGCGATCCCTCCTCACCGTTCTTCCCACAGCGTCCCTCCTCCCGCTAATCCCACAGCATCCGTCCTCACCACTAATCTGACAGCGATCTCTCCTCACCGCTAATCCCGCAGCGTGCCTGCTCACCACTAATCCCACAGCATCTGTCCTCAACGGTAAACCCACAGCGTCCCTCCACACCGCTAATCCGACAGCGTCCCTCCTCACCGCTAATCCCACAGCGATCCCTCCTCACTGCTAATCCCACAGCATCTGTCCTCACCGCTAATCCCACAGCGCTCCCTCCTCACCGCTAATCCCACAGCGATCCCTCCTCAATGCTAATCCCACAGCACATGTCCTCACCACTAATCCCACAGCGATCTCTCCTCACCGCTAATCCCACAGCGCTCCCTCCTCACCACTAATCCCACAGCGATCCTTCCTCACCGCTATTCCCTCAGCGCTCCCTCCTCACCTCTTATCCTACAGCTCTCCCTCCTCACCGCTAATCCCACAGCGTCCCTCCTCACCGTTAATCCCGCGGCGTCTGTCCTCACTACTAATCGCACAGCGATCCCTCCTCACTGCTAGTCCCACAGCGTCCCTCCTCACCGTTAATCCCACAGCGATCTTTCCTCACCGTTATTCCCACAGCGTCCATCTTCACCGCTAATCCCACAGCATCTGTCCTCACCACTAATCTCACAGCGATCTCTCCTCACCACTAATCCCACAGCGTCCCTCCTGACCGCTAATCGCACAGTATCTGTCCTCACCGCTAATCCCACAGCGTCCCTCCACACCGCTAATCCCGCAGCGTCCCTCCTCACCGCTAATCCCACAGCGATCCCTCCTCACTGCTAATCCCACAGCATCTGTCCTCACTGCTAATCGCACAGCGATCCCTCCTTACTGCTAATCCCACAGCGTCCCTCCTCACCGCTAATCCCACAACATCTGTCCTCACCGCTTATCCCACAGCTTCCCTCTACACCGCTAATCCCACAGCGTCCCTCATCACCGCTAATCCCACAGCGATCCCTCCTCACCGCTCATCCTACAGCGATCACTCCTCACCGCTAATCCCACAGCGATTCCTCCTCACTGCTAATCCCACAGCATCCCTCCTCACCGCGAATCCCACAGTGTTCCCTCCTCACTGCTAATCCCACATCGATCCCTCCTCACCGCTATTCCCTAAGCGCTCCCTTCTCACCTCCTATCCCACAGCTTCTCTCCTCACCGCTAATCCCACAGCATCTGTCCTCACCGCTAATCCCACAGCGGTCCCTCCTGACTACTAATCCCACAGCAATCCCCCCTCACTGCTAATCCCACAGCGTCTTTCCTCACCGCTAATCCCACAGTGATCTCTCTTCACTACTAATCCCGCAGCATCCCTCCTCACCACTAATCCCACAGCGATCCCTCCTCACCGCTATTCCATCAGCCCTCCCTCTTTACCTCCTATCCCACAGCGCTCCCTCCTCACCGCTAATCCCACAGCGATCTCTCCTGACTGCTAATCCCGCATCGTCGGTCCTCACTGCTAATCGCACAGCGATCCCTCCTCACTGCTAATCCCACAGCGTCCCTCCTCACTGCTAATCCCACAGCATCTGTCCTCACCGCTAATCTCACAGCGTCCCTCCACACCGCTAATCCCACAACGTCCCTCCTCACCGCTAATCCCACAGCGATCCCTCCTCACTGCTAATCCCACAGCATCTGTCCTCACCGATAATCCCACAGTGATCTCTCCTCACCACTAATCCCACAGCGTCCCTCCTCACCGCTAATCCCACCGTGATCTCTCTTCACCGCTAATCCCACAGCGATTGCTCCTCACTGCTAATCCCACAGCGTCCCTCCTCACCGCTAATCCCACAGCGATCCCTCCTCACCGCTATTCCCTCAGCGCTCCCTTCTCACCTTTTATCCCACAGCTTCTCCTCACCGCTAATCCGACAGTATCTGTCCTCACCGCTAATCCCACAGCGATCCCTCCTCACTGCTAATCCCACAGCGATTTCTCCTCACCGCTAATCCCACAGGGATCCCTCCACACTGCTAATCCCACAGCGTCCCTCCTCACCACTAATCCCACAGTGAGATCTCTTCACCACTAATCCCACAGCATCCCTCCTCACCACTAATCCCACAGCGATCTCTCCTCACCGCTAATCCCACAGCGATACCTCCTCACTGCTAATCCCACAACGTCCCTCCTCACCACTAATCCCACAGTGATCTCTCCTCACCACTAATCCTACAGTGATCTCTCCTCACCACTAATCCCACAGCATCCTTTCTCACCGCTAATCCCACAGCATCCCTGCTCACCACTAATCCCACAGCGATCTCTCCTCACTGTTAATCCCACAGCGATCCCTCCTCAGTGCTAATCCCACAGCATCTGTCCTCACTGCTAATCCCACAGCATCTGTCCTCACCGCTAATCTCACAGCGATCTCTCCTCACTGCTAATCCCACAGCGATCCCTCCTTACCAGTAATCCCACTGCGATCTTTCCTAACCGCTAATGCCGCAGCATCTGTCCTCACCACTAATCCCACAGCCTCCTTCCACACCGCTAATCCCACAGCGATCTCTCCTCACCGCTAATCCCACAGCATCCCTCCTCACCGATAATCCAACAGCGATCTCTCCTCACCGTTAATCCCACCGCGATCCCTCCTCACTGCTAATCCCACAGCATCTGTCCTCACCGCTAATCCCACAGTGATCTCGCTTCACCACTAATCCCACAGCATCCCTCCTCACCACTAATCCAACAGCGATCACTCCTCACCGCTAATCCCACAGCCCTCTCTCCTCACCACTAATCACACAGCGATCCCTCCTCACCGCTATTCCCTCAGCGCTCCCTCCTCACCTCCAATCCAACGATCTCTCCTCACTGCTAATCCTGCGGCGTCTGTCCTCACTGCTAATCGCTCAGCGAATCCTCCACACTGCTAATCCCACAGCGTCCCTCCTCACCGTTAATCCCACAGCGATCCCACCTCACCGTTATTCCCACAGCGTCCCTTCTCACCGTTAATCCCACAGTTTCCCTCCTCACCACTAATCCCACAGCATCTGTCCTCACCGCTAATCCCACAACGTCCCTGTACACCGCTAATCCCACAGCGTCCCTCCTCACTGCTAATCCCACAGCGATCCCTCCTCACTGCTAATCCCACAGCGATTTCTCCTCACCGCTAATCCCACAGCGATCTCTCCTCACCGCTAATCCCACAGCATCTGTCCTCACCACTAATCCCACAGCCTTCCTCCACACCGCTAATCACACAGCGCTCCCTCCTCACAACTAATCCCACAGCGATCCCTCCTCACCGCTATTCCCTCAGCGCTCCCTCCTGACCTCCTATCCCACAGCGCTCCCTCCTCACCACTAATCCCACAGCGATCTCTCCTCACTGCTAATCCTGCAGCGTCTGTCGTCACTGCTAATCGCACAGCGATCCATCCTCTCTGCTAGTCCCACAGCGTCCCTCCTCACCGTTAATCCCACAGCGATCTTTCCTCACCGTTATTCCCACAGCGTCCCTCTTCACCGCTAATCCCACAGCATCTGTCCTCACCACTAATCTCACAGCGATCTCTCCTCACCACTAATCCCACAGCGTCCCTCCTCACCGCTAATCCCACAGCATCTGTCCTCACCGCTAATCCCACAGCGTCCCTCCACACCGCTAATCCCACAGCGATCCCTCCTCACTGCTAATCCCACAGCATCTGTCCTCACCGCTAATCCCACAGCAATCCCTCCTCACTGCTCATCCCACAGCATCTGTCCTCACCGACAATCCCACAGCGATCTCTCTTCACCGCTAATTCCACAGCGATCCCTTCTCACCGCTAATCCCACATCGTCCCTCGTCATCGCTTATCCCACAGCGTCCCTCCTCACTGCTATTCCCTCAGCGCTCCCTCTTCACCTCCTATCCCACAGCGTCCCTCCTCACCGCTAATCCCACAGCATCCGTCCTCACTGCTAATCCCACAGCATCTGTCCTCACCGCTAATCCCACAGCGATCCCTCCTCACTGCAAATCCCACAACATCCCTCCTCACCGATAATCCCACAGCGATCTCTCCTCACCGATAATCCCACAGCGATCTCTCCTCACCGCTAATCCCACAGCGATCCCTCCTCACTGCTAATCCCACAGCATCTGTCCTCACCGCTCATCCCACAGTGATCTCTCTTCACCACTAATCCCACAGCATCCCTCCTCACCACTAATCCCACTGCGATCTCTCCTCACTGCTAATCCCACAGCGCTCCCTCCTCACAACTAATCCCACAGCGATCCCTCCTCACCGCTTTTCCCTCAGCGCTCCCTCCTCACCTCCTATCCCACAGCGCTCCCTCCTCACCGCTAATCCCACAGCGTCCCTCCTCACCGTTAATTGCACAGCGATCTCTCCTCACCGTTATTCCCACAGCGTCCCTCCTCACTGCTAATCCCACAACATCCCTCCTCACCGTTAATCCCACAGCGATCTCTGCTCACCGTTATTCCCACAGTGTCCCTCCTCACCGCTAATCCCACAGCATCTGTCCTCACCACTAATCTCACAGCGATCCCTCCTCACCACTAATCCCACAGCGTTCCCTCCTCACCGCTATTCCCTCAGCGCTCCCTTCTCACCTCCTATCCCACAGCTTCTCTCCTCACCGCTAATCCCACAGCGTCCCTCCTCTGCTAATCCCACAGCGATCCTTCCTCACCACTAATCCCACAGCGATCCCTCCTCACCGCTATTCCCTCAGCGCTCCCTTCTCACCTCCTATCCCACAGCTTCTCTCCTCACCGCTAATCCCACAGCATCTGTCCTCACCGCTAATCCCACAGCGATCCCTCCTCACTGCTAATCCCACAGTGATCCCTCCTCACTGCTAATCCCACAGCATCTGTCCTCACCGCTAATCGCACAGCGATCTCTTCACACCACTAATCCCACAGCGATCCCTCCTCGCTGCTAATCCCTTAGCGTCTGTCCTCACCGCTAATTGCACAGCATCTGTCCTCACCGCTAATCCCACAGCGATCCCTGCTCACTGCTAATCCCACAGCATCTGTCCTCACCGCTAATCTCACAGCGTCCCTCCACACCGCTAATCCCACAACGTCCCTCCTCACCGCTAATCCCACAGCGATCCCTCCTCACTGCTAATCCCACAGCATCTGTCCTCACCGATAATCCCACAGTGATCTCTCCTCACCACTAATCCCACAGCGTCCCTCCTCACCGCTAATCCCACCGTGATCTCTCTTCACCGCTAATCCCACAGCGATTGCTCCTCACTGCTAATCCCACAGCGTCCCTCCTCACCGCTAATCCCACAGCGATCCCTCCTCACCGCTATTCCCTCAGCGCTCCCTTCTCACCTTTTATCCCACAGCTTCTCCTCACCGCTAATCCGACAGTATCTGTCCTCACCGCTAATCCCACAGCGATCCCTCCTCACTGCTAATCCCACAGCGATTTCTCCTCACCGCTAATCCCACAGGGATCCCTCCACACTGCTAATCCCACAGCGTCCCTCCTCACCACTAATCCCACAGTGAGATCTCTTCACCACTAATCCCACAGCATCCCTCCTCACCACTAATCCCACAGCGATCTCTCCTCACCGCTAATCCCACAGCGATACCTCCTCACTGCTAATCCCACAACGTCCCTCCTCACCACTAATCCCACAGTGATCTCTCCTCACCACTAATCCTACAGTGATCTCTCCTCACCACTAATCCCACAGCATCCTTTCTCACCGCTAATCCCACAGCATCCCTGCTCACCACTAATCCCACAGCGATCTCTCCTCACTGTTAATCCCACAGCGATCCCTCCTCAGTGCTAATCCCACAGCATCTGTCCTCACTGCTAATCCCACAGCATCTGTCCTCACCGCTAATCTCACAGCGATCTCTCCTCACTGCTAATCCCACAGCGATCCCTCCTTACCAGTAATCCCACTGCGATCTTTCCTAACCGCTAATGCCGCAGCATCTGTCCTCACCACTAATCCCACAGCCTCCTTCCACACCGCTAATCCCACAGCGATCTCTCCTCACCGCTAATCCCACAGCATCCCTCCTCACCGATAATCCAACAGCGATCTCTCCTCACCGTTAATCCCACCGCGATCCCTCCTCACTGCTAATCCCACAGCATCTGTCCTCACCGCTAATCCCACAGTGATCTCGCTTCACCACTAATCCCACAGCATCCCTCCTCACCACTAATCCAACAGCGATCACTCCTCACCGCTAATCCCACAGCCCTCTCTCCTCACCACTAATCACACAGCGATCCCTCCTCACCGCTATTCCCTCAGCGCTCCCTCCTCACCTCCAATCCAACGATCTCTCCTCACTGCTAATCCTGCGGCGTCTGTCCTCACTGCTAATCGCTCAGCGAATCCTCCACACTGCTAATCCCACAGCGTCCCTCCTCACCGTTAATCCCACAGCGATCCCACCTCACCGTTATTCCCACAGCGTCCCTTCTCACCGTTAATCCCACAGTTTCCCTCCTCACCACTAATCCCACAGCATCTGTCCTCACCGCTAATCCCACAACGTCCCTGTACACCGCTAATCCCACAGCGTCCCTCCTCACTGCTAATCCCACAGCGATCCCTCCTCACTGCTAATCCCACAGCGATTTCTCCTCACCGCTAATCCCACAGCGATCTCTCCTCACCGCTAATCCCACAGCATCTGTCCTCACCACTAATCCCACAGCCTTCCTCCACACCGCTAATCACACAGCGCTCCCTCCTCACAACTAATCCCACAGCGATCCCTCCTCACCGCTATTCCCTCAGCGCTCCCTCCTGACCTCCTATCCCACAGCGCTCCCTCCTCACCACTAATCCCACAGCGATCTCTCCTCACTGCTAATCCTGCAGCGTCTGTCGTCACTGCTAATCGCACAGCGATCCATCCTCTCTGCTAGTCCCACAGCGTCCCTCCTCACCGTTAATCCCACAGCGATCTTTCCTCACCGTTATTCCCACAGCGTCCCTCTTCACCGCTAATCCCACAGCATCTGTCCTCACCACTAATCTCACAGCGATCTCTCCTCACCACTAATCCCACAGCGTCCCTCCTCACCGCTAATCCCACAGCATCTGTCCTCACCGCTAATCCCACAGCGTCCCTCCACACCGCTAATCCCACAGCGATCCCTCCTCACTGCTAATCCCACAGCATCTGTCCTCACCGCTAATCCCACAGCAATCCCTCCTCACTGCTCATCCCACAGCATCTGTCCTCACCGACAATCCCACAGCGATCTCTCTTCACCGCTAATTCCACAGCGATCCCTTCTCACCGCTAATCCCACATCGTCCCTCGTCATCGCTTATCCCACAGCGTCCCTCCTCACTGCTATTCCCTCAGCGCTCCCTCTTCACCTCCTATCCCACAGCGTCCCTCCTCACCGCTAATCCCACAGCATCCGTCCTCACTGCTAATCCCACAGCATCTGTCCTCACCGCTAATCCCACAGCGATCCCTCCTCACTGCAAATCCCACAACATCCCTCCTCACCGATAATCCCACAGCGATCTCTCCTCACCGATAATCCCACAGCGATCTCTCCTCACCGCTAATCCCACAGCGATCCCTCCTCACTGCTAATCCCACAGCATCTGTCCTCACCGCTCATCCCACAGTGATCTCTCTTCACCACTAATCCCACAGCATCCCTCCTCACCACTAATCCCACTGCGATCTCTCCTCACTGCTAATCCCACAGCGCTCCCTCCTCACAACTAATCCCACAGCGATCCCTCCTCACCGCTTTTCCCTCAGCGCTCCCTCCTCACCTCCTATCCCACAGCGCTCCCTCCTCACCGCTAATCCCACAGCGTCCCTCCTCACCGTTAATTGCACAGCGATCTCTCCTCACCGTTATTCCCACAGCGTCCCTCCTCACTGCTAATCCCACAACATCCCTCCTCACCGTTAATCCCACAGCGATCTCTGCTCACCGTTATTCCCACAGTGTCCCTCCTCACCGCTAATCCCACAGCATCTGTCCTCACCACTAATCTCACAGCGATCCCTCCTCACCACTAATCCCACAGCGTTCCCTCCTCACCGCTATTCCCTCAGCGCTCCCTTCTCACCTCCTATCCCACAGCTTCTCTCCTCACCGCTAATCCCACAGCGTCCCTCCTCTGCTAATCCCACAGCGATCCTTCCTCACCACTAATCCCACAGCGATCCCTCCTCACCGCTATTCCCTCAGCGCTCCCTTCTCACCTCCTATCCCACAGCTTCTCTCCTCACCGCTAATCCCACAGCATCTGTCCTCACCGCTAATCCCACAGCGATCCCTCCTCACTGCTAATCCCACAGTGATCCCTCCTCACTGCTAATCCCACAGCATCTGTCCTCACCGCTAATCGCACAGCGATCTCTTCACACCACTAATCCCACAGCGATCCCTCCTCGCTGCTAATCCCTTAGCGTCTGTCCTCACCGCTAATTGCACAGCATCTGTCCTCACCGCTAATCCCACAGCGATCCCTGCTCACTGCTAATCCCACAGCATCTGTCCTCACCGCTAATCCCACAGCGATCCCTCCTCACTGCTAATCCCACAGTGATCCCTCCTCACTGCTAATCCCACAGCATCTGTCCTCACCGCTAATCGCACAGCGATCTCTTCACACCACTAATCCCACAGTGATCCCTCCTCGCTGCTAATCCCTTAGCGTCTGTCCTCACCGCTAATTGCACAGCATCTGTCCTCACCGCTAATCCCACAGCGATCCCTTCTCACCGCTAATCCCACAGCGTCCCTCCTCAATGCTAATCCCACAGCATCCCTCCTCACCACTATTCCCTCAGCGCTCTCTCCTCACCTCCTATCCTACAGCGTCTCTACTTACCGCTATTCCCACGACGCTCCCTCCGTACAGCACACCCTCCTCACACACTCTCTAAATGCTCCCTCCTCACCATCCCTCCCTCAGTGCTACCTTCTCACCCTCACTCACACAATACTCCCTCCTCACACACTCTCTCAATGCTCCCTGCTTACCCCCTCCCACAGTGCTCCCAACTCACTGCCCCCCCTCAGCACTCCCTTCTCACCCCCACTCACACAGTACTCCCTCCTCACACACTCTTTCAACGCTCCCTGCTTACCCCCCCTCCCACAGTGCTCCCAACTCACTGCCCCTCCCTCAGCACTCCCTTCTCACCCCCAGTCACACAGTACTCCCTCTATACCTCCTCCCACAGCACACCCTCCTCACACGCTCTCTCAATGCTCCCTCCTCACCGTCCCTCCCGCAGTGTTCCCTCCTCACTCTCTCCCACAGCACTCCCTACTCACCACCCCCACCCCCCTATAAGGCCACAAGACATAGGAGCAGAATTCTGCCATTCAGACTATTGAGACTGCTCCACCATTCCAAAGTGGCTGATTTATTTTCCTTCTCAACCGCATTCTCCAGCCTTCTCCACATACCCTTTGATACCCTTAATAATCAAGAACCTATTAACCCCCGTATTAAACATACTCAAAGACTTTGCCTCCACAGTCACCTGCGGAAATGAATTCCAAATGTTCACCACCTTCTGGCTAAAGAAATCCTTCCTCATCTCTGTATTCTGAGACTGTGCCCTCAGGTCCCGGACTCCCCCACTACATGAAACATCCTCTCCACGTGCACTCTGTCTAGCACTTTCAATATTCAATAGGGTTCAGTGAGATCCCTCCTCATTCTTATAAACTCTAGTTGGTTCATCAAACACTCTGCATACATTAACCCTTTCATCCCCTGGATCAATCTTGTGAACTTCATCTGGACTCTCTCCGATGCCAGCACATCTTTCCTTAGAAAAGGCACTCAAAACAGCTCACAATACCCCAAGTGTAGTCTGATCAATGCTTTATAAAGCCTCAGCATTACATCCTTGTTTTTATATTTGCACCTCTCAAAATGAATGCCAACATTGCATTTGCCTTTCTCACCACTGACTTAACCTTTAGGGAATCCTGCACAGGGATTACCAAGTCCCTTTGCACCTCTGATTTATGAATTTGCTCCATGTTTAGAAAATAGTCTGTGCCTTTATTCCTTCTACCAAAGCGCATGACCACACACTTCCCAACAATCTATTCCATTTGCCACTTCTTTGTCTATTCTCCTAATCTGTCTAACTACTTCTACAGAATCCCGGCTTCCTCAACACTCCCTGCCCCTCCACCTAGTTTCATATCATCCCCAAAGAATTCCAGCAGATTTGTCAGGCAAGATTTTCCCTTCAGGGAACCCTGCTGACTTTGGCCTGTTTTATCATGCACCTCCAAGTCCCCTGAAACCTCATTGATCTCTCCTTGCCGCACCACCCCACCTCACATCACCATCTGCCCTTCTCAGTGCCCCTCCCACAGAGCAGTACTCCCTCCTAACCAAGGCACTCACTCATTTCCCCCTCCTGCAGTGTGGCGCTCGCTCACAGACACGACAATGGGGGCGGGGAGGTAATGGGGGTGATTTGTGTTCCCACCTCAGAGGGTTTCCACTTGTGACACTTTGATCGTCAGCCAGAGAGATATCGTACCCAGCATTGGTAATGTTGAAGCGGATGGTAATGTTTTCACCTGCGATAAAGCTGGGATCAAACATGACCTGAGACACCAGAGGAAGAAACATCATAAATCAATAACCAATCACCAACATTGATCAAAAATCAATAATCAATCACCCATCAGAACAAGCTCATTGTAGAGAGATCTTAACCCTGTGTCTGAGGGTGTGGAGGGAGCTTCACTCTGTGTCTGACCCCGGGAGTGTGTGATGGGACAATATGGAGGGAGCTTCACTCTGTGTCTGAGCCTGGGAGTGTGTGATGGGATGGTGTGGAGGGAGATTCACTCTGTGTCTGAGCCTGGGAATGTGTGATGGGACAATGTGGAGGAGCTTCAGTCTGTGTCTGAGCCCAGGAGTGTGTGATGGGAGGTTCATACAGTGCCTGACCTGGAAGTGTGTGATAGCTCGGTGTGAAGGGATCCTCACCCTGTGGTTGATCTCACCGTGAGTTTGGTACTGCTGCTGGAGGTAACAGATGGACTCTGTCTTTGGAAGATCCTCCTACTCTCCTCTGTCCCTTGGAGTAGCAACAAGAGCTCTTGAGATGGAAAGCTCACGAATTCTACCAGGAAAATGCCGGTCTCTGAGGTTGGAGTTAGGGTCTCCTTACTGAGCGTCCTCCCCTGGAAGTCCAGCAGGGAGATGTTCTTGGGCTGGTGGGATGGGTAGTTCTCTAACCCCATCATTGTGACCTTGAGTGTGGCTGGTTCACCTGGACCAAGGGCCAGAGAGGATAATTAAACACCCATTGACACCAGTTCCCTTCGGCTTAGACGCCCCGCATGACAACAGACCCTTTGGCACAACCGATCCCTGCTGACCATTAACTGCTCATTTATGCTTCATCGTGTTTCGTAACCCCCAGTGACCTGTCAACTCCTCCCCCCTCGGTTGTACCCCTCACCCTCACACTCCGGGAGGGGGGTGGAATTCACAGTCGCTGATTAACTCTGCCCCATACACACACACAGACCATCACCGAGGGATGGGTCTCACACATACATACAGTACCAGACAGCCTGGGTCTCTGGAGCTGAGCAGACAGTGTCTCTGCCCACTGTAACACTCTGTCTCGGTCCAAGCCAGTGCTCAGTCCCTGGAACTGTGTCTGACACTGAGTTCCAGCCTCACCTCCATGACCAGGGTGACTCCTGACCAGCACAGACCCTGGCTTATCGGATGTCTGGTGAACTTCTGAAATTCCTTTTCATTCACATCCTGTTTGAAGAGTTGCACATGGGCATCATGAACTTTCCCATGAAAGGCATTTGGAGTCCGGGTGAGTTTAAAACAGGGGTTCTTAATGTGGGATTCATGGACCCTCGGGGGTCCCTGGCCAGACTACAGAGGGTCTGTCAACTTGGATGGGAAAAATCCCCTGTCTGCAAATGGAGTAGCAGTACTTTTGTGCTGCTCTTAGTTTTCTTTCTCTCACCCTAGTTTAAGCTTTGAATTTAAAATTTTTGCTTGCTGATTCTTGAGGGGGATCAATATGTCTATGTCTACAAGAAGTGGGAAGAATTTACCTGAACCTAGTGATAAAGGTGAAATAATGGGAAAGGTGTAAAAGGAAAGATCTGATGAAATGCCATCGTGGGCTGAAGATATCGTTCGGACACTGAATTCAATTACGGATCAGAAAGGATCAATTAAAGACCAACTGGGAAAGAATAGTAAGGAAATGAAGTCATTTCTGGGAAAACTTAAAGACCTGGAAACTCAAGTTATTTCACACGAAGAGGAATTGAAGATAACTAAGCAAAAGTTGTCTGAAGCTACAACTCGTTTGGAAAGATATCAATATAAGATTATAGACCTGGAAACTAGGTCTCGACGAAGGAATATACAAATTGTTGGGCTGCAGGAAGGAACTGAAGATGGAGATCTAACAGCTTACTTTGGTCAGCTTTTCCACACTTTATTTCCTACCATTCTATCAAAGCCGCCTGCTATAGAAAGGGCACACAGGACGTTTATCTCGAAATCGAAGGATTCTAGTAAACCAAGATCTGTTCTGGTTTACTTTCATCATTTTAAAATTAAAGATCAAATAATGCGACAGGCAAGAAAACAGAGAGTTTTTAGATTTATGGAATCTGAGCTCCGCTTCTATGAAGATTATCCAAGAGAGATAATGGAACAAAGATCAAAATTTCCCCTGGTAATGAAACAAACATATGATTAAAACCTTTTTCCGTCTCTGAGATACCGGACAAGAATTAAAATTTTCCCTGCTAATTCTCCTCCCCGTACTTTTTTTGATCCAAAAGCTGCGCTTGATTTTGTTCAGGCTTTGCCTGCCGCTGTTGAATGATCCATCTGAAAGGCTGTTTGGCTATTTGTATATTACTCGCATTTTGGAAAGAAGATTTATGAAGGTCACTTGTATGTTTCATCGAGAGACTCATTAAAGAAGACGGAGAGTTGTTCGTTATTGCGTATTATTGGTTTTCCTTTGGAAAGATTTATGGTTTAAGTATCTCTGTTTAAATGATCTCTGGACATTCTACGACTGAGGGAAGAAGATAAGGTGATTTGTTCCTTTAATTTAATAATTGGTTTGTTTCCTTTTTTTTTAATCAGCTAATTGGTAGTTTTTTCCTACTAATAGGGCTTTTTTTTCTCTGTTTTATTATAACACTTTATAATTGAATTTAAAGCTTTTTTAGGGAATTAATATTAAACTTAAGCATGGTGCTGGTTTTTCTCTCTAAGAGATAACATTATTTTGGTTCTTTCTTGTTTATTAGTCGGTGGAATGTAAATACTTTTTTTTGCTGAGACTTTATTGTTTTTTTTCACAAGGTCACTACTTTTTTACTAACTGGGGGGAGGGAAAGAAAACACAGACAGAGCAGTCAGCAGCTTTGAATTCTATCGTAGATCGCTTGCCTCTTTCGGGTTTCCGGGTGTGGGTGGGTGGGTTTAGAGTTAGGAGTTTTTCCCATTGGGTGGTTCCGGAGCGTGCGTGTTTTTTATTTGGTTGTATTCTTCATCACCGCCCATCTTTGATCATCCTGCATTGCTATGTGCTCTGTGCATGTATAAAGTAGAATAAAATTATAGTATGGTGTTCAAATAGATTAATATAATAAGTTGGAATGTACGTGGTTGGAATTATCCTATTAAATGAAAGAAGACTTTAAAAATTATTAACCGATTCCAACCTGATATAATTTTTGCTCAAGAGACACATATCAGGGTGGGAGATCAAAATAGATTTTTTAGATGGTGGAATGGTTTGCAATTCCACTCTACTTCTCAGAGTAAAACAAAATGTGTGTCTATTTTCATTAAACCTAATATATTTATTCAAGAGGATATTGAATCAGATTCTAATGGTAGATTTTTAATTGTTAAAGGAACAATCTGTTACATTGTTAATTTGGTTAATTTGTATGGTCCTAACTTAGGTGATCCTTCTTTTTTGAAAAAGGTACTTGCTTTACTGCCTGACTTAAATGAATATATGCTCATAATGGGTGGGGATTTTAATTGCCGTTTAAATCCTATGATTGATAAGAGCTCAACCAATCAGCGACTTCCAAATCGATCCGCGTCATTTATTAATTCCTTTTTGATTGATTTTGGGTTGATTGATTTGTGGAGGTATCTTCATCCTGATAATAGAGAATATTCTTTCTTCTCACATGTTTATAAAAAATATTCGAGGATCGATTATATTATAATCGATCCCCGCTTCTTGCCTAGTGTTAAAACTTGCGACTATGACGCTATTGCTATATCTGATCATGCGCCTCTGAGTTTGTCTTTTGAATTTGATGATGTCATTCTTGCCCGCCCACCTTGACGCTTGTCTCAGACATTATCGCAAAACTCTGACTTTGTCAGTTTCATTGAAACCCAGATAAAAGAATTTTTTCTTTTTAATGATATAGGGGGTATGTCTAACTTAGTAATATGGGATACATTTAAAGCATTTTTACAGGGTCAGATTATTTCTTATTCAGCTAAACTTAAAAAACAAACTAAAGCAGAATTAGATAGAATTTCAAAACAAATTAAAGATTTAGATAATATTTATGCAATTTCCCCCAATACTGATTTATTTAAACAAAAGGTGGAACTTCAATCACAATATAACCTGTTATTAACTCATCCCATTGAAGGTTATTTGCTTAAGTTAAAGAGCCAATTTTATATGTGTGGAGATAAAAATAATAAACTGCTTGCATCTCAATTAAAAATGGCTGCAGCCAAAAGGCAAATAATGAAAATACATAGGAAAGATGGTACCTTAGCTCAGGAATATGAAGAAATTAATAAGATTTTTCAAGATTTTTATGCTGAGCTATATAAATCTCAATGTCCGTTAGATTCCTCTAAAATGAATGCTTTTTTTTTTACGAAAGATTGTTTTTCCTAAAATCTCAGCTGAGGATCAAAAAACTCGATGTTCAAATCACTGAAGCCAAAATTCATCAAGCTATTTTTTCAATGCAATCTGTTAAGGCCCTGGGACTTGATGGCTATCCCATAGAATTTTATGAAAAATTTGGAAAGTTACTCTCTCTGTATATGTTGGAAATGTTTAAGGATTCTTTTGTGAAAGGTAACTTACCCTCTACTTTTTATGAGGCCTCTATTTCTTTAATTCTTAAAAAAGATAAAGATCCTACTGACTGTGCTTCATATAGACCTATTTCATTACTGAATGTCGACGCTAAGATTTTGTCAAAGATAGTGGCCAATTGGTTGGAGAATATTTTGGGTAAAATTATTTGTGAAGATCAAACAGGCTTTATAAAGGGTCGTTACTCCTTTTTAAATGTTTGGAGACTACTTAACATTATATATTCGTCCTCTTCTAAAATTCCACAATGTGTCGTCTCTTTGGATGCTGAAAAAACGTTCGACCGAGTTGAATGGAAATATTTATTCAATATTTTAGAGAAATTTGGCTTTGGTGTTAATTTTAATAATTGGATTAGAATGATATATAAAGCCCCTATTGCTACTGTTGTTACTAACAATTCTAGGTCTCCTTTTTTTCAGCTTTCACGGGGGACGAGGCAAGGCTGTCCACTAAGTCCTTTGTTGTTTAATTTAATATTAGAACCTCTTGCTATTGCTCTTCGTGAGCCTAAAAATATCCATGGGATCATTGTGAATGAGACTATGCATAAGGTCTCTCTTTATGCTGATGATTTATTGGTTTATATATCTAACCCTGACAAATCCATTCCTGCCCTGCTAAAATTATTTAATGAATTTGGAGGTTTTTCAGGATATAAAATAAATTTTAGTAAAAGTGAATTGGTTCCTTTAAATGATTCTGTCTCTATATATGATAATACTCCTTTTAAAGATTCAGACTCTTTTAGATATTTAGGTATTATAATTACTAAAAAATATAAGGATCTTTATAAAGCTAATTTTGTTCCCTTAGTAGACTCTATGAAGTATTTATTTAGTAGATGGAGTCCACTCACATTTTCACTTGTTGGTCGTATTCATATAGTTAAAATGATGATTTTACCGAAATTTTTATATTTATTTCAGAATATTCCGGTTTTTTTTGACTAGGAAGTTTTTTGAGCGAATTGATTCTATTATTTTATCTTTTATTTGGAATAATAAAAGACCAAGCATTAGTAAATGTCATTTACAAAAATTGAAAAAGAATGGAGGTCTTGGTTTGCCTAATTTTAGAATGTATTATTGGGCTGTTAATGTGCGATATATGTCTTTTTGGTTATACTGGGTTGATAAGTGTGATCGGCCAATTTGAGTAGACCTGGAACTGAAAGTTGTAAAACAGTTTTATTTAACCTCGTTATTGGGAGCTCCTTTACCTATGCAATTAGGTAAAGTTGTTAATTTAAACCTATATCCTGTGATTAAGTATTCTTTACAAATTTGGCTCCAGTTCTGCAATTTTTTTAATCTTAACAAATTTAAACTTTGTAGTTTAATTTACCGAAATTACTTTTTTAAGCCTTCTTTGAGGGATCCAATTTTTTTACTTTGGGAAAATAAAGGTATCAATTCTTTTTTGGATTTATTTAAAGAAGATAGATTGATGTCTTTTGAACAATTAATTGATGAATATTCTCTTTCATACTCACACTTTCTGCAATAACTTCAAGTTAGATATTTTTTACAAAAATATTTAAGTAATTTTTCTTACATATTGGAGGCTGACCTGTCAGATACTATTATGAGTATGAATCCTTTGATTAAGGGTTCTATTGGAAGAATTTATAATTTATTATTACAATGGGATAAGCGTCCTTTATCTAAGATTAAACGGAATTGGGAAAAGGAACTTAATTTGACTTTTATGACGGAGGATTGGATGCGGATATTGAAGTTGGTTAACTCTTCTTTAATTTGTGCTAGCCATTCATTGATTCAATTTAAAATCATACATTGTTATCATTTGACAAAGGAGAGACTTTCTAAAATCTTTCCTAATGTTGATAGTCATTGTGATAGATGTAAAACTGAGATAGCTACACTGACACATATGTTTTGGTCTTGTTCCACAGGCACTACTAACGGAGAAACATCAACATTACAGAGCACATCAGAACAACCCCACGTCGCTAGCCAAGAAAGATGCCTTTACCAATGCAAGAAGAAAGGTGCAGAAAAAACTTCGCGAGATGCAGGACAGCTGGTTCAGCAAGAAGGCCGATGAAATCCAGGGCTATGCAGACAGCCACGATATAAAGTGCTTCTACGATGCACTTAAGGCTGTATACGGACCCCAGTCCTCCGGCTCCTCACCCCTGCTCAACGCAGATGAGACGCAGCTGCTGACAGAGAAGAAGCAGATTCTGGATAGGTGGGCTGAGCACTTTAACAACGTCCTTAACCGCCCTGCCGACATCAACGACGAGGCCATAGCCCGCCTGCCCCAGGTAGAGATCAACAAGAACCTCGACACCCTCCCCACAGTAGATGAAGTCAGGAAGGCAGTGAAGCAACTCTCCTGTGGCAAAGCGCCAGGACCCGATGCAATCCCTGCTGAGTTATACAAAGCAGGAGGCCCTGTCATGATGCAAAAGCTGACTGTACTCTTCCAGTCCATGTGGAAAAAGGGACAGGTCCCGCAACAGCTGAAAGGTGCCAGCATAGTCCACATCTACAAGAGGAAAGGCAACCGCCAGTCTTGCGACAACCACTGAGGCATCTCCCTCTTGTCCATTGCGGGGAAGATTCTGGCCCGCGTCCTGCTCAACCGCCTTCTCCAACATCTTGAGCAAGGTCTGCTCCCAGAAAGCCAGTGCGGCTTCCGTGCTGAACGTGGGACCACGGTCATGATTTTTGCTGCACACCAACTCCAGGAAAAATGCCAGGAGCAACACAGCGACCTCTTCGTGACCTTTGTCGATCTAACCAAGGCTTTCGATACGGTCAGCAGAGAAGGCTTGTGGAAGATCACGGAGAAGTTTGGCTGCCCCAGCAAGTTCATCACAATCGTCCGGCAGTTCCACGACAGTATGATGGTGAAAGTTCTTGATGACGGCGACGAGTCGGAGGCCTTCCCAGTGACAAATGGCGTCAAACAAGGCTGCGTTCTTGCCCCGACTCTGTTCAGTATGGTAGTCTCTGCCATGCTGACAGATGCCTTCCGTAACTACGAAGAAGGAATCCACGTCAGGTACAGGACTGACGGCAGGTTGTTCAACCTTAGGCACCTGCAGGCAGTTACAAAGGTGCAAGAGACTGTCATCAGAGACTTGTTGTTTGCTGATGACTGCGCACTCAACGCCAGCACAGAGCAGGAGATGCAGCGTGAAATAGACTGCTTCTCACAAGCCTGCGACAACTTCGGTCTCACTATCAGCACCAAAAAGACCGAAGTTATGTACCAGCCTGCCCCAGGAAAGCCATACCAGGAGCCGCGCATCACGGTGAAGGGCCAGAACCTCCAGGCAGTCGACAACTTCACCTACCTGGGCAGCATACTCTCTCGCGCAGTGAACGTAGACGCTGAGGTCAACAACAAGATTGCCAAAGCCAGTGCTGCCTTTGGGAGACTCCGTGAGAACGTCTGGGAGTGGAGAGGACTCAACCTTACCACCAAGCTGAAGGTCTACTGTGCAGTGGTCCTTACCACCCTCCTTTACGCCAGTGAGACCTGGACTGTCTACAGCAGACACGCCAAACAGCTCAACCACTTTCACCTGAGCTGTCTCCGCAGACTCCTCTGCATCAGGTGGCAGGACAAAGTCCCCGACACGGAAATCCTGGAACGAGCTGGGCTCTGCAGCGTCTACACCCTCCTGCTGAAAGCCCAAGCCAGGTGGGCTGGACATGTGGTCAGAATGCCAGACAGCCGATTGCCTAAGCAGCTGCTGTGCGGAGAACTGTGTCAGGGCAAATGCTCAGTCGGGGGGGCAAAAGAAACGTTACAAAGACTGCCTGAAAGCGTCCCTCAAAGGCCTGGGTGTTGACATCAACACGTGGGAGATGCTTGCCCTCGACTGTCCAGCTTGGCGCAGCAAGATCACCACAGGAGCCCGTGCAGCTGAAGTCAGGCGCATCATGGAGGCCCAACGAAAGCGTGCTGTGCGCAAGGCCCGAGCAGCATCCACTGCCACGACAGCACCCACCCACTTGTGTCCCACATGTGGGCGAGCCTTCAGGGCCCGAATTGGCCTCATCAGTCACCTCCGGACCCACAGCCACCAATCTCCCATTTGACTTTGAAGCCATGGTCATCTTCGACTACGAAGGACGAACAACAACAACAACAATATTGGAACAGTTCTGGAAGTCGGTTTTCTCAACGATTTCTAAAACACTTAAAATTAATTTACAACCTAATAAATTAACTGTGCTTTTTGGAATCGTTCCTCAAAATATTCATGGTATTTCTGTGTCCGACTAACATGTTATTGCATTTGTTACATTGATAGCTAGGAGGGCCATTTTGTTGAAGTGGAACGATACATCAGCTCCCACTTTGTCACAATGGTTCTCTCAAGTGATGCTATGTCTTAGTTTGGAGAAAATTAGAAGTTGAACCTTTGAACCTTTATTTGATTTTGAGAAAAGATGGGGCTCATTTGCTCATTATTATCATTTGAGTTAATTGATACAATTTTTCCACGATCTAATTGTAAATTTTTTTAGTATATTTTCTTTTCTTGCTGGCGGTTTGATGTTTATTTTTAGAAGCTTTTTGTATGACGCATGGCTCCGGGCTTGTACACCTAATGGGTTCTCTTTTTTTTCTCACTTTCCTGCTTAGTAGGTTTCTTTTGTTATCACAAAATTTTTTTTCAATCTTTAAGATAATGTTTTTTTTGAGGCATTGTAAATGTTGTTACTTCAATGTACTCATGTTATTTTTCCTGTAAACAACAATAAAAAGATTTGAAAAGAAACAAAAAATTTACATTGTTATATTCACTCACCTCTCACTGAAATTACAGTAGATCTAACATGATCAAATTGAATTGAATTGACTTTATTTTATTTCTTACATCCTTCACATACATGAGTAAAATTCTTTAGGTTACGTCTCCATCTAAATATGCAATGTGCAATCATCGTAATTTATAATAACTTATAATAAATAGAACAGTCAATGTAATATAGAGTACACTGAAATCAACGTGAGTTCATCATTCTGATGGCCTGGTGGAAGAAGCTGTCCTGTTGGTCCTGGCTTTTATGCTACGATACCGTTTCCTGGATGGTAGCAGCCGGAATAGATTGTGGTTGGGGTGACCTGGGTCCCCAATGATCCTATGGGCCCTTTTTGCACACCTGTCCTTGTAAATGTGCTAAATTATGGGACGTTCACAACTACAGATGTGCTGGGCTGTCCACACCACTCTCTTCAGAGTCCTGCGATTGAGGGAAGTACAGTTCCCATACCAGGCAGTGATGCAGCCAGTCAGGATGCTCTCAATTGTGCCCCTGTACAAAGTTCTTAGGACTTGGGGACCCATACCAAACTTCCTCAACCGTCTGAGGTGAAAGACGCGCTGTTGTGCCTTTTTAACCACACAGCTGGTGTGTACAGACAACATGAGGTCCTCAGTGAGGAACTTAAAGCCATTCACCCTCTTAACCCCAGATCCATTGATGTCAATAGGGGTTAACCTGTCTCCATTCCTCCTGTAATCCACAACCAGCTCCTTTGTTTTTGAGACATCGAGGGAGAGGTTGTTTTCTTCTCTTTCAATATTTTTATTAATAATATTGCATTATAAATTGTATGAATACAAATACAAAATTCATAAGGATACAAGTAATACGAATTACATTACATTTAAATCATAGTAATATGATAACAGTATCCCATATTCCAAATCAATCATGTAGAAAAAAAGACTGAATTATGAACTGAAATAAAATAATTATATTTTATTTTAAAAATATCTACCCCCACAACCAAAATGAGCTGGTTGGTAAAAAAAAAAGAAAAAAAAACTTTACCATATAATATTATAGTAATAATGACTCAGATCCATACTTTAATAGCAGTTCAAAGATTATGAAAATAACTCAGAAAGGGCCCCCATAACATTAGAAAATCATGTTTAGAATCAGAAATCGAACAACAAATCTTCTCTAGATCAAGGCACAGCATAACGTCAGATAGCTATTGAACATGAGTGGGTGGGGCGGTCTCCTTCCACTTGAGCAAGATCGCCCTCCTGGCCATAAAAGACTGTTACGTACCCCGTAACTGGGTTGCCAAACCAGCAGAAATGGACCACTTAGTTGGAGTCTGGATTACTGGAACTAAGGAAGTTTTATTAAAGAAATAAGTAACACAGTACTCTAGTCGTAAGGATATAAATGCAACAGGTTAGCAATGAATAAACACACATGTGCACAGAACTAGGATAATAGGATCAATCAAGTTCTATCGCAGTCTAGGGGTAAAATGATCAGTCACAAGTGACGCAGAGTTCAGTTCAGTTTCAGTTCGCAGTAATCGCTGTTGTGCCGTTGGGGGGAGAGAGAGAGAGAAAGAGCAAATGCTGATATTCAAATCAGATTCAACAGACCTTTGATATTCCTCGCAGTTAGCTTTCAGCGCGAGCCCTTTTTAATGTCTTCTGAGGTCACCGACTGTGACCCCTCCATTCCGGATACAATCGCTCTTCTGCGGTGAACCCAGCACCCAGGCAAGGGTGGACACAAACACCAGGTTCCCGCCGATTGTACCTTTCCACCCTGTGCATCTATGGTCGGTCCCGCGGCCAGACCTCCAAAACTCCACCAACTTGTGGGCGCACACCGCTTTTCCAGGGTCTCGTTATCTCGTGGTGTCGTGGTGTGTCGCTTGCCTTAGCGAACCTGTTCCTTTTATCCCCCTGCTGGGGTATCGCCTGTCCATCAAACTTCAAACAGTTCAGGTTCAAAACAACCGGTCTCTGACAATACTCAGAACTGTGTCTCTTTTCGTTAATCCCCTCGTCTCTCTCTTATTAGCATTTTGAATGTTTCCCCCATTTGTCTCTCTCTTATCCGCATCAATCTTCTGATAACTTGGTCACAAGACATAAAGGCCAATACCTGCAAATTAGATGGCTTATCCTCAACAATACCAAACATGGCAGTCAAGGGATTGGGCTTAAAACTAACATTGAAAAGTACAGAAAAAATTTGAAATACACCTTCCCAAAATTTTTCAAGGCTCGGACATGTCCAAAACATATGAATTAGTGTGGCCACTCCATTAGTACATCTATCACAGTAAGGGGAAATATCTGCGTAGAAAGGGGAAAGCTTGTCTTTAGACATGTGAACTCTATGTACCACTTTGAATTGTGATAAAGAATGACGAGCACACAATGATGAAGATTTAATCAATTTAAAAATAATCTTCCAGCTCTCATCAGATATGAAAATCCGTAAATCCTTTTCCCAGTCTTCTTTAATTTTATCTGAAGAGGCCTTTTTCAGTCCCAAAAGCAGATCATAAGTGTAAGATATTGAACCGTTGTCAAAGGGATTCAGATTAAAAATTGTATTTATTATATTCTTATCTGGTCTTGTAGGAAATGTATGTAATTGAGATCTTAAAAAATGTCTAATCTGTAAGTAACGAAAAAAGTGGGTATTGGAAAGGTTAAATTTCGTTGAAAATTGCACAAAAGAAGAGAGCTTTCCTCCATCAAACAAATCCTGAAATCACTTAATATCCAATCTATCCCATTCTTTAAAAGGTAAGTCAATTATAGATGGTTTAAAAAACAATTAGAAAAGATGGGACTTAAGAGGGAGAATCTCAATAAACCAAAATGTTTTCTAAACTGTAACCAAATCCTCAAAGTATGTTTGACCACCACACTCTCAGTTAGTTTATTTAAAGGTAAAGGAAGCGAGGATCCAAGTAAAGAAATAATGGAGTATTTCATAACGGAGTTGACTTCCAAAGAGACCCATATAGGACAATTCTCATGGTTAATGTAATATATCCAGAACATAATATTTCGTATATTAACTGCCCAATAATATAACCTAAAATTGGGTAAGACAAAGCATCCATCCTGTTTGGGTTTTTGAAGGTGAGCTTTATTTATTCGAGGTTTTTTATTCTTCCATATATAGGAAGAAAGAATTGAATCCAAAGAGTCAAAAAAAGATTTAGGAATAAAAACAGGCACAACTTGAAAAAGGTATATAAATTTAGGTTTATATTTCATTTTAATAGAATTAATTCAGCCAATCAGTGATAAAGAGAGAGGCAACCAATTAGAAAGTGTTTTTTAACATAATTCATTAAAATTAAACAATTTTCCTTAAATAAATCTTTATAATTCTTAGTAATTGTTACTCCTAAATACGTAAATAGTTTTCTTAAAATTTTAAAAGGCAGGTTAATATCAGTTGGTATTAAATTGTTTAAAGGAAACAGTTCACTCTTATGTAAATTTAATTTATATCCTGAGAACTGACTAAAATTAGTCAGTAAATGGAACACAAATGGTAAGGAGGTTGTAACATTAGATATAAAAAGCAATAAGTCATCAACATAGAGCGACACTTTATGAATAGTACCTCTCCGTAAAATACCAGTAATCTCTTTAGACTCTCGAAAAGCAATTGCTAAGGGTTCTAATACCAAATCAAAAAGCAGAGGGCTCAAAGGACAACCTTGTCTAGTCCCACGCTGAGGTTTAAAACGTTTAGAATTCTGAAGATTACCAAGAACCCAAGCGGAGGGAAATAAATAAAGTAATTTAATCCAATGAATAAATTTAGGTCCAAAATTAAATTTTTCTAAGGATGTAAAAAGATAATTCCATTCAACTCTGTCAAAGGCATTCTCCGCATCCAAAGATATCACACATTCTGATCTTTCCTTAGATGGACAGTGCATAACATTTAACAAACGCCATATATTAAAATGGGAATATGGATTTTTAATAAATCCTGTCTGATCATCCAAAACTATAGAATATATAATATTTTCAGGTCTGCGAGCCAACACTTTAGATAAAATTTTAGTATCAAAATTGAGTAAAGAGATAGGTCTATATGAAGAACATTCAGTAGGATTCTTATTCTTTTTGAGAATAAGCAAAATGGAAGCTTCGTAAAAAGATTGCGGTAATCTTCCTACCTTAAAGGAATCTGTAAGGGTAGAACATAAGTGTGGTATAAGCAAGGAGGAAAAAGCCTTATAAAACTCTCCAGAGAATCCATCAGGTCCTGGGTATTTCCTGGAATGCAATTCTCGAACAGCCTGAGCAATTTCCTCCTCGGAAATAGGTTGATCCAATTTCCTACAATCATCTAATGAAAGGTTAGGAATATTTAATTGATCTAAAAATTACTCATTGTAATATTGTCATTAACAGAGTCAGAACTATACAATTTGGAATAAAATTCCCTAAAAGTGGTATTAATTTCAAAGTGGTCAAGTAGTCATGTCCCAATTAATTTTACGTATTTCTTTAATTTGCCGCTTGGCTATAAATGGCTTCAATTGATTAGCCAGTAGCTTACCAGTTTTATCTCCGTGAATATAAAATTGACTTCTATCTTTTAAAAGCTGGCTTTCAATTGGATACGTTAAAAGAAGATCATGTTTAGTTTTGGTTTCAATATGTCTTTTATATGTTTCAGGAGCTGGTACTGAAGCATATTTATGGTCCAGTTGTTTTAACTGATTAGCTAGTTCATTTCTCTCTTTGTTAACTTTTTAAATTATGTTTGCAGTGTAAGAAATAATTTGACCCCAGATATATGCTTCAAAAGTACCCCATATAATAAGACTAGGCATCTCTTCCAATGTATTTTCTTCAAAAAAAAGAGTAATTTAATTCTCCATAAATTTTAAAAAGTTCCCATCGGATAACAGAGTTAAATTAAATCACCAAAATCTACTCATAGGGTTAGGACCAGGGAGATTTAAAGATAGAAGTACAGGAGAGTGGTCAGAAATAGCAATCTCTTTATATTCGATCGATCAAACCAATGGAATCATTTGACTGTCAATAAAAAAAAATTAATCCTTGTATAAGAATGATGGACATGAGAGAAAAAAGAACACTCCCTGTCCGTCAGATAAAGAAAATGCCAAGCATCAACTATACCACATTTAGTTAGAAAGGATTGGATAAACAAAGCTGATTTATTAAGTGTGGCTGGTTTGACAGACGAGCTATCTAATACTGGATCTAACCAGCAGTTAAAATCTCCTCCCATCACAAGAGAGTAAGTATGCAAATCTGGCAAAAACGAAAATAAACATTCAAAAAATCCTGGATTGTCTACATTGGGGGCATATACCTTAGCAAAAACAATCAATTTATTGTCTAAACTCCCTGATACAATAACAAATCGACTATTAGGATCCGAAACAACTTTATGCTGAACAAAGGAAACTGTATTATCTACAAAAATCGAAACTCCACGTGATTTTGCATTAAATGAAGAATGGAATTGCATATCCTTCCACCGAGTAAAAAAACGTAAGCTATCACAGCTGCGTATGTGCATTTCTTGTAAGAAAATAATGGGTGCTTTTAATTTTTTAATATAAGCAAACACTTAGTTCCATTTAATGGGGTGATTCAGCCCTTTCACATTCAAACTAAATAAGTTAATATTTTGAACCATTTTGAATACAAATCATCATGTAATTAAAAGATATGGCCATAAATTATTAAAACTAGAAAGCAAACCGTAAGGTAAGGTAGTCAAACAGTCAATCATATAATCAACCCACCACAGCTCCCAGAGAGAAATAGGCCCTAGTTCCTCCCCCACCCGAAGCCAGAAGGCTGACCAATAGACAGTCAGCGAGCTAACAATTAAAAGGTTCCCTCCCCAAAAAATCCTGTTGACAGAAATTCCAGTCCTTCAAGGTCGATTATGTCCCTACCAAAACATAACATAAAAAGAAAAATAACTCAGCATTCGAAAATATAAGAGGATCAATTTAAACAAACTCAAAGAAAGCTCTATTCAAATAAAGCCTCAAAAAGGGATATAATAAAAAAGTATCAAAAAAAAACAGAAAACAATATATGAACAGCCAAAACGTAAGCTTATTGAAACCTTATTTCAAATTCATATTAACAGAAGAAAAAATTGATCAGATAAGAAATATAACAGTTTTAGACTTCATCCTTCAGAAACTCTTTTGCTTCTTCAACCAACTTTATTCCTTTTTGCAATCCCTTCTTCAAAACAATACTTAGACGGGTGGGAAACCGAAGGGATGGTTTAAATCCTTCATTGTAAAGTTCTGACATAACTTGTTTCTATTTCATACGATCAGCCATAACTTCAGGCGAATAGTCCTCCACAAATCTGACCTTGTAACCATGAAAAGCGATCATTCCTTGTCCACGGATTAGGCAAATTAAAAGGTCCTAAATACAAAATACATGAAAACTTAGAACGGCCGACCTGGGTCTCGCTGCCAACGGCAATGGCTTCGAAGTCAGCGAGTGACATGCTCAATTGAGCTTCGGCTCAGAAGTGAATAAAACAGGGAATAGCTGCTTCAGAAAGTTTGCAAAGAACTTCATAGGGTCAGCGCCTTCAATTGATTCTTCAAGACCCAGAATTCGCAGATTATTTCTCCTATTTCTATTTTCTAGATTGATAATCCTTTTCATCATTTTTTTATTGGATAAGGATAACCCTTTGCAGAGTTTAGATGTATCTTCAACATCCTCTTCAAGTGTCACCAGCTTTGCAGTATTTTCCTGAATTCAGTTCTCATGCTCGGTTAAAGTTTGTTGGATTATATCCAATTTGCTATTAAGTCGTTGAAACTCCTCAGAAAATTCAGATTTTTGCTGTTTAAGGAAGTCACTGATTGAATCCAAAGTAACTGGAGATTCATCTTCTGTTTCCCTTTCTTTTGCAGAAGCTTTCGTTCTTTTCCCAGCCATAGTAAAGCAGTATTAATGTATTATAATAAGGTTTCAAAAAAAGCTGGAAGGTGACAATAAAGTAAATAGGGTAGGAGCAATCTAAAATGACGTTACTCCATCAGCTGCCAACAGGGCCACACGTTGTTTTCTTGACACCACTGTGTCAGAGAGGTGACTTCTTCCCTATAGGCCACCTCGTTATCGTTTGAGATTAGGCCAATCAATGTGGTGTCATCAGCAAATTTAATTAGCAGATTGGAGCTGTGGGTGGTGATACAGTCACGGGTATACAGAGAGTAAAGGAGGGGACTCAGTACGCAGCCTGGAGGGGCTCCCGTATTGAGAGTCAGAGGGGTGGAGGTGAGGGAGCCCACTCTTACAACCTGCTGGCAATCTGACAGGAAGTCCAGGATCCAGCTGCATAAGGCAGGGTCAAGGCCAAGGTCTCTGAGCTTCTTGTCGAGCCTGGATGGAACTATGGTGTTGAATGCCAAACTGTAGTCCAAGAACAGCATTCTCACATGAGCATCCTTCTTCTCCAGATGTGTAAGGACGGCATGTAGAGTTGTGGCTATTGCGTCATCTGTTGATCAAAGGCTTCCTGTCTGTAGAGTATAATATTTGAGATATTGTTATTTTTAAATGTATACTCCTGTATTTAGTGTTAATAGAGACACATACAGTATATGATTATATCACAGATTAGAGTTTTATATATTTTGATGACTGTATTTCAATAGAATTGGTTTCTTTTGTAATTCTGTATATTTATTTTATATATTGAAATACATGATTCTGAGAAGGGGTCCATGGTCTTCAGTGGACTGGCAAAGGGCTCCACGGTATAAAAAAGGTTAAGAACCCCTGGTTTAAAAGGACAGGGAGTCTCTATCATCACTCTTCCTCGTCTCCCCCTCTCCCCATCCCTCCTTCTACCTCACTCTCTCTCCCTGTCACCCCATCTCTCTCTCCACCCATCCAATCTCTTTCTCTGTCTTCTCTTTCACCCTCCCTGTCCCCATCTTTCTCTGTCTTACTCACCACTCCCTCCCTCTCCCGCCTCTCCTCCTCTTGCTTCCCCTTTCTTCTCTCTCTCCCTCTCTCCCCCTCTCAGGAGATGATGAAGACGGCCAGGGTGGAGAACGGCTGACGACGGTCTCATCCCAGGATGTCAGAGTGAACCCGTGTGTGGCGATAGGATGTGTAGGGGAGGGGAGGGGTGCGAGCCTGGGTGGGGTAGGGTGGGGTGGAGTGGGAGGGGGCATCTTGGCATGGCAGTTGGTTACCTGCCAAGGGTCGGCCAGCCTCCACGAACTCGTACAGGAAATCCACAACACTCTGTCCTGGGGGTAAGCACAGAGCAAGAGGTCAGAATGGTATTGTAATCTCATTACGGCTCCTGATTCACTCCCATTACAGTCCTCTTTACATTCCTATTACAGGACGTAACACACTCTCAATACTGTACCAGCACACTCCCCATTATGGGGCCTGTTACTTCGCATTGGTGTCAAATTGGCTGTTGTGATGCATCTAGTGTGGTGGGTAGTGCTTGTCGCTCTCACTTTCAGCTTCCACCGCTGGTTAGCTGTCCTGTGGAAAGGAGAGCTGAATGTGTAAGTCTCTCTCTGTCAGTACATAACCTCTCCAGCAGCAAGCCTCATGTACTGCCTCCTCACTGGCAAAACACGGAAACTGAACTCCTTTTGGACACAAGCTGAACTACAGAGGACAGGGAGGAGGTCTGGCCCCTGCACACATGGGCAGCCTCAGAAGAGACGAAGGCTACGGGAGTAAACTCAGACAGCAAATCCAGAGGGGAACCCCTAAGGTGGCCGGACGTCATTGAACATCCTTCCAGCAGCTCCTGCAGCTAAGCTGGTGCCAAATGTATTGTTTCATAAGCTTTCCTTTGGACTACACTGGTGAGGCCGAGAGGGGGATCTTGATGACTGGACATCTCATGATCTCCATTCCTTCTGCCCAGGCTTGTGATGATCATCATCATCACCCATTGACCCCCAAGACAGACGGATACCAATCAAAACCCGCATTACAGTCCCTTTATTCACTCCCAATACTGTCCCCATTACACTCCTGTTACAGAACCTGTTATTTCCCAGTTACAGTTCCTTTTTATCCCTTTTACAGTCCCTTTATACACCCACATAACAGATCTTATTACATTACCATCAGGCCTGTTACATTCCCCATTACACCCATTACATTCACTATTTCATTCCCAGTTGCACTCACATTACAGTCCCCATTAGAGTCTCCTTTGCATGCTATAATCCCTCTGACATTCCCTGCTCGATGGAGAGAAAGGGGATCAGGATAAAGAGCAACAGAGCAACAGAAAAAGACAAATGAAAGTGAGAAAGTGGGGGGGGGGCGAGGGTTAAGGGGAGATGGGAGGAGAGGGAGGGAGGGAGACAGGGTGTGGGGACAGAAAGGATGAGTGGGAGAGGGGGTGAAAGAAGGAGTGAGAGAGGTTCCAGTGACGTCATCGTCCAGAATGGCAGCCTAAAATAATAGCTCCTCTGGAAAAACGCTTATTTTGCTCCGTTAATCCACCAAATACAAGATCTCGCAAAAATATCTGAACTGATAAGAATGGGGAAATGGAATGGAGATAAAAAAGGAATCACTGCAGAGCCTGCGGACAAGGGGGGGGTGCAACGAGCAGCTCTCCTACATGAGCACTTGGTAGTGAGGCTGACGCGGGGCCTCGTTCAGGCGAAGCGGCAAATTTAATAAAAATTCTGGAAGAGATACGGGAATTCCAAAAAGACATTAAAGAGCAACTGAATGATATCAAGTCAGAGCTCACCGCTGTTAATCAAAAAATAGCGGTGGCAGAGACATGAATTGAAAAGGTGGAAGATCGCATGCAAAACATGGAACGGATGCTAAGTAAGATGATAAAAGTGTTAAATCAACAAGAAAAAAAACTACTCAACCAAGAAGGAAGGTCACACTGGAAGAATATCAGGATATATAATGTCCTCGAAGGAGCGGAGGGGTTGTCTGCGGTGGAATTTGTAGGAAAGTTGCGACGGGACACACTGGAGATTCCCTCGACTACAGAACTTGACACTGAGAGAGCACACCATGCACTCGTCCCGAGGCCTTCTGGAGACAGGAAAGATAAGCCATGGTCAATAGTAATTGTATTCCTTTGGTACAAAACCAAAGCAGAGATTTTGTGCAAGGCCTGGGGAAAGAAGAAGGTATTTTTGAAGGGGAAATTAATATATTTTGATCAAGATTACTTCCCAGCGGCCCTGCAGAAATGTAAGGAATATTCTGAAGCAAAGCGAGTATTAAAGCAAAGAAAGATTAGCTTCCAGACACGAGTGCTTTATAAAGACAGGACGCAGCTATATCAGACAGTGGAAGAGGCGACTGCAGACATGAAGGACAGAGGGTTGCCTGTCAGCGTGATCAAACCGAGGAAAGCCTGGCTGAGCAGCTATCCCGCTCTGCTTGGGAAATAGTGAGAGAATCGAGAAAGCTGGGGTTGGGAGGAGGGCGAGAGAAGAATATCAGGAAGAGACTGTGAGCTTTCAGAAGACAGTCCTCACCCCCTCCAGAAGAGCCTAAGGTCTGACTGATTTCAAAAATGTTGATAAGCTAAACAGAAGCAAAAATAGACGGTGCTTTACTTATCTCAAGAAATAGACTGGTCCTGGACAATTTTCCATCTGGCATAGTTTGCATTTTGTTGTTTGATTGTTTGTGGTTTTTGCATTGCTATATTTATGCTCTATTCTTGGTTGGTGCAGCTGTAACGAAACCCAATTTCCCTCGGAATCAATAAAATATATCTATCTATCTATCTACTTATCTATCTAAATACATATTACAATGTGGATTTTATGTTACTCAGTTATTTTATTTTTTATTCATTCATTCATTCACTCCTTTTTCCCCACCTAAATGAGAATATATACATGGGAGGAATGCACAGGGAAATCTTTTCTGTGTAATGGACATAGATTTTTTCTTACTTTATGGGTACTGCAGTGGGGACCCTCAGCTCACAGGTAGGAGAGGCTATCCCCCACATTTAGACATTTCCTCTAGCTCAACCCAGAGTCATCTACTAGAGACCTCAGCCTTGGAATCATACCTTTGTTACCTTTTTTTATTCGTGTTTCTTGGTTCTTATTTGTTCAGGGAGTAGATCGATTATGTTTTATTCTGCTAATTTCAATGACATACTGACAGATAAATACACATGGTAAGGACAAAATAAAATTCATTTCTTTTAATGTCAATGGACTGTTGAATCCAGTCAAGCGCAGTAAAATTCTATCAAAAATGAAAAAAGAACAAGCCCATTTACAGGAAATATTTACGGGAAACTCACTGAAGTGATAATGAGCATGGAAAACTAAAGAGAATAGGCTTCACTAATTTGTTTTTCTCCTCATATAAGTCAGGACATAGAAGAGGAGTTTCTGTTCTCATCACAAGCAAGCTAAATTTTGAAAAAGTATTCGAAATGGGAGATAAGAAGGGCAGATATATTCTGGTAAGGGGGAATATAGACAGAAATTCAGATGGGCACGTGGTCAAGTGGTTAAGGCATTTGTCTGGTGATCTGAAGGTCGCTAGTTCGAGCCTCAGCTGTGGCAGCGTGTTTGTGTCCTTGAGCAAGGCACTTAACCACACATTGCTCTAGTGTCTGTGTGAGGATTGACGCCCCACACAGACTTCCAATCTGTGCCTTGTAAGGCATGAAAATGCCCGACACAGGCCTCTCATGGTCTGAGTCGACATTCCCTCCCCTCCTCCTTATTGAATATATACGCACCCCCAGGAAGTGAAATTAGTTTCTCCAGAAAGTTACTAATATTATGGTAATGGAAACAGAAGGTCTCCTGATATGTGGGGGAGACTTAAATTTACAATTACAACCAATGTTAGACTCTTCCAATAGAAAAACATATGAAACAAAGTCCTTACATAAGAAAGTTAACACATTTTTTGAGGATGTTAGTCTAATTGATATATGGAGCGACCTTTTTCCAGACAGAAAGGATTAGACCCATTATTCTGCCCCCGCCCCCCCCATTCCATATATACAAGAATAGACTATTTCATAACATTTGGAGAAGATAAAGGCAAAATAATCACCTGTGGAATTGGGACAATAGATGTAAGTGACCATGCACCTATATATTTATCTGTTGATTTTGACCTACAACCAAAGAATACTATTTGGAAACTAAATTCAAGTCTACTCAATGATTCCTATTTTAAGGAACAAATTAAAAAAGAAATTAATCTTTACTTAGAATTCAATGATAATGGAGAGGTTTCACCTCCCATTCTATGGGATACTATGAAGGCTGTCTTAAGAGGGAAAATTATAGCGATATCTTCATATAAGAAAAAATTAAGGAATCAAACATTAGAGAAATTACAAAATAAGCTGAAGGAACTAGAAAAAACACAATTTGAGTTTGGCACAGGATACATTAGAGGAAATTTAAAAAATTAGGAATGAAATTAATAGTTTGGCTGCACAAGAAATCAGGAAAAATTTAATGTTTCTGAAACAGAGATGCTATGAAAGTGGATCTAAATCTACTGGTGTGGAAACTGAAAAAAAATAATCTGAAAATACAATTAATAGAATTAGGGACCCAAGAACAAAAGTGATAAAAAAATAAGCCAAATGAAATTCAAGAAGCTTTTGAAGTGTTTTACAAAACTCTATATTTCAAAGTTCCAGGGGGAAGCATAACCCAAATTGACACCTTCCTGAATTCTCTAGAGTTACCCACTTTAAGCAAAGAACAAGATAGAACGATGACTGCTGACATAACTGAAGCTGAACTAAAAACTGTAATTAGTAGGCTTAAATTAAGCAAGTCACCAGGATCAGATGGATATACAGCAGAGTGGTATAAAGAATTTAAAAATGAGTTAATTCCTGTTTTACTCCCCACACTGAACTGGGCTCTACAAAAGGTGCAAATGCCACCCAGCTGGAAGGAGATGATAATCTCAGCTATACCGAAAGAAGGCAAGGATAAAATGCAATGTGGGTCACTTAGACCAATATCTGTCCTTAATGTGGATTGTAGATTATTTACCTCCATCATGGCCAAACGATTAGAAGAGTTTCTACCCACACTGATCAGACAGGTCAACAACGCCAAACACAAGACAATATACGTAGGGCACTTCACATTATGGATCATATACAAATAAAATAAAACTGAAGCAATAGTGATAAGCGTGGATGCTGAAAAGGCATTTGATTCAGTTAATTGGAATTTTCTTTACAGAGTTTTACATAGATTTGGTTTAATTTGACTGCTAATTTTGTCTCTTATTTGGGAGTGAGAAAGTTGGCAACCCTAACTGTAAAAGACACGTTGTGGTGAGTTTAACCCTACTTGAACACCCCCCGCCCCCAGTCGGCCGGTCCGCAAGAATATTGTCAATATTATACTGGTCTGTGGTGCAAAAAAGGTTGGGGACACCTGGTGTACGGGTTCCCTGACTGTACAGTGAGGCTCCATTCGCCGAGCTCAGACACTACGTTCAGCGTTATGATGAAGAGGTCTCCCAGGTGCTCAGTAGTTGCCAGTGTCCCCGAGGAGTTAGAGTGAGGCTGCTGGACCCCTGCAGAGAGGGAGGCCAATCAGTCATCAGCACGACAGGTCACTCATAAGAAGAGAGACAGATCAGACTGAATTCTGATGGCCCAGTCAGCGGCAGGAACAGGCCACAGCTATGAGGTTCCTTGCAGGTCGGCAACGCTTGTTTAAAACTACAGAAGGGATAAATGGGAGGCCATTGTCGGGGCAACCATTGCTGGGAGAAGGCCAGTGGTGAAAATAGGAGTGTCTTTGCCTCTGTAACGCCCTGGGAAAGGTTTCACTTCTAGTGTAATGGTTTCTTTGTAGCTGCAGTGTTTGGGTTATGGCTAGAGATAACAGGGGCTTTGGAATGTGCGGTGTCCAACGAGGGGAGTGTTTTTCTTTCTTGTGTGCCTGAAAGCTAGGTATTCACGGGCTTTTGTTTGGCGTAAGATGGAGAGAGAAGATGCCAGAATGGAGAGATCATAGACTGCAGGACTGAATGGACATGGAATGGGGTCGGGAGTTGACGATGCCTGGGGGAAATCGATGGAGAACGAATGGACGGGTAAACCATGAGCTCCAGCGTGTGCATTAGGCTGTTTCATTAAAGTGGACCCTTTTGCTTTTTGCTTTTCTTTACTAACCCTCGAGTCAGATTAAGACTTATAAAGCTAAATTGTTTAATTGCACATGGTTTACTGTTTGTTATTTCATGGTCCTGATTTGTAATGGGAAAACATCACGCAGCATCCACAGAAACGAGATTTCACAAATTTGGCGGGGACGGAGACTGTCTTCCCTTAGACTAACACTGCTCGCCGAACCTGATGGCCACAATTGTGGGGGTTTTATTCCGGGACTGATTTTGCTGAATGCTGTGTGATTACCCTGATCATTGAACAAGTGGGTTATGTGTCTTAAGTCTGTGCTAGTATGGATGCTGCTGTGGTTGAGCGGTGGTGTTCATCCACAGGTTTACCGCTAACTAGCTCGTGCGTGTTCAGTGGAGTAGATATTCGTACTCCAGATGAATTGTTAATTCATCTGTTAAGTACTGTTAAAGTTGTTGGCAAAGTGACGATTGCAGGGTGGAGGTTTGATAAAATGGCGGGCACAGACCTCGTTTTACTGCAGACTAGCGCTGATGTAACAGCACTGGGGTTTCCTGGTACTATCAGTGCCCTAAGCGAGGCAGGGCCATTGACTCTCCATACTTTCAGGGAGGAGGAGAGTATAGCGGAGTGGGCCAAATCACAAGTCGAAACTTCAAAGACGGGGTTCTCTTGTTTGTGAGGAGTGAGGGGAAGGAGTGGTCAGATTTGGAATGTCTGTTTAGTCCCCGCCCCCAGAGAAGAGTGGAAGTTCTGAGTTTGAGTGGGTGGGCAGCTGACGTGGGAAGAGCCGTGAAGTCCCAGTACCTCCTAGCCAAGGCTGCTGATTACATGGGATCACCGGAAAATGCATTTGGCATGACAGGAAGCCCAGTGGAGCTCGTGGTGGTGTTTCAGAACATGTTTCAGGAGGATGAGGAGAAGCTTTCTGGCTACATCTTTTGGCTAGAGAGGCAGCGAAATTGCTTGCAGCGCAGAGGGGCCATTCAGGCGGCTGAGGTGGATCAGTTAAGAATGGAGCAGATAGCAAAGTGCGCCCAGTCCCAGGACCTGATCGCTTGGGGTCTCCAACCGTCTCGTAAGACACGATCCCCCCTCCCTCGTTTGTTGAGATGATCAAAGAGATATGAGAGGAGGAGAATGCAGGAGGCCTCCATCAACAGGATACAGTCCTCGGTAGTGGTCCCCTGCAGTGAAGTGACCACGGATAGCCTGCCCCGGGGAGCGGTAGAAGAGATTGTGGCAGAGTTGAGAACTGAGATGTCCCGGTTATTATCAGCAGGTGTGACATTCCCCCACCCCCCACCCACCATATGATGGAGCTAATAGGGAGGCTGATCCTCTAAGGGGATGGACTATTTGATGGGCTGCATGTGAGAAGGGGAGTGGCTGGTATTGTCCGTTATAACTGTGAAGAGCAGGGGTCCCCAACCTTTTTTGCACCGCGGACCGGTTTAATATTGACAATATTCTTGCGGACCGGCCGACCCGGGGGGGCGGGGGGTGTTGTTCAAGTAGGGTTAAACTCACCTCAGCATGTCTTTTACAGTGAGGGTTGCCAACTTTCTCACTCCCAAATAAGGGATAAAAGTAGCAGTCAAACTGAAGAGGGACACTTCAGGCGGGAGTGTGAACAACAGGAAACCCTTTGGAGAGTGAGCTCCCGGTACCGAAGCAGACAGAATCGTTGGGAAAACTTAAAACAGACCCAGTGAGGGATACAGAGTCAAAAAGGCTAGCAAATACCGCACTCAAGGTGCTATATCTCAACGCAAGGAATATAAGAAATAAGGTGGATGATCTTGTTGCCCTCTTATGGATTGCTAGGTATGATGTTGTGGCCATCACTGAATCGTGGCTGAAGGATGGTTGTAGTTGGGGGCAGAATGTCCAAAGTTACACTTTGTATTGGAGGGATAGGAAGATGGGCAGAAGGGCTGGCATGGCTCTGCTGGGACAGAATGGCATCAAATCAGTAGAAAGATGTGACTTTGGATCGGAAGATGTTGGATCCTTGTGGGCTGAGTTAAGAAACTGTAAGGGTAAAAGGACCCTGATGGCAGTTATATACAGGCCTCCCAACAGTAGCTGGGATGTGGGCAACAGATTACAACTGGAAATAAAAACGGTGTGTTAAAAGACCAATGTTATGATAGTCATGGGAGATTTCAACATGCACGTCGATTGGGAAAGTTAGGTTGGTAATGGATCTCAAGAGAGTGAGTTTGTTGAGCGCCTAAGAGATGGCCTTTCAGAGCAGTTTGTCATTGAGACTACTAGGGAATCAGCTTTACTGGATTGGGTGTTGTGTAATGAGCCAGGGTAATTAGGGAGCTTAAGGTAAAAGAACCCTTAGGACGCAGTGATTGAAAAATGATTGAGTTCAACTTTAAAATTGTTAGGGAGAAAGTAAAGTCTGATGTAGCAGTATTTCAGTAAAGGAAATTGCAGTGGTATGAGAGAGAAGTTGGCCAACGTAAATTGGAAGGAGATGCTGGCAGGGATGACAGCAGAACAGCAATGGTGTGAGTTTCTGGTAGAAAATGAGGAAGGTGCAGCATAGGTGTATTCCAAAAACAAAGAAATACTCAAATGGCAAAATAGTACAACCATGGCTGATAAGAGGAAGTCAAAGCTAATGTAAAAGCATAAGAGAGAGCATACAACAAAGCAAAAATTAGTGATAAGACAGAGGATTGGGAAGCTTTTAAAAACCTACAGAGAACAACTAAAAGAATCATTAGGAGGGAAAAGATGAAATATGAAAGCAAACTAGCAAACAATATCAAAGTGGATAGTAAAAGCTTTTTTCAAGTGTGTAAAAAGTAAGAGATGAGAGTGGATATAGGACCGTTAGAAAATGAGGCCAGAGAAATAATAACAGGGGACAAGGAGATGGCAGATGAAATATATGAGTATTTATCATCAGTCTTCACTGTGAAAGACACTAGCAGTATGTCAGATGTTGAAGGGTGTGAAGGAAGAGAATCAGAATCAGGTTTATTATCACCGGCATGTGTCGTGAAATTTGTTAACTTAGTAGCAGTAGTTCAATGCAATACATAATATAGAAGAAGAAAATAAAATAGTAAATAAATAAGTAAATCAACTACAGTATACTGTGACGGGGTCCTGAATTACCCCTATGAACTGTGCTTTTGAAAAGAGAGAGAGAGTCATTTAACACCGACATCTTGTTTTTAGAGAGAGAGAGGTGAAGACTGCTCCCAGCATGTTTACATTTTTACAAGGACACTGGTTTCAGCTTCTGAATTCTTACAGAGAGAGAAGGGAGGAGCTGTTTGAGTGACAGTTAGTATTCAGCACGGTGAGATAAATAGAAGATTAGATGATAAATGGACAGACACATGGTTTTGGACACTGGACGAGCTTTGTTGTGCCCACAGAAAAAGTGGGCTTTGGAGGATTGATCAGTGGCTTTCGCAGTGTGGAGAAGGTGTGACCGGTGGGGAGTTATTTGTGTGTCCAACCCTCACCTGGGTTGATAGCTCCACCAGAGAAGAATGGTCCCCTTTTGTTGTGGTCACAGTTGGTGACTTCTAAAGGATTTAGGAGGACAATGGGAAGATCGACGGTGTCAGCTCACCTGAATACTCAAATTTCTCCCTCTCTCTCTCTCCATCACTACTCAACTCAATACCACGAACTGAACTGAACTTTACTCATCATTGTAAGACTGTATCTATTTACCCCTAGAACTTGGTTTTCATATATTTTCACACTTACTGATATACTTCCTGAGATATAACCATTGCTAATCTGTTTGATTTATCTGCATTTATATTACTGTATTGTATAGTTACAATAAATACCATTAGTTAATAACAATACTGGACTCCAAGCTGGTTCTTTAAACCGTCATGGGGTACGTGACAAAATGTATATTGAATAGATTAAAAATTGTGCAAAAAGCAGAAAGAATATATATTTAAAAAGTGAGGTATTGTCCAGGGGTTCAATGTCCATTTAGGAATCGGATGGCGGAGGGGAAGAAGCTGTTCCTGAATCGCTGAGTGTGTGCCTTCAGGCTTCTGTATCTCTTGCCTGATGGTAACAGTGAGAAAAGGGCATGCCCTGGGTGCTGGAGGTCCTTAATAATGGACGCTGCCTTTCAGAGACACGGCTCCCTGAAGATGTCCTGGGTACTTTGTAGGCTGGTACCCAAGATGGAGCCAGCTAAATTTATGACCCTCTGCAGCTTCTTTCGGTCCTGTGCTGTAACCCCACCCCCCCATACCAGACAGTGATGTAGTCAGTCAGAACGCTCTCCACAGTACATCTATAGAAGTTTTTGAGTGTATTTGTTGACATACTAAATCTCTTCAAACTCCTAATGAAGTATAGCTGCTGTCTTGCCTTCTTTGTAACTGCATCGATATGTTGGGACCAGGTTAGGTCCTCAGAGATCTTGACACCCAGGAACCTGAAAGTGCTCTCTCTCTCCACTTCTGATCCCTCTATGAGGATTGCAATTGAGTGAGCGCAGTTACTATTACAAAGGAGACGGTGCTCAAGAAGATGAAAATCCTCAGGGTACATAAGTCACCCGGACCAGATGAACTGCACCCTAGGGTTCTGAAAGAGGTAGCGGTAGAGATTGTGGAGACATTAGAAATGATCTTTCAAAAGTCATTGGACTCTGGCATGGTGCCAGGGGACTGGAAAATTGCAAATGTCACTCCACTCTTTAAGAAAGGAGGGAGGCAGCAGAAAGGAAATTATGGACCAGTTAGCCTGGCCTCAGTGGTTGGGAAGATGATGGAGTCAATTGTTCAGCATGAGGTTATGGAGTACTTTGTAAGACAGGACAAAGTCAACATGGTTTCCTTCAGGGGAAATATTGTTTGACAAACCAGTTGGAATTCTTTGAGGAGATTACAAGTAGGATAGTTAAGGGGGATGCAGTAGATATTGTATATTTGGACTTTCAGAAGGCCACACAAGGTGCCACACATGAGGCTGCTTACCAAGTTAAGAGCCCATGGTATTACAGGAAAGTTGCTAACATGGTTAGGGTATTGGCTGATTGGTAGGAGGCAGTGAGTGGGAATAAAAGGATCATTTTCTGTTTGCTGCCGGTGACTAGTGGTATTCCGTAGGGGTCGGTGTTGGGGTTGTTTCTTTTGATGTTGTATATCAATGATTTAGATGATGGAATAGATGGTTTTGTTGCCAAGTTTTCAGATGATGCAAAGATTAATGGAGGGGCAGGTAGTGTTGAGGAAACAGATAGGATGCAGAAGGACTTGGACAGATTAGGAGAATGGGCAAGAAAGTGGCAAATGAAATACAATGTTGGAAAATGCATGGTCATGCACTTTGGTAGAAGAAATAATGTGCAGACTACTTTCTAAATGGGGAGAAAATCCAAAAATTTGATATGCAAAGGGACTTCAGAGTCCTTGTGTGGAATACCCTAAAGGTTAACTTGCAAGTTGAGTCGGTGGTGAGGAAGGCAAATGTCATGTTAGCATTCATTTCAAGAGGTCTAGAATATAAGAACAGGAATGTGATGCTGAGGCTTTATAAAGCACTAGTGAGGCCTCACCTTGAGTATTGTGAACAGTTTTGGGCTCCTCATCTAAGAAAAGACGTGCTGGCATTGGAAAGGGTTCAGAGGAGGTTCACAAGGATGATTCTGGGAATGAAAGGGTTATCATATGAGGATCGTTTGATAGCTCTGGGTCTCTGGTCACTGGAATTTAGAAGGATGAGGGAGGTTCTGTTACAAGGGGCGTTGGGAGAAGACCCAAGTGCAGGACACCAACAGGTAGGTAGCATTAACAGAAGTGTGTTTATTAATAGTTGGAAGGAAAGCCTGAGAGCAAGGATTAGATGCTTATGTGGACGTAAACATTGGACAACAAACTGGAGGAACCTGGAGTTGGACTTGGCCATGGAGTCTGACTAGGACTCGGACACGGAACCTGGACTTGGACTTGGACTCGGACACGGAGCCTGGACTTGGACACGGAGCCGGGACTCGGACTTGGACATGGACACAGAGCCGGGACTCGAACTTGGACATGGATACGGAGCCGGGACTCGAACTTGGACACGGGACGACAAAACCAGACAAAGACAGTCAATTCGTATCTTGGCTTGGAGTAGTGGCAAACGGACTGCAAAGCTCAGCTGGACACGAGACGACAAAACCCAACAACGACAGACAATTCGTATCTTGGCTCGGAGGCGCGGCAAACAGCCAGCAATACTCTGCTGGACACGAGACAACAAACAATTCATATCTTGACACAGAGTAGCGCATGAAGCGCCAAGCGGCTGGCAATCACGTAGCTGAACACAAAGAGACAGAATTCCCGAAGCAACCCCAGGCACCGAAGCAACTTAGAATCCACTATTCTTGATGGCCTGGAACGTGCATTGCCGCCCTGGGTGAGCCCCGAGTAGATGTAAGCTGGAGTTTTTATGCTGCCGGTTCGGATGAGGATCAGGTGCCCTAATCAAGGAGCCCGGTAGAACACGGGGAAAAGGAAATTAACTGAAATGACGAGTCAACGGACTGGACCATGATACGTTCTCATTGAAACCTTTCAAATGTTGAAAGGCCTAGACAGAGTAGATGTGGAAAGGATGTTTCCCATGGTGGGGGAGTCTATGACAAGAGGGCAATGACTCAGGATAGAGAAGTGTCTATTTAAAACAGAGATGTGGAACAATTTCTTTAGCCAGAAGTGGTGCATTTGTGGAATTTATTGCCACAGACAGTTGTGGAAGCCACGTCATTGGGTGTATTTAAGGCAGAGCTTGATGGGTTCTTGATTGGACAAGGCATCGAAGGTTACGGGGAGAAGGCCAGGGAGTGGGGCTAAGGAGGGGAAAAAAGGCTCAGCCATGATTAAGTAGTGGAGCAGACTTGATGTGCCAAATGGCCTAATTCTGCTCCTATGTCTTTTGGTCACAGAGTTGTGGACATGTAGGAGATGAACTGAGTCACAGAGATAAGGAGGGATGTACAGGCTGAAGGAGGTCACAGACATGAGGAGAGATGTAGGGACCAGAAGGGATCACGGTAAATTGGAGGTGTGTAGGGTCCGGAGGGGGTCACATAGATGGGAGGGGCGTAAATGCTAGAGAAGGTAACAGAGATGGGAGGGGTGTGGGGGTCAGAGAGGTGAAGGAGGAGGAGGAAGTGAGAGGGGGTAAAGAGGGGGAGGGATAGGTTAAAGAGGGGAAGGGAGAGGTTAAAGAGGGGGAGAGGGGAGAGAGGGTAAAGAAGGAGAGAGAGGGGGTAAAGATGGGTGGGAATGAGAGGGGAGGGAGTGGGGAAAAAAGAGTGGGTAATGAGGGGAGGTGGAGAGAGGAGAAAGAAGGGAAGGGAGAGAGAGGGTAAAGAGGGAGAGGGAGTGTAAGGAAAAAGAAGGGGATGGAGAGAGATGAAAAAGAGGAGGGAGGGAGATCGTAAAGAGTTGGGGAGAGAAGGTAAAGGTTGAGTGAGAAAGAGGGTAAAGAGGGGGAGGGAGAGAGAGGATAAAGAGGAGGAGGGTAGAAAGTGGGAAAGAGAGAGGAAGGGGTAGCAAAAGAGAAGTGAGATAAAGGAGGGATAGGAAAAAGGAGGCAATTTCACAGAAATTATCTTGGAAACGAGAAGCTTAACACATGAGAAGTTTTTGATGGCTCTGGGTTTGTACTCACTGGGGTTGTGAAGAATGAGGGGACCTCATTGAAAGCAACTGAATATTGAAAGGCTGAGATCATGTGGGTGTGGCGACAATGTATCCTAGAGTGGGAGAGTCTAGGACCAGAGGGCACAGCCTCACAATGGAGGGACGTCCATTTAGAATTGAATAGAATAGAGATGAGGAGGAATTCATTGCCACAGACAGCCTGGGATGCCAAGTCATTGACATTATTTAAAGTGGTGGTTGATTACTCAAGGTGTCAACGTTGTGGAGAGAAAGCTTGGGGTTGTGGTTGAGAGGGATAATAAATCAGCCATGATGGAATGACAGAGCAGATTCAATGGGCCGAATGGCCTATTTCTGCACCTCGGTCTTTGGGTCTTATTGTGGACAAGGAGGGTCGGTGGGATGAGGGGCAGCTCTGTTGACCATCAGCTCCAGAGAATCCGCCCAATATCTAGGAGAACTGACCATTCGATCGTCTTTTCTCACCTCATGGCCCTCCCACCAAAACCTCTCTCCTCTCAGACCTCCCCCGCTCACCTTACCCAACCCAACCTCCTTCCCCACAGACCTCCCTCCCCTCCATCTATCTCTCACTCTGTCTCCATCCTTTCAATTCTCCTGCCCCCCTCTCCTACTGAACTACCTCGGCACAGATCTGCACCCCTTACCCTCTCGACCTTTCTCCCTCTCCCACTCTGTCTCTCCCTTCTTACTCTATGTCTGTCTGTCTCTCTCACTCCCTCTAAATTCACTTCCCCCCCTCACTCTCACTCTCCATACCTCCCACACACACTCACTCCTCACTTTTTTGTCTCACTCTCCTCTTCCTCTCTTGTTTCCTTCATTCTCTTTCCCTGCATCTCTTCCCTTCCAACCCTTCCTCTCTCTCTCTTTCTCCCCACCTGCTCCCTTTCCAGCCCCTCCTTCTCTCTCCTCATGTCTCTGTTTTCACCTCCCTGCCTCCCTCCCTACCTCCCAACCCACCCACTGACCAGGTTCTCACTCTGTCTTCCAGTGGGAGGTGTGTTGCTCCCAAGGTGCCGGAGATGCCGGGTCAGGAAAGGACGGTAAATTCCCCATCCGGCCAGACAGGAATTTTAACCCTTTGCTGTCTGGCATGAAGGCCAAGTCAGGTTTATTGTGGCATCTGGAAAGAAAAATAACTTGCAGTAACATCGCATCGGAGACACACCTTTCACAAAAAGTCAGGGTCATATAACAGTACGGTACAGAAACAGGCCCTTCGGCCCGTCTAGCCCGTACCGAGCCATTTACCGACCTGTACCGGGACCATTCCCCTCCATACCCCCACCGTCCATGTCTCTTAGACGCTAAAATCGAGCTCGAATGCACCACTTGTGCTGGCAGCTCATTCTTCACCCTCTGAGTGAAGACGTTTCCCCTTCTGAAGAAAAAAATATAAATTACACATTTATACATTATTCAAACATAAATTATGCACTTCTTTTGCAAGAATAAAAAGATCAGCGGACTTAGAGACTCGCGTGTGCGTGGAACGCCCTGCAGGGGCGGTGGTAGAGGAAGACACGTTTAAAAACATTTAAGAAACTCTTAGATAGGAGCCTGGATGACAAAAAAATATAGATGGATTTATAGGAGCGAAGGGTTAGATTAATCTTGAAGTAGTTTAAAATATCCGCACAACAGCGAGCGCCGGAGGGTCTGTGCTGAGCTGTAGTGGTCTAAGAAAGCACCGCACGATTGCAAACAAATGAAAGTCCATTGTAGTGCAAAGTGGTCTCGTGTTGTTATACTGAGACAGTGATTAGGGGTGCGCCGGTAGGTTCAGGAACCGAATGGTTGAAGGGAAGTAGCTGTTCCTGAACCTGGTGAAGTGCGACTGGCGTCTGTATCTCCTGCCCGATGCGAGCTGCGAGAAGATGGCATGGCCCGGATGGTGGGAATTTGATGCCTTCTCGAGGCAGAACCTCCTGTGGATGCTGCCGACGGTGGGGAGGGATGTGTCCGTGATGTCCACTAGTCTCTGTAGCTTACTTCCTTATGCATTCGAATTGCCGGACCAGACCGTGGTGTAACCAGTCAGAACTCTTTCAACAGGACGTCAGTACAAGTTTGTTAGAGTGTTCGGTGTCAGCTGAACCTCAACCTTCTGAGAAATACGCCGGCGCTCACTCCGGGAACACACACGGACACACGCTCTCTCCCGCTGCGGGAGGGTCGGCAAGGAGGGACCGCTGGGCGACAGGAGGGGCAATGCGGGGAAGCGCCGTGCTGCGGGAGGGGCGATGCCGAAGAGGCAGCGCGTTCCAGGAGATGCGAAGTGGAGGAACCTCCACGCTATGCAAAAGTCAGTGCAGAGGAAGCGCCTCGCTGCGGGAGAGGAGGCGAGGAGGAAGCGCCGTGCTGAATCAGGGACGGCGAGGAGGGAGCTCCCGCTGCGGGTGCGCTGTGCTCCAGAGCGGCGGGGAAGAGTGACCGCCGCGCTGCGGGAGGAGCTGCATGGAGAGAGCGCCTTGCTGTGGAAGGGTCAATGTGGTGAAAAACACCGCACTGCGGGAGGGACGGCAAGGAGGGAGCGCCTCTCGAGGAGGGAGTGAAGCGTTGTGGTGTGGCGGTGTGGAGTGAGTGCCGCGTTGCGGGAGGGCCGGTGCACGGATCGCCGTGCGGCGTGAGGTCGATGGAGGGAGCGCCGCGCAGCAGGAGGAGATATGCGTAAAATGACAAAAGTTGAGAGAGACGGAGGGGAGGGGAGGAGAGAATGAAAGAAGGGCAGACGGACAGAGAGAGGAGGAGAGAGGAAAGGGAGTGATCGAGTTAGAGGGGAAGAGAGGATGGAGAGGAGGGGAGGGAGAGTGGAAAGGGAAGAGGGAGGAGACTTGGAGGGAGTGAGACGGAGATAAAGGTAGAGGGGGTGAAAGAGAGAGAGGTAAAGGGAACGAGACAAATTGAGGGAAAAGGATGCAGAGAAGTGGCGACGGAGAGAGAGATAAGAGAGGGGTAAAGACGGAGTGGGAAGGAGGAGATAAGAACACTCTCTTGAAATCAGCAACTGATCAGTTTATTGTTGAACAACACACATCAAAGACGAGAGGGAAGAGGAAGAGAGAATGAAAAAAGGGCAGACAGAGTGATCGAGTAAGAGGGAGAGAGGGAGGATGGAGAGTGTTACGTACCCCGTAACTGGGTTGCCAAACCAGCAGAAATGGAACTTTGGAGTCTGGATTACTGGAACTAATAAAGTTTTATTAAAGAAGTAAGTAATACAGTACACTAATCGTAAGGATATAAATGTAACAAGTTAGCAATGATAATACACACATGTACACAGAACTAGGGTAATAGGAATCAACCAAGCTCTATCGCAGTCTAGGGGTAAAATGATCAGTCTTAAGTGAAGCAGAGTTCAGTTCAGTTTAGTGCAGTTCGCAGTAATCGCTGTTGTCGTACCGTTGGAGAGAGAGAGAGGGAGAGATGCAATTTGGTTTCAGGCAGACGTTTTGATGTCTTCTAATCCCGCTGTAGTCACCGACTGTGACCCCTCCGTTCCGGATACGATCGTTCTTCGAAGGGTCTCGGCCTGAAACGTCGACTGTACCTCTTCCTAGAGATGCTGCCTAGCCTGCTGCATTCACCAGCAACTTTGATGTGTGTTGCTTGAATTTCCAGCATCTGCAGAATTCCTGTTGTTTGCGTTTTTAAGCTCCTCGTCTCGTTCCTGTGCCTGTATAAATTCCTTCCTCGCTAATGATAAGTCTACCTCAACTCCCTCACTTCCTTCCACTCCACTACGCTCCTTCTTCTCACTTTCTAACCCCTCCTGGTACAAGGCTGGTAAAAACGTCTCAGCTAAATCTACATTCGCTTCGGTAGCCTTTCTGGACATGCACCGAGTCACTGCGCAAACGGGATAAACCTGTGAGTCCATGGGCGGGTCCTCAGTCCTGGCAGGCTTGCTTGTCAGCTTTACCGCTGGGTACACATCTCCGCCTACAAGGTCATTACCGATTAAGACCTCCAAGTCTTCCAACGGTAATTCGGGCCTCACCCCTATCGTGACCGGTCCAGAGACCAAGTCGCTTTTTAGGTGTATCTGGTACAAAGGTACTGCTTCAGTCCCTTTCCCAATGCCTTTTATCACAATGACCTCCCCAGTCTCAGTCTCTGAACTAAAGTCTAACACCCTCCTTAAGATCAATGACTGACAAGCCCCAGTGTCTCTCCAGATCCGTACTGGAACTGGGTTTGACCCCTCCTTCACTGACACCAATCTGGCCGAAATAAACTTCTCCTGTCCTTCCTAAACTCTACCAGACCTCCTCTCCCCTAGCGGTTTGTTTGTCAGCTCAATACAGCCAGTCGGAGTCATCGTTTTTCCTTTCCCCTTCTCTTTCTTTGGGGCAAAACACCTGGACGCAAAGTGACCGGCTTTTCCACAATTATAGCATACAACCCCAAAAGACTTCCTACCAAACTTCTCCCGGTCTTCCTTATCCTTCTCACTAGTCCCCGGCTTACTTTCTGGCTTTTCTGGTGGACTTTTTCTGCCCTCTCGACTACCCTTCTGGTAGCTTTTACTCGGGGTAAACTTTGCTTTGTGTGTTAACGCGTACTCATCCGCTAACTTAGCAGTTGCGGCTAAAGTTTCTGCCTCTTTCTCATCTAAGATGAGGCCTCATACCTTCAGGGACTCAACCTTTAAATTGCTCAATCAGTATTAGCTGTAGTAGTCTGTCATAATCCCCATTGACCCCTTTCGAGGTGCACCAATGCTCACAATACATCTGCATCTCACTGGCAAACTCTAAATATGTGCAGCCCCACTGCTTCCTCGCATTCCGGAACCTTTGCCAGTATGCCTCCGGGACCAACTCGTAAATCCTGAGTATAGCCTCTTTCACCACATCATACCTCTGGGCATCTTCTGCGGACAATGCCGAGTAATCTTGCTGAGCCTTCCCCTTAAGTACGCTCTGAAGCAAAACAGCCCACTTATCCCTCGGCCAGTCCTGACTTGCAGCGACTTTTTCAAAATGTAGAAAGTAATGATCAACATCGGCTTCCTCAAATGGGGGAACCAACCTAACCTCCTGGGTCGCCTTGAACCCTCCACCTTGGTTCAGCATTTGGCCCCTCTCTAATGTCATCCTTAACTTCTCCAGCTCAAACTCCCTTTCCTTCTCTTTCTCTTCTCGTTCTAGCTGCTTTACTTGGAACTTGTGCTCGAGCCTTAATTTTTCCATCTGCAGCTGCACTGCTTCTCCACCAGGTTTGCTCATAGACACCGCCTCCAGCTCCCCGTGGGCAAACACATTTTAGATACATAATGCTCAACGATAGCTCTGTGCATCTCCACTCTCCTCATTGTCGGCGTCCCCTTAAAAAGATTCAACCATTTTGCAACAGTCGCCAATTCTGATTTCCTGGCATCCTCTAATGCCTCCAAGGTTAGCGCCTTTAGAAGTTCCTCAATCTCTATTTCTGCTGTTTGCCCTCTTTTTTTCGGGAATTTTAACCCAATCAATTTACCCAGTCCCAATTTTGGCGTTCAAAATCCCGGACGAGCCCCCACTTATGTTACATACCCCGTAACTGGGTTGCCAAACCAGCAGAAATGGAACGCTCATTGGAGTCTGCGATTACTAGGAACTAAAGTTTTATTAAAGAAATAAGTAATACAGTACAGTAATCGTAAGGATATAAATGTAACAGGTTAGCAATGATAATACACACCTATACACAGAACTAGGGTAATAGGAATCAACCAAGCTCTATCGCAGTCTAGGGGTAAAATGATCAGTCTTAAGTGAAGCAGAGTTCAGTTCAGATTAGTGCAGTTCGCAGTAATCGCTGTTGTCGTACCATTGGGGGGGGGGGGAGAGAAGAGAGAGATGCAATTTGGTTTCAGGTAGACCTTTTGATGTCTTCGCAGTTGGTTTTGGGCAGACCTTTTGATGTCTTCTAATCCTGCTGTGGTCACCGACTGTGACCCCTCCATTCCGGATACGATCGTTCTTCCGCAGTGAACCCGGCACCCAGGCAAGGGCGGACACACACCCCAGGTTCCCACCGATCATACCTTTACACCCTGTGAGCCTCTGGTCGGTTCCCGTGAACCGGTCCTCCAAACTCCCACATATTTGTGGGGGCGCACTGCTCTTTCCAGGGTCTCGTGGCGTGTGTCGTCCCTTAGCGAACCTGTTCCTTTTATCCCCCTGCTGGGGTATCACCTGTCCATCAAACTTCAAACAGTTCAGGTTCAAAGCAACCAGTCTGTCAATATCTGAATTTTGTTTCTTTCCCATTAATCCCTCTCTTCTCTCTTATTAGCATTTTGAATGTTCCTCCATTGTCTTTCTTATCTCTCTCATTAGCATCATCCGTCCGGTACCTCTGCTTGGCGTCACACATGACAAGAGAGTAAAGGAAGAGTGGAAAGGGAAGAGGTAAGGGGCTTGGAGGGACCGAGACGGAGATACAGGGAGAGAGGGGATGAAAGAGAAACGAGAAGTGGCGACGGAGAGAGAGATAAGAGAGGGATAAAGATGGAGTGGGAAGGAGGAGATAAAAGCACATACAAAAATACTCTTTTGAAATCAGCAACTGATCAGTTTATTGTTGACGAAGCCCAGGGCAGGGTTAAAGGTCGCAGGTCAAGATTTGATGCACAGGTGTGTATTGGACCCGCCCCTTCCCCCAAACGCGCCAGTACAATCACAATTGGGTCGGAAATCCCGGATTTTCTTTACGAAGTTATCTGTCGGGACTCAAACGTATGAGCTGTGGATACACGTAATGTTCTGCATAAACTCCAGGCGGAACAATGCAGCCGAGTTCCAGGGAATTTCTGCGCGGACCCTTCATATCCCGAGGATTCTGCCGGCCTACGGTGGGTTTGCAGCAGCTCCAGTTGGAGAGGAAGAAATGGGCGTCACTGAACATGTTGTTGCAGCGCGGCGCTCCCTCCTCACCGCCCTTCCCACAACGCAATGCTCCCTCCTCACCGCCCTTCCCACAACGCAATGCTCCCTCCTCACCACCCTTCCCACACTGTTCCCTCGTCACCACCCCTGTGGCAGGGCTCCCTCCGTGTCATCCCTCACACAGCACGCCCTCCTCACCCCCTCCCACAGCGCCCCCTCCTCCGCCCTTCCCACAACGCAATGCTCCCTCCTCATTCCCCTTCCCACACTCGTCACCACCCTAGTGACAGGGCTCCCTCCGCGTCATCCCCCCCCTCACTGCCCCTCCCACAGCGCTCCCCCTGGATCCCCCTCCCACAGTTCTCCTTAGCAACCCCGCAGAGACACATTCACGTTACCAGGGTGTTTGACAGGTTGAGCCTCCTTGCCTCAGACTGACGGCTGTGGAGAGAAGAGATGCAAGAATTGACAGATTCCCTCCGAGTTCCAACAGCAAACGGATCGAGTTTTCCAAAGCAACGCTCTCGGAGCAATTCTATTCTGACTCTCTGCGGCAGAAGGGAGGTCTCCTGCCCAAACCATCTGCTCTGGGTTTTAAAATGGCCAAACATTTGAATTCCGATTCCCAATCCCATTCCGACGCGTTGATCCATGGCCTCCTTTCGGGCCAAGATGAGGCCACCTCAGGGAGAAGAGTAACACCTTATATTTCGTCTGGGTACCTTCCAAGCTGATGGTATGAATATCGATTTCTCCTTACGGTAACCAAATGCCAGACCCTCACCTCCATTCCCTACTCCGCCCTCATTTCACCTGCCTATTACTTTACACTTCCCTTTCTCACATGGCCCACTCTTCTCTCCTATCAGATTCCTTTCTCTCCAGCCCTGGACCTTTCCCACCCACTCGGTTTCACCCATCACCTTCCAGCTCGTCTCTGTCCCCTCCCCTCACCATTTTATTCAGGCATCTTCTCCCTTCCTTCTCAGTCCTGAACAAGGGTCTCGGCCCGAAACGTTGACTGCTCATCTCCATAGATGCTGCCTGACCTGCTGAGTTCCTCCAGCTTTTTGTATCAGTTGCTTTGGATTCCCAGTGTCTGCAGAAGTTCTCGTTTCTGGGGTTTAGTCACTGCTCTGATACTGTTCTGTGTATATCTGTCCTGGTATCACTTCTCAAACTGCTGGAGGAACATAACAGGTCTGACCCAGAGATATGGAGATTGGAACTGTGCACGGTGCTCCCGGTGTGGGTCTGACCCAGGGATACGGAGACTGGAACTGTGCACGGTGCTCCCGGTGTGGGTCTGACCCAGGGATACGGAGACTGGAACTGTGCACGGTGCTCCCGATGTGGGTCTGACCCGGGGATACCGAGAGTGGAACTGTGCACGGTGCTCCGAGTGTGGGTTTGACCTAGGGACATGGAGACTGGAACTGTGCGAATCTGCTGTTTCTACTTGTCACGCTCTCGGAACATTGAACGAATTACGCGGCGTATCGCACCCACCTGCAATTAAAACGGCCGCTATGAACACGAGCACCATTTGGCTGACAGCGAGATGCCATCTCCAATTCGTATCTGAAATTCAGTGAACACTTCCGCGTCAGACGTGATCTCAGAACCCCAGGTACAGATCGCCACAGAACCCTGCAGCAAAATGGTACATCGCTCCCACCATCAGTACCAAGCCGTGATGGGATGCTTTCTATGGTGCTTTGATATAATTTGGCCAGGGTCAATGGGGACATTCCAAATTCCTCTCTTCTCCTGCACCAACCACCCCCACCTCCCGGACAGGCAGACGACACGTAAACTGAAAACACGTTCCACCAGGCTCAAGGGCAGCTTCTACCCCGCTGTTCTAAGACTATTGAAGTCCTCAGTACAATAAGATGGACTGGTGACCTCATAATCTACCTTGGTGTGGCCCTTCACCTTGCTGTCTGACCACACTGCACTGTAACACCTACTGTGCATTCTGCTTTCATTCATGTGCTTACTGTATCTGTGGAGTGAGTGGAACGGAATTGGTAGCGCGATGCCGAAACAACCTCTCTCTCAACATCAGTGAACCTAAAGAGCTGATCACTCCCGTTAGGAAGGTGAAGGAGAGCGAATGCGCTCTGGTCTACACTCGGTGACTGGCAGTGGAGAGAATCGGCAGCTTTAAATTCCGGGCCGTTAACAGAGATGCGATCGGAAGGAAGGCGGGCCAGTGGCTTTACTTTCTCTGGGTAGGTTAATGAGGTTCGGCTTGTCACCAGACACTCTAACAAACTTCCACAGATGTTCTGTTGAAAGTATCCCGATAAATCTGTAGAGAGTAGTGGACTCAGCGCAATATATCTCGGCACATCCCTCCCCACCACCGGTCGTATCGACAGGAGGCGCCGCTTCAACAAGGCAGTGTCCATCGACAAAGATCCCCAGAATCTGGGCCACGCCATCTTCTCTCAGCTCCCGCCGGGCGGGAGGTACAGAAGCCTGAACTTCCACATCTGTTACAAGGGGGCGTTGGGAGCGGACCCAAATGCAAGACACAGACACTGAAGTACTAGGAACAGGACAAGATTTATCAAGAAAGCAAGGGGATTCAGGAAGAAACGACGCTGGACATGGACACGGGCCCTGGACGAGACAAGGACACGGGACCTGGGCTAGCACTAAGACCAGTAAAGCGGGACCAGGACAAGGAACTTGGAACTAGGAGCCTGGGCTAGGACTCCGAGCCAGAAACTGAACAGGGACCCAGACCCTGGATCCAGGCGAAGACTCGGGACTTGGATCTTGGCAAAGACAGGACGTGGCGACAGGACCGAACGAAGTACTCGAGCACAAGATGAGGAGTCTCCAGCACTGGGCTGGGTGAGGCACCGGGACTAGATGAGGACACGAAGCTCAGATTTGGACAGGGCTAGAACATGGCACCTGGACTTGGTCTTGGAACACAGAGACTTGGACAAGGCTCTTGGACTCTGCTTGGTTAATCTCTTGGGTGCAGGGCCGGGACCCCTCCCTGGGACGCAGGGCTGTGATGACTGTCGAGGACACTTGCTGAGGTAAACTGCCGAGGGACTCCTGGACTGGACGAGAACACGGAGCCTTGACTTGGGCAGGACTGGAGCACGGCACCTGGAACCTGGAACACAGGAACACAGAACACAGAGCCGGGACCCTTCCTTAGGAACAGGACTTAGGGCCAGGGCTTTACACAGAGTTAGGCCCCTGCTTGGGAACAGGACCTAGGGCCAGGACTCTTCTTTGATACGGACACTAAACACAGGGACCCAAAGAGATAGTTCCAAACTCAATGATGGATAGTTCCTTATCTTGGCGTGGTAATGCTCCAGTCTCACTCCAGCGGTTGAACTTGACAGGGAAGCAGGCAAGGCTTCAGGCAGAAGGGGAAGGGAACTTTGGTTTGAGAGGTATCTATGTGCCAGCCCAAAACGAGAATCAGCTGCCTCAATCAAGGCACCCCAATGGAACAAGGGAAAACAGGAAAATCCGGAATAAGGAATCGACGGACCGGTCCGTGAACTGGAATGCAGACTTCACGGATCGGACAATGACAACATCACCAGGTTCAGGAACAGCTACTTCCCTTGAACCATTCGGTTCCTGAACCACCTGACACAACCCTAATCACTACCTCAGTACAACAACACTGATCACTTTGCACTACAGTGGAATTTATTTCATTCTAATTGTGTACTTTCTGGAAGTATTGTGTATAATTAATGCTTAATGTATGTTTCCTTCTGTATGCTGCTTAGCCGATGCTCTGTGTCTGTGATGCTGTTGTAAGTTTTTAATGGTACCTGTGTTCACATGGGCTTGTGTATCTGACAATAAACTCGGCTTTGACTTTGACTTTGAATTTGAACCTGAACCTATCTCTGACACTCCTGTCAAACAGAGAAATAAAAAGGTGTTATGGTTCAGTCCGTGAAGTCTGCGTTCAGGTTCATGGTCCGGTCCATTGACCCTTGTTCCAGGTTTTCCTGTTTACCCCGTTTCTGTTGAGCACTCTAATTGAGCCACATGATTCTATTTTGGGCAGACTCATAAATACCTCCAGAGACCAGGCCTTGGTTGCTGGATTGTTCCTGTCTGAATCCCTTCCCTTCCTTCTGCTGACTCACCTCGCCTGTGACCCTCACTTGTACCTCATCAGTCTCGCCTTGGAGCAACCCAGCGGCAGAATGCTAGTGCAGTCATCGAGATATGGATTTGGCTGTTCCATAGCCCGCTGAGGTTACTGGCTGCCTCGAGTCTTGGAGCCACCCTGGGCCAAGTTCCCTTCCTGTCCCTTGCCTCTGTCGGGTAAGCCAGGCCGATTGCCGTTACCCTGCGGCTGGTTCTGTCCCTTCCTGTCCTTTACCTCCATCGGGTAGAGTCCCGCGTCCTGCCACCGAGACCTGCGTCCTGCCCAGGAGTTGCCTCGAAGTACCCTTGCCCTGTCATGTCATTGTCTGGCCTCCAAGAAACCCAGCCTCAAGACCCCAGCCTGCAGCCCCAAGATTCTAGACCCCAGCCATGTCCCGTCCTGTAGTCATGTCGTGTCCATGCCTTGTTCTGGGGCCCGAGCCAAGATCCAGTTACTGGGTCCTTGTCCAGTCTCTGGCTCGGAGTCCAGGCTCCTAGTGCATAGTTCCTTGTCCGGGTTCTCTGTCTTGTCTATGTCATAGCCCAATTCCATGTTCTTGTCCCTGCTCCTTGACTGTATCCTATCATGCCCTTACTCTAGTCAAGTCCTGTTCCTCATACTTCAGTGAGTGTGTCTTGTATTTGGGTCCGTTCCCAATGCCCCAATTATGACAAAAGGCCTCACAGCCAATGACAGACTTCTACTGATGTGTATTCAAGACAAGTTGAGACACAGAGTGAAGCTCCCTCCATACCGTCCCATCACAAACCCTTGGGATCAAACACAAAGTGAAGCTCCCTTTACACATCCCATCACTCCTGGGGTCAAACACAAAGTGAAGCTCCCTCCTCACCATCCAATCGCACATTCCCAGGGTCAGATACAAAGTGAAGCTCCCTCTATACATTCCCATCATACGCTCTTGGGTATCAGACACGTGGTGAAGCTCCCTCCAGACTGTCCCATCACACACTCCCGGGGTCAGACACAGAGTGAAGCTTCCTCCACACTGTCCCATCACACACTCCTGGGATCAGAGATGGATTGACGTTCCCTCCACACTATCCCATCACACATTCCCGGGGTCAGACACAAAATGAAACTCCCTGCAACCCCATCCATCACACTCTCCCAGGAGTCAGGCACAGAGTGAAGCTCCCTCCACACTGTCCCATCACAGACTCCCAGGGCCAGGCTCAGGGACTAACACTATGAGGGATAGAGTACACTAGGTGATGGCTCTCAGACACCAATACATACCTTGTGTGGTTGTTTCAATAGGATCCAGCTCTGAGAGAAGACAGAACACAAGAGGTATCAGTACATATTTCCATTACCCGCATCCTCTCCCACTGGAAATTGTCCAGTGAGACTATGGGTGGAACTCAGAGATAAAAAGGGGAATCACATCCAGAGACAGTCAGTGGGAATAAAAGCAGGAAACATGTTAGTCAAAGCACTGAGTTGGGATGCCATCGGAGAGGGAGGCAGGAAGCTGACAGATCACTGAGAACTGTCACAGTTTTACCAGGAGGTGTGTAATTGGCTGGGTCCCACCCAGAGTATTGTGCACAACTTGGGTCCAGGTATTGGAGTGGGAATGGACTGGCATTGGGAATGGACCAGGAGAGATATACAGGACTCACCCCTGGAATTGGTGAGGTCCCACTCACAGTATTGGGCACAGTTTGAGTCCAGGTATTGGAGTGAGAACGGACTGGCATTGGGAATGGTCCAGGAAATATTCATAGAGCTCACTCCTGGGGCTGGTGGTGTGTCATCACCCCAGGTTTGGTCCATTTGGATCCAGGGGCAACCTTACTGAGATATCTCAGACCCTGAGGGGACAGGATACTGGAGATTTGGAGATGTTTCCCCAGAGAGAGGGTCTCAATCGAACGGACACAGGATTGCATGAGGGAGGAAGACATTGAACACTGAGGTGGGGGAGAGGGTGGGGACTTTTGACAGAAGGTGTTAATACCAGGAATTCTCTGCCCTGGAAGGTGGCAGAGAGATCACAGTAGAGGGAGTGTGGTGAATGTTTGTTAGGTCAGCATGTGTGGGATTGAGTGAGAGAGCAAACTGGGACAGGGCTGGGTCAGATAGGCGGTGGTGTGATAGCATAGAGCGGCCGAATGGCCAGCTTGTGTAGTCTTGTGACCTACATTCACACAGACACCAATACTCACCTTCCATGGCTGATCCAGAAGCTTCCATGTCTGAGAGAGGAATTGAAGAGGGGGCAGATTAGTATAATCTTTCCATTACTGGATCCACCTACCTTACACCCCTCCCCCACCCACAGTGAGGCACACTGACACACACACTGACAGACACAGATAAACACACGCAAACACACTGACAGACACAGACACAAACACACACACACACACACACTCACTGACAGACAGATATAGAAAAACACACACTGACACTCATAATCACACACGTATAGACACACTGGCACATAAACACACACACTAACACACTCACACATATACTGATACACAAAGATACACACACTCATTGACACACATACTAACACACACATACACTGACAATCATACACAAACACTGACACACTTACACTGACAGTTGTACACTAACACACACATACACTGACACACAAGCACACAAACACATTGACAGACATAAACACATACTGATACACACACATATACACAGACACCCATAAATACACACTGACACACACAAGGACACATTAACACACAGACATCAACACACATACTGAGACACTCTCACAGAAACACTCGCACACATTGACACACATACACTGATAAACACACACACTGGCCTTGCAGATACCTACATACACATTCACATGTCACAAACACACACTGACACCCAGATACACTGACACATAGGTACACACATTGACACAGACCGACACTGACACACAGAGACACAAACTCTGTTACAAACACATTGACACACACAAATGCACACATAGACACAAACGCACTGACACACAAACACACATTGACACACTCTCAGACACACACTGACATACACAAACATACCACACACTGACACACAAACACCCACATATACACTGACACGTACATACTCACATACAAACATACATAGACACATAAGCAGAAACAGATACAAATCCACTGACACACACAAACAGATGCAGATGAGGGGATAGGATAGTGTGGATTTGGAGATGTTTCCCCAGAGGGAGGGTCTCAATCGAACAGACACATGATCGCATGAGGGAGGAAGGCATTGAACAGTGAGGTGGGGGAGAGGGTGGGGACTTTTGATAGAAGGTGGGAATACCAGGAATTCTTTGCCCTGGAAGGTGGTAGACAGATCACTGGAGAGGGAGTGTGGTGAATGCTTGTTAGGTCAGCATGTGTGGGATTCAGTGAGAGAGCAAACTGGGACAGGGCTGGGTCAGATAGGCAGTGGTGTGATAGCATAGAGCGGCCGAATGGCCAGCTTGTGTAGTCTTGTGACCTACATTCACACAGACACCAATACGCACCTTCCATGGCTGATCCAGAAGCTTCCATGTCAGAGAGGAATTGAAGAGGGGGCAGATTAGTATAATCTTTCCATTACTGGATCCACCTACCTTACACCCCTCCCCCACCCACAGTGAGACACACTGACACACACACTGACAGACACAGACACAAACACACACACACACACTCACTGACAGACAGATATAGAAAAACACACACTGACACTCATAATCACACACATATAGACACACTGGCACATAAACACACACACTAACACACTCACACATATACTGATACACAAAGATACACACACTCATTGACACACATACTAACACACACATACACTGACAGTCATACACAAACACTGACACACTTACACTGACAGTTGTACACTAACACACACATACACTGACACACAAGCACACAAACACATTGACAGACATAAACACATACTGATACACACACATATACACAGACACCCATAAATACACACTGACACACACAAGGACACATTAACACACAGACATCAACACACATACTGAGACACTCTCACAGAAACACTCGCACACATTGACACACATACACTGATAAACACACACACTGGCCTTGCAGATACCTACATACACATTCACATGTCACAAACACACACTGACACCCAGATACACTGACACATAGGTACACACATTGACACAGACCGACACTGACACACACAGAGACACAAACTCTGTTACAAACACATTGACACACACAAATGCACACATAGACACAAACACACTGACACACAAACACACATTGACACTCTCAGACACACACTGACATACACAAACATACCACACACTGACACACAAACACCCACATATACACTGACACGTACATACTCACATACAAACATACATAGACACATAAGCAGAAACAGATACAAATCCACTGACACACACAAACAGATGCAGATGAGGGGATAGGATAGTGTGGATTTGGAGATGTTTCCCCAGAGGGAGGGTCTCAATCGAACAGACACATGATCGCATGAGGGAGGAAGGCATTGAACAGTGAGGTGGGGGAGAGGGTGGGGACTTTTGATAGAAGGTGGGAATACCAGGAATTCTTTGCCCTGGAAGGTGGTAGACAGATCACTGGAGAGGGAGTGTGGTGAATGCTTGTTAGGTCAGCATGTGGGATTGAGGGAGATAACAAATTGGGACAGGGCTGGGCCAGATAGGCTGTGGTGTGATAGGATAGAGGGGCCGAATGGCCAGCTTGTGCAGTCTTGTAACCTTACATTCACACAGGCACCAATACGCACCTTCCATGGCTGATCCAGAAGCTTCCATGTCTGAGAGAGGAAACGAAGAGGAGACAGATTAGTATAATTTTTCCATTACTGGAGCCACCTATTTTACACCCCTCCCCCACCCACAGTAACACACACTGATACACACACACACTGACAGACACAGATACAACCACACACACACTGACACATACTGACAGACAGACACCACACACACACCAACACATACAGACACACACACCCCAACACATACTGACAGACACAGATACAAAAACACAAACACACTGACACATACTTGCAGACACAGATACCACACACACAAAGGCATATACCGACACACACAAAAACACATACTGACAGACATAGAAAAACACACATACTGACACTCATACACACACAAAACACACACACACATGCTAACACACCACTCACAAACATTGACACTCATACATTCACACATATACTGATACACAAAGATACACACACTAATTGACACACATATGAACACACACACATACACTGACAGTCATACACAAACACTGACACACATAAACACACAGACAAGCACACACAATGACAGACATAAACACATACTGATTCACACACACTCAAACACACACATACATCCATAAATACACACTGACACATACACAAATATGCAAACACTCACAGACATTGACACCCGTACACATTGACACGCATACACTGATTAAACATACACAAGGACACACACACACATACACACATAGACACAAACACATTGTCACACTCAGACACACACAAGCATGCACACACATGCTGACACACACTCACACAAACACCCACGCATACACTCATACATTCACACACACACAAACATATATACAGACACACAAGCAGACACAGATACACATCCACGGACACACGCAAACATTCACACCCACAAACACACAGTGTATGGCACACATACACTGATAAATACATCTGGCACGCAGACTCTCTCACACACACACACTCTGACAGACACATTGGCACACAGTGAAACAAATACACACACTGACATACAGAGACAAACACTGAAACACACACACAGATACACAGACGCTGAAACAGACAAAAACTGACACGCACACACTGACACATACACACACACACAAAGACTAACACATACTTACACAGACAAGTAGAGATTGGCATAGGAAGATCCCAAAGTGTCATAGTCAACAAATTCTACATCCCAGTCATCTGTCAAGTCCCTCCAGTCCACATCGTCCCATTACACACCCATCAGATGCAAAGTGAAGATCCCATCACACCATCCTATCACTGAATGAAGCTCCCTTCACTCCGTCCCATCTAAAACCCTTGAGGTCAAACAGAAAGTGAAGCTCCCACTTCACCATCCCATTACACATTCCCAGGTCGCATACAAAGAGACGCTCCCTCCACACCGTCCCATCACACACTCCCGGGGTCAGACACAGTGTGAAGCTCCCTCCACACTGTCCCATCACACACTCCTGGGGTCAGACACAGACTGAAGCGCCCTCCACACCATCTGATCATATTCTCCCAGGGCCAAGCTTAGGGACAAACAGTATGAGTAATGGCACATAGACACCAATACATACTATGTGTGATTGTTTCAATAAATTCTGGCTCTGAGAGAAGACAGAACACAAGAGGTATCAGTACATATTTCCATTACCCGCGTCCTCTCCCACTGGAGATTGTCCAGTGAGACTGTATGGGTGGAACTCAGAGATAAGAAGGGGGAATCACATCCAGAGACAGTCAGTGGGAATAAAAGCAGGAAACATGTTAGTCAAAGCACTGAGTTGGGATGCCATCGGAGAGGGAGGCAGGAAGCTGACAGATCACTGAGAACTGTCACAGTTTTACCAGGAGGTGTGTAATTGGCTGGGTCCCACCCAGAGTATTGGGCACAGCTTGGGTCCAGGTATTGGAGTGGGAATGGACTGGCATTGGGAATGGACCAGGAGAGATATACAAGACTTACCCCTGGGGTTGGCGAGGTCCCACTCACAGTATTGGGCACAGTTTGAGTCCAGGTATTGGAGTGGGAATGGACTGGCATTGGGAATGGTCCAGGAAATATTCATAGAACTCACTCCTGGGGCTGGTGGTGTGTCAGTACCCCAAGTTTGGTCCGTTTGGATCCAAGGGCAACCTTACTGAGATATCTCAGACCTTGAGGGGACAGGATACTGGAGATTTGGAGATGTTTCCCCAGAGAGAGGGTCTCAATCGAGCGGACACAGGATCGTGTGAGGGAGGAAGGCATTGAACACTGAGGTGGGGGAGAGGGTGGGGACTTCTGACAGAAGGTGGGAATACCAGGAATTCTCTGCCCTGGAAGGTGGCAGACAGATCACAGGAGAGGGAGTGTGGTGAATGTTTGTTAGGTCGGCATGTGTGGGATTGAGGGAGGGAGCAAATTGGGACAGGGTTGGGCCAGATAGGCTGTGGTGTGATAGGATAGAGGGGCCGAATGGCCATCTTGTGACCATACATTCACACAGGCACCAATATGCACCTCCCATGTCTGTTCCAGAAGCTTCCATGTCTGAGAGAGGAATCAAAGAGGGGGCAGATTAGTATAATCTTTCCATTACTGGATCCACCCTCCTTACACCCCTCCCCCACCCACAGTGACACATACACACACACACACACACACTGATACAAACACACACACTGACACATACTCACACACACACTGATACAAACACACACACTGACACACACACACTGACACATACTGACAGACACATATACAAACACATGCAGACACTGACACACACATACTGACAGACACAAAAATACACACACATACTCACACACACATGCACATTCATGGACACACATACTTAGACACACACATGCAAACACACACATGCAGACACTGACACGCACATACTGACAGACACATACAAAAACATATACTTACATAGACACGGACGAACACTGATACATACTGACAGACACACATACACACACACAAACATGCAGACACAGACACCGACACAAATACAAAAACACACACAAACAGATACACAAACACAAGCATATACTGAAACAGACACATGCTGACACACATACACACTGATACACATACACTCACACACAAACACACAAACACTCACACAGAAACACACTCAAACACAGACAGATACTGACACACATATGCACACACTGACACACAGACACAAACACACATTCACCTACACACACTTACACACTCTCACACAGACACACATAAACTGAAACGTGCACACAGACACTCATACACACCCTCACACACACTCACACACAACGCACACTGACACACAGAGTGAAGTGATGATGGCGTAAACAGCAACTCCTCTGCTTGCATCTTCGGAAGCAGCTCTATTTCTATCTTTGATATCTTTTTTTCCTTTTCAAGGTTCTTTTGAAGACCCTGACCTGGGGTTACACCTCTGCCTTCGGGTCTTTGCGGGAATGGGACCCGCTCTCAGGGCCTCATGACTGGCTGCTTGATATCCCAAGGATATCGTGGAAGGTGAGAGTGCCAGATCTTCGTGGCTCTGGATACCGGCTGATTCTAGGCTGGTGCATCTGACTGAGGCATCGCGGGAGAACACGGAACATCGGGAGCAGCAGATTAGCTGCCGAGGTTTGTGTGTCCAGAGACCTGAGCCTTTCAGGCTGAATCTCTGGGCGCAGAACTCAGAAAAAACTGATGCAACAAACGTTTAACATTGTAAATAAGTGAGTTGTTATGTCTCCCCTTTCGCTGTGAAATGGAGACACCTCTTTTCCCTTATTAGGGAGAGAGAGAGAGAGAGAGTCTGTGGTATGTCAGCTTTCCAGGTGAACGAGTAGTCTTTGGGGTACTGCAAGTGTGTGTCTTTATGGATGCTTGGCCGTATGCTTGAGTGCTTGCTGGAGGACGCCGATGTTTTTTTGCCGGTGGGGGTGGGGGAAGCTTGTGTGTGTGTGTGTGTGTGTGTGTGTGTGTGTGTGTGTATATGTTTGCTGTTGATGCCTTGCTGCTGTTTGTGTGTGGGAATGGGTGGCTGGCGGGTGGGCTTGGGGGGGATTGTAACATTTAACAGCCATTCATTCTTTGGAACACTTCTGTTTTCATGGATGTTTGTAAAGAAAAAGAATTTCAGGATGTATATTGTATACATTTCTGACATTAAGTGTACATATTAAAACTGACACACACTCACAAACTGATGCACAGACATACACACACACACTTACACACAGAAACACAATGACACACACACACACAAAAACACACATACACTCACACACTCACACTGACAAATGCACACACACACATACACACTCACACACACAAATACACAGGTGCACACACATTTACACAGATACCCCCCCACACACACTAAAGCACATGCACCACACAGACACATACTCCCAAACTCACACACAGACACACGAACATTCTCAGACACACACTCACACACCACCAGATAGACACACACACACATACACTGTCATACAGAAACACACACACACACACACACGTATTTACTCACAGGTACACCCACATTAAGACACAGACAGAACACACAAACTCACAGACACAACAGACACAGTCACACATTGACACACACTCACACACAGACACATACACTCACACACAGACACATACACTCACACACAGATAAACACAGACACGCACTCACAGACACAATAGACATACACATACTCACATACACATACTCACATACACATGCTCACACATACTCACTCTTGCAAACACACTGACACACACAAACTCATACCCAGATACACACAGTCACACACAGACACAGACTCACACACCCACACACTCAGTCATGTGCACACTCACACACACTCCACAGACACATGTACACACAAACCGATAGATGTACATATACGCACAATCACACAGACGCACATTGACACACTGACACACATATGGTCACACACAGACATACACACTCACACAAAAGACACAGCCACACACAGACACACAGACCCACACCCATAGACAGACACACAAACTCACACACCTTCACAGACAGACACACACATACTGACAACCAGATACACACACACCCCAACAGATAGACAGCCACACACTCACACACAGGCAGACACTCACACACAAACTCTCACATGCATCACACACATGTACACTCTACAGATAAGGAGTAGCCAACCTTTTACATTTCATGCGTCAATTTTTTCACTCACAAGTTCCGATGCGCCATACAACTCTTGTACCCCTGTTCAATTCTTGTAAAAATATGTTAATATAGAACTCATGTATGAAAAAAATTGCACCTGAACTCATGCGTGAAAAAATTGACGAATGGAATGTAAAAGGTTGGCCACCCCTGCTATAGATCCCTACAGTGACACATACACTCAAACAGACACACACACACAAACTGAGGAGCACAGACATATTCACACACCCCCTTACACACAGATGAACACAGACACACACTGTCACACAGACACACATTGACATACTGACACACACATACACTCACAAACTGACACACACACTGATGCACACACACATAAATACATGCAATCACATGCTCACTCACAGACACACTCACACACAGACAGAGAGGGAGGCAGACTAATTCACACACACACACACACACACACACAGGTAAACACACACACTTACAGACACAACAGACATACACACACTCACGTGCACCCACTGACACATGCACACTGTCACACAAAGGTGCACACACACATTCACACACAAATACATACACTCAAACACAGACCCTGTCACAATGAGGTGCTGGGAACAGACCCAAATGTGAGACACAGACACTGAAGTACAAGGAACAGGACTTGACTAGAGTAGGGACGTGACAGGATTCAGCCCAGCAGCAGGGACAAGAACCCAGACTTGGGCTAGGGAAAGCGGGACCAGGACTAGGAACCATGGACTAAGAGGCAAGGCTTCGACTCCAAGCCCGAGACTGGACAAGGACATGACATGGCTTCAGGACAGGACGTGGCTGGGGTCTAGAGGCCTTAGCTTGGAGACAAGACAAGGCTTGGACTCCGAGCCCGAGACTGGACAAGGACCCAGAACCTGGGTTTTGCCTTGGGCTCGGACCCCAGAACCAGGCAAGGACATGACATGGCTTGAGGCTGGGGTCTTTGGTCTTGAGGCTTGGCTGCAGGATCCTCAAGGCTTGGGTTCTTGGAGCTTGGCTGGGGGATCGTCAAGGCTTGGGTTCTTGGAGCTTGGCTGGGGGATCTTCGTCTTGAAATGCAGAGGCTGATAACTCAGAGGCTGGAGCTGAGAGACCGATTAGGGACTGAACATCAACATGGAGCCAGGACTTGTCTTTCAAAAAGCCGGGACTCATCGTTACCACAACACCAACATGAGACAGGACAGTACATAGACATAGAGTCAGGACTTATACTGGACAAGCCAGGACTCAACCTCTCCACACCAAAGTGGGACAGGTCCACCTGTTGGGTAACGGCAGGACAGCCAGACTTACCCAACAGAGGCAAAGACAAGACAAGACTTGACTCCCTGTGGGGCAACAGCAGAACAGCCTGACTTACCCCATAGAGGCAAGGACAAGAAGAGACAAACACCAAAGAACGACAGACAGTTCCATCTCTGCTTCAGGGTAGCTCCAAGTCTCAGTTCAGCCAGCAACCTCAGCTGGCTACGGAAACAGCCGGAACCCTACCTAGCATGGAGTGGCTGGCAGACACTCAGCTGGCCCGAGAAACAGCCAAATCCATATCACAAAGACTACTCCTACAAGTGGCAACAAGGCTCCATGAAGCAGTGGTCCTCCAACCAGGTCTAGAGATCACAAATGGTTTCACTAGCCTTCCATCAGCAGGTTGCCTTAAGGGGGACTGACAAGACAAACCAGCAGCCCACGCTCAATCCCAAGGCTACTTATATTGCAGACCCAAAGATGGGAATCAGGTGCCTATGATTAACTCAAACAAGGGTCAGCTGGAAGACCCAGAGTCCTGAATCCACGGACCGGACCATGAACCGGAATGCAAATTTCGCGAACCGGACCATGACAACCCCAGAGACAAACACACAGATACACACAAAAAACTCACACACAGTCACAGGCAGATGCCCACAAACTACTACATAGTAGGACCACAAAGGTAATAATCTCTGGATTACTACCAATGCCATGTGCTTGTCAGAGTAGAAATAGGAGGATATTTCAGATGAATACGTGGCTTGAAAAATGGTGCAAGGGGGAGGGAATCAAACTTCTGGGGCATTGGAACCAGTTCTGGAGGAGGTGGGACCGGTACAAACAGGACGGTCTGCACCTGGGCTGGACTGGAACCAATGTCCTAGGGGGAGCGTTTGCTACTGTTGTTCAGGAGGATTTAAACTAATGTGGCAGGGGGATGGGAACAAGTGCAGAGAGACAGAGGGGTGTAAAATGAGGGTAGAAGCAAAAAGTAGTAAGGTGAAAAGTAAAAGTGGCAGGCTGGCAAATCCAGGGCAAAAATCAAAAAGGGCCACTTTTCAACATAATTATATAAGGGCTAAGAGTGTTGTAAAAGCAAGCCCGAAGGCTTTGTGAATCAACGCAAGGAGCATTCATAACAAGGTGGATGAATTGAATGTGCGGATAGTTATTAATGAATATGATATAGTTGGGATCACAGAGACATAGCTCCAGAGTGACCAAGGATGGGAGCTCGACATACAAGGATATTCAATATTCAGGAGGGATAGACATGAAAGAAAAGGAGGTGGGGTAGCATTGCTGGTTAGAGAGGAGATTAACGCAATAGAAAGGAAGGAGATTAACCGGGAGGATGTGGGATCGATATGGGTAGAGTTGCATAACACTAAGGGGCAGAAAATGCTGGTGGGAGTTGTGTACAGGCCACCTAACAGTAGTAGTGAGGTTGGGGATGGCATTAAACAGGAAATTAGAAATGCGTGCAATAAAGGAACAGCAGTTATAATGGGTGACTTCAATCTACATATAGGTTGGGTGAACCAAATTGGTAAGGGTGCTGAGGAAGAGGATTTCTTGGAATGTATGCAGGACAGTTTTCTGAACCAACATGTCGAGGAACCAACTAGAGAACAGGCCATTCTGGACTGGGTATTGAGCAATGAGGAAGGGTTAGTTAGCAATCTTGTCGTACGAGGCCCCTTGGGTAAGAGTGACCATAATATGGTGGAATTCTTTATTAAGATGGAGAGTGATATAGTTAATTCAGTAACAAAGGTTCTGAACTTAAAGAAGGGTAACTTTGAAGGTATGAGACGTGAATTAGCTAAGATAAACTGGCAAATGATACTTAAAGGGTTGACGGTGGATATGCAATGGCAAGCATTTAAAGATCGCATGGATGAACTACAACAATTGTTCATCCCAGTTTGGCAAAAGAATAAACCAAGGAAGGTAGTGCACCCGTGGCTGACAAGGGAAATTAGGGATAGTATCAATTCCAAAGAAGAAGCATACAAATTAGCCAGAAAAAGCAGCACACCTGAGGACTGGGAGAAATTCAGAGTCCAGCAGAGGAGGACAAAGGGCTTAATTAGGAAAGGGAAAAAAGATTATGAGAGAAAACTGGCAGGGAACATAAAAACTGACTGTAAAAGCTTTTATCGATATGTGAAAAGAAAAAGATTGGTTAAGACAAATGTAGGTCCCTTACAGTCAGAAACAGATGAATTGATCATGGGGAACAAGGACATCGTAGACCAATTGAATAACTACTTTGGTTCTGTCTTCATTAAGAAGGACATAAAAAATCTTCCGGAAATAGTAGGGGACCGAGGGTTGAGTGAGATGGAGGAACTGAGGGAAATACATGTTAGTAGGGAAGTGGTGTTAGGTAAATTGAAGGGATTGAAGGCAGATAATCCCCAGGGCCAGATGGTCTGCATCCCAGAGTGTTTAAGGAAGTAGCCCAAGAAATAGTGGATGCATTAGTGATAATTTTTCAAAACTCTTCTGGATTCTGGATTAGTTCCTGAGGATTGGAGGGTGGCTAATGTAACCCCACTTTTTAAAAAAGGAGGGAGAGAGAAACCGGGGAATTATAGACCAGTAAGCCTGACATCGGTGGTGGGGAAAATGCTAGAGTCAGTTATCAAAGATGTGATAACAGTACATTTGGAAAGTGGTGAAATCATCGGATGAAGTCAGCATGGATTTGTGAAAGGAAAATCATGTCTGACGAATCTCATAGAATTTTTTGCGGATGTAACTAGTAGAGTGGATAGGAGAGAACCAGTGGATGTGGTATATTTGGATTTTCAAAAGGCTTTTGACAAGGTCCCACACAGGAGATTAGTGTGCAAACTTAAAGCACACGGTACTGGGGGTATGGTATTGATGTGGATAGGGAATTGGTTGGCAGACAGGAAGCAAAGAGTGGGAATAAACGGGACCTTTTCAGAATGGCAGGCAGTGACTAGTGGGGTACCACAAGGCTCAGTGCTGGGACCCCAGTTGTTTACAATATATATTAATGACTTAGATGGTTAAGCACAGCTTCTCCAAGTTTACGAATGACACAAAGCTGGGCGGCAGTGTTAGCTGTGAGGAGGATGCTAAGAAGATGCAGGGTGACTTGGATAGGTTAGGTGAGTGGGCAAATTCATGGCAGATGCAATTTAATGCGGATAAATGTGAGGTTATCCACTTTGGTGGCAAGAACAGGAAAACAGATTATTATCTGAATGGTGGCCGATTAGGAAAAGGGGAGGTGCAACGAGACCTGGGTGTCATTATACACCAGTCATTGAAAGTGGGCATGCAGGTACAGCAGGCGGTGAAAAAGGCGAATGGTATGCTGGCATTCATAGCAAGAGGATTCGAGTACAGGAGCAGGGAGGTACTACTGCAGTTGTACAAGGCCTTGGTGAGACCGCACCTGGAGTATTGTATGCAGTTTTGGTCCCCTAATCTGAGGAAAGACATTCTTGCCATAGAGGGAGTACAAAGAAGGTTCACCAAATTGATTCCTGGAATGGCAGGACTTTCATATGATGAAAGACTGGACCGGCTAGGCTTATACTCTCTGGAATTTAGAAGATTGAAGGGGGATCTGATTGAAACGTATAAAATTCTAAAGGGATTGGACAAGCTAGATGCAGGAAGATTGTTCCCGATGTTGGGGAAGTCCAGAATGAGGGGTCGCAGTTTAAGGATAAAGGGGAAGCCTTTTAGGACTGAGATGAGGAAAAACTTCTTCATACAGCGAGTGGTGAATCTGTGGAATTCTCTGCCACAGGAAACAGTTGAGGCCAGTTCATTGGCTATATTTAAGAGGGAGTTAGATATGGCCCTTGTGGCTAAAGGGATCAGGGGGTATGAAGAGAAGGTAGGTAAAGGGTTCTGAGTTGGATGATCAGCCATGATCGTACTGAATGGCAGTGCAGGCTCGAGGGGCCGAATGGTCTACTCCTGCACCTATTTTCTATGTTTCTATGTTTCTAACAGTCAGTCATAGACACACACTCACACATATGCGCACACAGGCATCTCATATAGACACGCACACATAGAAACACTCCACAGACACACTTCTTAGACACACACAGACTCACTTATATATAAACTAACACACACGCACACACAGACAAGCACTCACACTCACACTTACAACCCCTCACACACAGACAAACACTCACACTCACACAGAGACACACCCGCACTTGCACACACTCACCCACTGATACACACACAGACACACTCACACATACACTGAAGCTCCCACACACTCTCATAAACACTAACACACAGACACATACACACTCACACAAAGATGTGCACATGCTTTCACCCACAGATATCCACACACTCACACATAGACTCCAGTCATAGACACACACACACACACACACACACGCACACACACATAGGAAAACTCACACACACTCACTGGCAGACACACACAAACTGACACCCAGATATTGACACACACACTCACACACATACATCACATACAGACACACACCCAGGCACACTCCACAGACACACTCACATACAAACTCACACACACTCACTATGCAAACACAGATGGACATTTAGACACAAACACTCACACACAGACACACAAACACTCTAACACACACTCACAAAGCATGACACACACAAACAGACAAACACACTTACACACAAGCATGCACACACATTCACACATGGATACACTCACACTGATTCATAGACACTCTCACACAGACACACCTGCACTCACACACGTAGATACACACTGCCACACAACGCACACACAGACATTCACACACAAACTCAAACACACAGACACACAGTCACTCACTCTCACACACAGACACACAAACATTCACTTACTGTCACACACCCTCACACAAAGACACACACATATCCGGAGGCACACACAAACGCATACAGACAAACACATACTCACGCACAGGCATGCACAGACATTCACACAGACACACTCACACTCACAGACAGATTCCAGGGGCACAGAGACCAACTTTCACACACTCACACAGAGACACATTTGCACATTCACACACAAACGCACCATCACACACTCACACATGGGTAGATAAACAAAGACACACACACACTCACTGTCACAACAGACTTACATGTAATCACATACACACACTCTCACTACCACGCTCACTGATGCACCCACTTGCACACTCACACACAGACACAGACACACAAACTCACATTTAGATACACACACAGTCACACACACACACACTGACACGAGCAGACACTCGCTCACTCACACATGCACGCACATATACATACACACTCAGAAACAGACACACAGTCACGCAAATACACATTGACACACATACTCTCACACACTCACACTGATACCTACACACAGAGACACATTAACTCACAAACGGACACACAGACTGATGCACATGCAATCACACAGTCACACACAGGAACACACACTCACACACAGGCGGACACACACTCACACAGTCACATACAGGCATACACATGCATCACACTCACACGCAGACATACTCTGCAGGTACACACAAACACACTCACACACTCACATCCAGACACACATACTCATACACCCTCATAGACAAACACACACATACTGACACCCAGACAATCTCACTTACAGACAGGTGCTCACACACTCACACGCAGACACACCCAGGCACACAGTGATACCCATACCCAGATACACACAAAGTCACACTCAGACACAGATACAAAGTTGCACTCACGCACAGACACACACATTCACACACAGGGTTATACACACTCACACTCAACAACACACTCATACATAGACAGACTGATTCAAACTGACTGGAAGGTGACAGTAACTCAAATAACCACATGTTACAGCCCCTCTCCCCTCTCCCTCTCACCACGTTACAGCAATGGTGTGCAGAAGAGCATCTCTGAACATGCAACACATTGATGGGCTACAGCAGCACGAGACCACTCCCTGCTGTATCTAATGAAATGACCATTGCGTGTACTTCCTCAGCTCTACCTCAGAGCCCCTGTCTCTCCCCTCTCCCTCTGTTCCACTCCACCCCTTCCTCTCCCCTCTCCAACCATCCCTCTCCTCCGCACCCTCTCCCCTCTCCATCCCTATCCCCTCCCACTCCCATCTCCCTCCATCACTCTTCTCTCCTCCCTATCCTTTCCCCTCCAACCCTCTCCACACTTCCCTGTCCCCTCCCTCCCTTATCACTCCATCCCTCTCCTCCTCTTCCACTCCCTTCTCTCTGCATCCATCACCTTGCTTCCTCTCCCCTTGTACTCCCCTCGCCTTCCAATCCTCCTCCCCTCCCTCTTCTCCACTCTTCCTCCATCGCTCTCCTCCCGTCATTCTCGCTCCTACCATCTGCTCCCCTCCCTCTCCCATCCCTCTCCTCTCCATCCTCTCCCCTTTCCCTCCATCCCTCTCCTCCCTGCCCTCATCCCTCACATCCCCTACCCTCTCCCTCCATCCATCTCCACCACAACCTCTCCCTCCATCCCTTTTCACCCTCCCTCTCCCCATCCCTCCGTCCCTCTCCTCCCCTCCCTCTCCCTCACCGTCCATCCCTCTCCTTCCCTCCTTCTCCATTTGCCCTCAATCCCTCTCCTCCCCATCCCCTCTCCTTCCCTCACTCTTCCCTCTCCCTCCCACTATGTTACCCCCACACTACCCCTAGGTGGATGTCAGAACCTACCTCTCTCCCATTTGTAGAAGCAATCCAGGCTGAATTCTATGGGAATGTAGCCCAGAGAGGAAGGAAAAGAGAGATTGGGTGAGGGGTGTAAGTGAGATGTTGAGGGGTATACAGACTGGAGAAGAGGCGTTCTGGCTCAAAAGGAGAGGGAATGGTCAGAAGGAAGTGTAGTGGTCAGGGAAGGATGTAGGGGTCAGCTGAGGGGTGTAGTGGTCAGGGAGGGGTATAGGGGTCAGGTGACGGGTGTAGTGGTCAGGGAGGGGTATAGGGGTCAGGGAGGGGTGTACTGGTCAGGGAGGGATGTAGGGATCAGGTGAGGGGTGTAGGGATCAGGTGAGGGGTGTAGGGGTCAGGGAGGGGTATAGGGGTCAGGGAGGGGTGTACTGGTCAGGGAGGGATGTAGGGATCAGGTGAGGGGTGTAGGGATCAGGTGAGGGGTGTAGGGGTCAGGGAGGGGTGTAGTGGTCAGGGAGGGGTATAGGGGTCAGGTGAGGGGTGTAGGGGTCAGGGAGGGGTATAGGGGTCAGGGAGGGGTGTACTGGTCAGGGAGGGATGTAGGGATCAGGTGAGGGGTGTAGGGATCAGGTGAGGGGTGTAGGGATCAGGTGAGGGGTGTAGGGGTCAGGGAGGGGTATAGGGGTCAGGGAGGGGTGTACTGGTCAGGGAGGGATGTAGGGATCAGGTGAGGGGTGTAGGGATCAGGTGAGGGGTGTAGGGGTCAGGGAGGTGTGTAGAGGTCAGGGAGGGGTGTAGTGGTCAGGGAGGGGTGTAGGGGTCAGGGAGGGGTGTAGTGGTCAGGTGAGGGGTGTAGTGGTCAGGGAGGGGTTTAGGGGTCAGGTGAGGGGTGTAGGGGTCAGGGAGGGGTGTAGTGGTCAGTGAGGGGTGTAGTGGTCAGGGAGGGGTGTAGTGGTCAGGGAGGGGTTTGGAGCCAGGTGAGGGGTGTAGGGATCAGGGAGAGGTGTGGGCATCAGGGATGGATGTAGGGGTCAGGGGAAGGTGTAGGCATCAAAGAAAGAATGTGGGGTTCATGGATGGGGTTAGGGGAGGGTACAGGGGTCAGGGGGTGTGCAGGCAACAGGGAAGGAAAGTAGGGTTCATGGAGGGGTGTAGGATCAGGGGAGGGTGGAGGGATCAGGGCAAGGATTTAGAGGTGGAGACATATGTAGGTATCAGGGAGGGGTGAAGGAGTCGGGGGTGCAGAGATTGGGGAATGTTGTATGTGACAGGGGAGGGTGTAGGGGTCAGGGCAAGGATTTAGGTGTGGAGATGTATGTAGGCATCGGAGAGGGGTGAAGGGGTCAGGGGTGTAGAGTTTGGGGGATGTTGTATGTGACAGGGGAGGGTGTAGGGGTCAGGGCAAGGACTTAGGGGTGGAGATGTATATAGGTATCGGAGAGGGGTGAAGGGGTCGGGAGTGTAGAGATTGGGGGATGTTGTATGCGACAGGGAAGTGTGGAGGAGTCAAGGGTTGGGTGTAGGGGTCAGGGGAGGGACAGAGGGATCAGGGGAGGGGCATAGGTGTCAGGGTGAGGAAAGGCTGGAGGGTGAGGAGGGGTTGAGGAGGGAACGCTGTGGGAGAGGGTGAGGAGGGAATGATCCGGGAGGGGCAGTGAGGGGGGAGTGCTGTGGGAGAGGTGGTGAGGGGGGAATGATCTGGGAGGGGTGGTGAGGAGGGAATGATCTGGGAGGGGTGGTGAGGAGGGAACGATCTGGGAGGGGTGGTGAAGGAGGAATGATCGGGGAGGGCTGGTGACGAGGGAATGATCAGGGAGGGCTGGTGAGGAGGGAAATCTGGGAGGGGTGGTGAAGGGGGATGATCTGGGAGGGGTGGTGAAGGGGGAATGATCGGGGAGGGCTGGTGAGGAGGGAATGATCTGGGAGGGGTGGTGAAGGGGGAATGATCTGGGAGGGGTGGTGAAGGGGGAATGATCGGGGAGGGGTGGTGAGGAGGGAATGATCGGGGAGGGCTGGTGAGGAGGGAATGACCTGGGAGGGCTGGTGAGGAGGGAATGATTGGGGAGGGGTGGTGAGGTGTTTACCTGCGCTGACTGCTCGGAGTCCGAGGAGCAGGATAAGTGTCAGTGAGCCCTGCCGATAAAACAACAGAGAGGATAATGGAGGATTCTGTGATGTCCGCATCCCAGAGCACAGCCAGAGTCTATTCTACCCATCCTCCTGAAGCAGATGTCCCATCAACTCCATCCCTCCCCACAGTCACCAAACTAACCCACTGACCCATCCTCTCACCACAGGCCTGTATCAGTCCTCAAATTAATCCCAGACATCCCACCTCTCCCGGAAGTTCTGGGAGTCTCCCGTATATTGATAGCGGCTCGATGGTGCCCGCAAATTATGTGTGTGTGTGTGTGTGTGTGTGTGTGTGTGTGTGTGTGTGTGTGTGAGTGAGAGAGAGAGGGGGGAGGGGAATCCTGATTCCTGATTGGTCTCTCTTTGTGCTAAGTAGACCTATCAGTTTTCTCTGTGGGCGGGCTTTACAGTCCACCTCTCTCTCTCTCTCATTCATTCTCCATCAGTTCAGTTTAGTGTCCTGCAGCAGCATAGCAGAGTGTTTCCAAAAAAAGAAAATATAAAACGTACTTCCCTCCAGACTACACTAAAGTGTACCCTTGCCTAACAGGGGGTCAAAAATAATGACAGTGTTTCCCACTACACTATTTGCAACAATGACTTTTCTATTGCCCATGGGGCTGCCAAATTCTAACTGTGATGCAGAAAGGGCACTCAGCATGGTGCATCACATTAAGACAGAATTCAGAAGTCAACTGCCTGACAAAACACTTGTGAATCTGATCTCTTGCAAAATGAACAAATTCATTGACACAGACTGCCATGAGGTTGAGACTGTATCAGTCCCCAAACTAATCCCACTGTCCCACACTCTCTCCATAGGCCTGTATCAGTCCCCAAACTAATCCCACTTCCCCACATCCTCCCCACAGGCCTGTATCAGTCTTCAAACTAATCCCACTGTACCACTCTCCCCCCACAGGCCTTTATTAGTCTTCAAACTAATCCCACTGTCCCACTTGCTCCCCACAGCCCCGCATCAGTTCCAAACTAACCCCACTGCACTGTGTCAGTCCAACCCTGCTCTCTCCCCACAGGCCTGTATCAGTCCCCAAACTAATCCTACTGTCCCGCACTGTCTCCACAGGCCTGTATCAGTCTTCAAACTAATCCCACCATCCCACTCTCTCCCCACAGGCCTGTATCAGTCTTCAAACTAATCCCACTGTCCCACATTCTCTCCACAGGCCTGAATCAGTCCCTGTGGTAACTTCTACTTTGAAAAAGGCACACTCGACAACTTCATGCCCAAAGAAACAACTTTATCTCGAATGTCAAAACTGTTATGGATATACAGAGGCTTTCACAACCCGTACGGCATGGCAGGAACACTATATACAAAAGCCCACCGGAAGTAAAAAGAACGGAAGTAGAACCCCCCACCCTCCGCATTATCCTAATTAGTATTAACTTACTTTTAATAATGCTCACATTACAACACTTCTCCCCCTTTAAAATCCAACATTCCCCAAAAGTAAAAAACTAGGAAATAAAAACAGTGGTGTTATTAACTTGCGTACTCCTGAAAACTTATACCAGTATCTCAGCAACAGTTTACCAATACAAAACATCTGGAAAACGTGACAGATTCAACACTTAATGCTGATAAATGTGAGGTGCCTCATTTTGGTAGGACTAATCAAAATAGGACATATATGGTAAATAGTAGGGCATTGAAGAATGCAGTAGAACAGAGGGATCTAGGAATGATGGTGCAAAGTTCCCTGAAGGTGGAATCTCATGTGGATAGGGTGGTGAAGAAAGCTTTTGGTATGCTGGCCTTTATAAATCAGAGCATTGAGTATAGGAGTTGGGATGTAATGTTGAAATTGTACAAGGCATTGGTAAGGCCAAATTTGGAGTATTGTGTACAGTTCTGGTCACCGAATTATAGGAAAGATGTCAACAAAATAGAGAGAGTACAGAGGAGATTTACTACAATATTACCTGGGTTTCATCACCTAAGTTACAGAGAAAGGTTGAATAAGTTGGGTCTTTATTCTTTGGAACGTAGAAGGTTGAGGGGGGACTTGATAGAGGTATTTAAAATTATGAGGGGGATTGATAAAGTTGACGTGGATAGGTTTTTTCCATTGAGAATGGGGGAGATTCAAACAAGAGGACATGAGTTGAGAGTTAAAGGGCAAAAGTTTAGGGGTAACATGAGGGGGAACTTCTTTACTCAGAAAGTGGTAGCTGTGTGGAATGAACTTCCAGCAGAAGTGGTTGAAGCAGGTTCGATGTTGTCGTTTAAAGTTAAGTTGGACAGCTATGTGGACAGGAAAGGAATGGAGGGTTATGGGCTGAGTGCAGGTCGGTGGGACTAGGTGAGAGTAAGAGTTCAGTATGGACTAGAAGGGCCGAGATGGCCTGTTTCCGTGCTGTAATTGATATATTGTTATATGGTTCAATCTAAGAACAACAGAAAAAAACTGTCCCGTCACAGATTCAGTCTGTCAGGAAGTTTATGAGTGCGCTGTGATCTGTGCACTACCCCTGGTGACCCAGCCGGCACCACTGGTGAGGGTGTTTTGGGTGGATCTGGTTTTTGGGGGCATGAGAGGGGTCTGTGTGTCTGTGTGAGAATGTCCATCCTCCTCAGGGGACCCCGACCCCTCTGCCAGCGTCTCGCCCTCTGGCAAAGTCACTGGTGGACCTGCCCCACCGTAGTCTGTCTCACAAATGGAAACTCCATGGAACTGTCTGCCTCTGAGCCGGTATCATGACGCAGGCGCACATGGTCCTGACGTCTGCAGAAAACACGCCCATCAGTCAGCTTAACAACATAGGAGACAGGACCACTCTGCTTAAGAATAACCCCAGACAGCCATTGCTGATTGTTTCTCACATAGACATTATCATCTGGTTTTAACTGCCTCTCTCACGCATGTTGATCATGTCCCTCCTTCTGCTTTTCCTGCTTTCTCTCCACTTTTGTCTTCATGTCCGGGCGCTGCAGGTCCAATCTTGACTTGGGCCTACGCCCCATCAGCATCTCTGCTAGAGTGCGGGCGGTTGTAGTCTGTGGCGTGAGGCGGTATTTAAACAGGAAACGTGAAAGCTGCATGCTAAGAGAGTCCCCTGTCATCCACTTCAGGCCTTCCTTCACTGACTGAACAGCCCGCTCAGCCAAACCATTGGAGGCTGGGTGGAAAGGGGCCGTCCGAATGTGATGAATGCCATTCTGCTGCATGAACTCACCGGTGAACGTCGGGCCATTATCAGTGACCAGAGTGTCAGGCAACCCGTGGACTGCAAACACTTGCCTGAGTTTGTCTATGGTTGAGGGGGCTGTGATGTTGCTCATGATGTGAGCTTCGATCCATTTAGAATGCGCATCTGCCATTACAAGAAACATCTGCTCCATAAAAGGACCAGCAAAGTCCAAATGTAGCCCAGACCAGGGGTTGTCTGGCCACTCCCATGGGTGCAAAGGGGCTGGTGGTGGCATATTCTGATTAGTCTGACATTGCGTGCATGATTTTGCCTTGTTCTCCAGATCCTGATCCATTCTTGGCCACCAAACATAGGATCTTGCAAGGCTTTTCATTCGAGACACTCTTGGGTGAGTCTCATGAATTTCCTCCACAATCTGTGAACGGCCGGGGGAGGCACGATGACCCTCGACCCCCAGAAAATGCAGCCATCCTGCAGAATGAGTTCTGTCTTGCATTTGGCATAAGGCCTCAGTTCCTCTCCTTCCACGACTCTGGGCCAACCATGTAAAAGAAAAGTCTTGACTTGGGACAGGACTGGGTCCCTCTCTGTCCACTGCTTGATCTGGGTCGCCTTTACAAGTGTCTCTGACAGCCTCTCCAATGGAAACACAGTCTCTGGAGGCACATATGCAGTAACAGGTGTCTCAGGTAAAGGTAGCCGACTCAGTGCATCGGCGTTTGCATTATCCCCACCCGCTCTGTACACTATAGTGTACCGTTAGGCAGACAATGTAAGAGCCCAACGCTGTATCCTCGCTGAGGCTAGCGGTGGGATGCATCTAGTCTCACTGAACAGGCTCGTCAGTGGTTTATGGTCTGTAAAAATTGTAAATACGCATCCATAAAGGTACTGATGAAAGCGTTTGACCGCAAAAACAATGGCCAGACCTTCTTTGTCTAGCTGTGAATATCCCTTCTCAGCAGCTGTCAGGGTACGTGAAGCAAAACCAATAGGCTTCTCTGAACTGTCCTCCATTACACATGAGAGAACTGCCCCGACTCCATAGGGCGAAGCATCGCATGCAAGGGTGATCTCCTTGTCTGGGTCATAATGAACAAGCAGCTTCGCTGAGTGGAGGAGTTCTTTCACTTCCTTGAAAGCTTTCTCCTGCTCTTCACCCCACTGCCACTTGGTGTCATTGTGAAGCAGCTTATACAGTGGGGTCAAAACCCTTGAGGGGTCAGGAAGAAACTTGCCATAATATTTCTCCATGCCCAAAAATGATCTGAGTTTCGTGATGGTCTTAGGGCTTGGGGCCTCCTTAATAGCTCTCACTTTGTCCTCCACAGGGTAAAGCCCCTCAGCTGTGATCTTGTGTCCCAGGTAACTCACATTTGATGCCAGGAACACACATTTTCCGCGTTTCAACTGCAGCCCTGCATCTGAGAGCCTCTTCAGTACCCGTTCTAAATTAGCCAAATGCTCCGCCCCCATGATCAAAATATCATCAAGGTACACTGCTACGTGCAGAATCCCCTGCAGCAAAGTGTCCATTGTCCTTTGGAAAATGGCAGGGCTGGACGCCACTCCAAACACCAGGCGATTGTACTTGAATAATCCCTCGTGCGTATTAATTGTGACGTACTCCTTTGAATTCTCATCGAGCAGCAGCTGTTGGTAGGTGTGGCTCATGTCCAGCTTTGTGAACAGTTTACCCCCTGACAGGGTCACAGACAGGTCATCCACCCATGGCAATGGGTACTCCTCCAGCTTAGAGACCTGATTCACCGTAAGTTTATAATCCCCATATATCCTCATCGTTTTGTCTGCCTTCAAAACTGGAACAATGGGAGCTGCCCACCTTGAAAACTGGACAGGCTCAATAATGCCCAGCCTCTGTAAACGTTCCAGCTCCTCCTCGACTCTGCCCTTCATGGCATAGGGCACCGACCTGGGCTTAAAAAAACGTGGTGTAGCCTCAGGGTCGACATGGAGTTTCACTGTCACACCCTTCAATGTCTCCAGCTCATCCCTGAAAACGTCACTGTACCGCTGCAGAATGTCCTCCGTCGTGTATGCACACTTAATTTCACCCCAGTTTAGCCGGATTTTGCAAAGCCAATTCGCGACCCAGAAGACTGGGCCTACTGTCCTTAGCTATCACTAGCCTGGCTTCAGCCTTCTGACCCTCGGCTGAAATGTCCACATATAACACACCTAAATGAGGTATGGGCTGCCCCCTATAGGTCCTAAGTTTGAGTTTTGATGGTCTAATGAGAGACAGGTTGGAGCCCCATGTCCTCCTGTAGGTCTCCTCACTAATGACTGATCCAGTAGCCCCTGAATCAATCTCAGATTTAATGTCCTTTCCCCTGACAGTGACTGTGACATAATATGGTTCAGGTGGTTCCTCATCTGATTTCACTGCAAACATATTGTAGGCACACGCTGCCTCTTCATCTGCACCTTCTAGATGGTGTGTGGCTGCCTGAGCCTGTTGAGCTTTCCCCTGCCCAGGCTTAATCTTACCCTTTGAACTTCTGCACTTTTTAGCTAAATGTCCCTGTTTGCTACAAGCATGACAAACGGTGTCTTTGAATTTTCAATCATTTGCATAGTGTGTTCCTCCACACCGGAAACATTCCACCCGCTTTGTCTGTTTACCAGTCTCCCTCCTGACTTGGTGCACTGCTGCCAACTGCAACCCCCATGTCCCTTCTGGATATCCTTGACATTATTAACAGCCATCTCCATGTCTTGGGCAACCTCTAAGGCTTTATTGAAAGTCAACGGTGGGGTTTCCCCTAACAGGCGGCATTGTATGCCATCATTATTAATGCCACATACCAATCTATCATGGAGTATGTCTTCCAGCACCGCTCCCAAATCACAATGCTCTGACAGCTGCCAAAGCTCGGCCACAAAATTGGCCACAGACTGACCTGGCTTCTTGAAACAGCTGTGAAACTTACACCGTTGGACTATCACAGAAGGTTTCGGATTGTAGTGGTTCCCCACGAGCTTGACCAGTTCGTCATATGGAATGTTCCCCGGTTTCCGCGGTGCAGCTAAATTCCTTATTAGCTTGTAATTCTTTGCCCTACACACACTCAGGAGAATAGAGCATTTCTTAGCCTCCTCAGTAATTCCATTAGCACCGAAAAAGTGTCCCAACTTTTCCTCATACTCCGGCCAGTCCTCCGCTACCTCCAAAACTTCAATGACGGTCCCAAACGTAGCCATCTGAAAGTGAGGCCCCTATCGGCGCTGCTGCTCCCGTTCGAAACGCGCCGACACATCCACAAAACCAGCTCACCTTGTAGCCAAAAATACGTGGTAACTTCTACTTTGAAAAAGGCACACTTGACAACTTCATGCCCAAAGAAACAACTTTATCTCGAATGTCAAAACCGTTATGTATATACAGAGGCTTTCACAACCCGTACGGCATGGCAGGAACACTATATACAAAGCACACCGGAAGTTAAAAGGAAGGAAGTAGAACCGCGCCCCCCCCCGCCCATTATCCGAATTGCTATTAACTTATTTTTAATAATGCTCACATTACAACAGTCCCCAAACTAATCCCACTGCCCCACACTCCCCACAGACCTGTATCAGTCCCCAAACTAATCCCAGACCTCCCACCTCTCCCAGAAGTTCCGGAATTCTCCTGCATATTAATACAACTCCCTGACGCCCGCAAATTGTATACAATATCTTGGAAATGAGAGGGAGAGGGAGAGTGAGAGCGGGAGCGGGAGCAAGATTGAGCATGCCAATTGGTCTCTGTTTGTGCTAAGTAGACCTATCAGTTTTCTCTGTGGGCGGGCTTTACAGTCCACCTCTCTCTCTCTATCAGTTCCGTTTCGTGTCCTGCACTGCCATGGCAAAGTGTTTCAAAAAAAGAAAATATAAAACGCACTTACCCCAGACTACACTAAAGTGTACCCCTGCCTAATAGGGCTCAAAATAATGACAGTGTTGCTCGCTGCACTGTTTGCAACAGTGACGTTTCTATTGCCCATGGTGGGTTAAGACTGTAAAAGACATGTTGAGGTGAGTTTAACAGGTGTCATTCGTTCATTAGCATAGCTAATGTTATTTAAACTAGCTGGCTAGCTGCTAAGGAGCTACTCTATTGATGTCCTATGTGATGAGGCCAAACTCCCTGTAGACTTGCTTAAAGTTGTAATAGAATTCCATGATAATATATAAGTACATACTGTATTTTAATGTCACATTTTCTGCATATACCCAGTTTACAGATTACAGATTGGTTTACAGATTAGACAAAATCACTAAACAAAGTATTACATAAGACACACATCAAAGTTGCTGGTGAACGCAGCAGGCCAGGCAGCATCTCTAGGAAGAGGTACAGTCGACGTTTCAGGCCGAGACCCCTACATAAGACAATATAATAAGGATACACCTTATGCTTTTATTTCTTTTAGGGACCACAACATATTAGGGAGGCTAATCGCAGGGAAGGCTGCACAAGTATTTCACAGTTCTTTTCAGCAGAGCCACATCACAGTGCAAGGAAAGTTTGCAAAAGAAATAGAAAAGCTATTTGCATTAGCATTGAGATTGCCAACAAAATACTCAACAAGGAATATATATATATATGTGTGTGTGTGTGTGTGTGTGTGTGTGTGTGTAAATAGTTTCCATATGTATCAAATAAATTGTGTCCTTTCATAATTAAATGTCCCGTGTACATGCACCCTTGGAGGTCTACCGGGGGTGGGGGGGGGCGGGGTGACATGGGGTTGCGGGGAGTGGGGGTGCTACCTCCCTGAAATGAGTTTTTGCAGGGTGGGATGTCTGTAATCCCACCGCCCCACACTCTCACCACAGACCTGTATCAGTCCCCAAACTAATCCCACCGCCCCACACTCTCACCACAGACCTGTATCAGTCCCAAACTAATCCCACCGCCCCACACTCTCACCACAGACCTGTATCAGTCCCCAAACTAATCCCACCGCCCCACACTCTCACCACAGACCTGTATCAGTCCCCAAACTAATCCCACCGCCCCACACTCTCACCACAGACCTGTATCAGTCCCCAAACTAATCCCACCGCCCCACACTCTCACCACAGACCTGTATCAGTCCCCAAACTAATCCCACCGCCCCACACTCTCACCACAGACCTGTATCAGTCCCCAAACTAATCCCACCGCCCCACACTCTCACCACAGACCTGTATCAGTCCCCAAACGAATCCCACCGCCCCACACTCTCACCACAGACCTGTATCAGTCCCCAAACGAATCCCACCGCCCCACACTCTCACCACAGACCTGTATCAGTCCCCAAACTAATCCCACCGCCCCACACTCTCACCACAGACCTGTATCAGTCCCCAAACTAATCCCACCGCCCCACACTCTCACCACAGACCTGTATCAGTCCCCAAACTAATCCCACCGCCCCAAACTCTCACCACAGACCTGTATCAGTCCCCAAACTAATCGCACCGCCCCACACTCTCACCACAGACCTGTATCAGTCCCCAAACTAATCCCACCGCCCCACACTCTCACCACAGACCTGCATCAGTCCCCAAACTAATCCCACCGCCCCAAACTCTCACCACAGACCTGCATCAGTCCCCAAACTAATCCCACCGCCCCACACTCTCACCACAGACCTGTATCAGTCCCCAAACTAATCCCACCGCCCCACACTCTCACCACAGGCCTGTATCAGTCCCCAAACTAATCCCACCGCCCCACACTCTCACCACAGGCCTGTATCAGTCCCCAAACTAATCCCACCGCCCCAAACTCTCACCACAGACCTGTATCAGTCCCCAAACTAATCCCACCGCCCCACACTCTCACCACAGGCCTGTATCAGTCCCCAAACTAATCCCACCGCCCCAAACTCTCACCACAGACCTGTATCAGTCCCCAAACTAATCCCACCGCCCCAAACTCTCACCACAGACCTGTATCAGTCCCCAAACTAATCCCACCGCCCCACACTCTCACCACAGACCTGTATGTCCCCAAACTAATCCCACCGCCCCACACTCTCACCACAGACCTGTATCAGTCCCCAAACTAATCCCACCGCCCCAAACTCTCACCACAGACCTGTATCAGTCCCCAAACTAATCCCACCGCCCCACACTCTCACCACAGACCTGTATCAGTCCCCAAACTAATCCCACCGCCCCACACTCTCACCACAGACCTGTATCAGTCCCCAAACTAATCCCACCGCCCCACACTCTCACCACAGACCTGTATCAGTCCCCAAACTAATCCCACCGCCTCACACTCTCACCACAGACCTGTATCAGTCCCCAAACTAATCCCACCGCCCCACACTCTCACCACAGACCTGTATCAGTCCCCAAACTAATCCCACCGCCCCACACTCTCACCACAGACCTGTATCAGTCCCCAAACTAATCCCACCGCCCCAAACTCTCACCACAGACCTGTATCAGTCCCCAAACTAATCCCACCGCCCCACACTCTCACCACAGACCTGTATCAGTCCCCAAACTAATCCCACCGCCCCAAACTCTCACCACAGACCTGTATCAGTCCCCAAACTAATCCCACTGCCCCACACTCTCACCACAGACCTGTATCAGTCCCCAAACTAATCCCACCGCCCCACACTCTCACCACAGACCTGTATCAGTCCCCAAACTAATCCCACCGCCCCAAACTCTCACCACAGACCTGTATCAGTCCCCAAACTAATCCCACCGCCCCACACTCTCACCACAGACCTGTATCAGTCCCCAAACTAATCCCACCGCCTCACACTCTCAGCACAGACCTGTATCAGTCCCCAAACTAATCCCACCGCCCCAAACTCTCACCACAGACCTGTATCAGTCCCCAAACTAATCCCACCGCCTCACACTCTCACCACAGACCTGTATCAGTCCCCAAACTAATCCCACCGCCCCACACTCTCACCACAGACCTGTATCAGTCCCCAAACTAATCCCACCGCCCCACACTCTCACCACAGACCTGTATCAGTCCCCAAACTAATCCCACTGCCCCACACTCTCACCACAGACCTGTATCAGTCCCCAAACTAATCCCACTGCCCCACACTCTCACCACAGGCCTGTATCAGTCCCCAAACTAATCCCACTGCCCCACACTCTCACCACAGGCCTGTATCAGTCCCAAACTAATCCCACTGCCCCAAACTCTCACCACAGGCCTGTATCAGTCCCAAACTAATCCCACCGCCCCAAACTCTCACCACAGGCCTGTATCAGTCCCCAAACTAATCCCACTGCCCCACACTCTCACCACAGACATATATCAGTCCCCAAACTAATCCCACTGCCCCACACTCTCACCACAGGCCTGTATCAGTCCCCAAACTAATCCCACTGCCCCAAACTCTCACCACAGGCCTGTATCAGTCCCAAACTAATCCCACTGCCCCAAACTCTCACCACAGGCCTGTATCAGTCCCAAACTAATCCCACTGCCCCAAACTCTCACCACAGGCCTGTATCAGTCCCCAAACTAATCCCACTGCCCCACACTCTCACCACAGACATATATCAGTCCCCAAACTAATCCCACTGTCCCATCTTGTCACCATAGGCCCATCAGTTCTCAAACTAATCTCACTGCCCCAAATTCTCACATTCCAGGTACCCGCTTCACAGTGTAAAAATAACCCTGCCCTGCACATCTGCTTTAAATATTTCCCCTTGTAACTTAAATGCACATCCTCTAGCATCTGACATTTGTTCTCTGGGAGAACAAAAATCTGACTGTCCTCCCTCATAATCTTTATAAACTTCATTGCGATGTGTGTATGTGTCCTTGACCATAAGCATAGGAGCAGTAGGCCATTCAGCCCATCAAGTCTGCTCTGCCATTCCAACATGGCTGATTTATTATCCCCCTCAACCCCATTCTCCTGCCTTCTCCCTGTAACCTTTGACACCCTTACTAATCAAGAACCTATCAACCTCCACACAGGAAATATCCTCAATGTGTGTGTGTGTGTGTGTGTGTGTGTGTGTGTGTGTGTGTGTGTGCGCGTGTGTGCGTGTGTGCAGTTTTGCATGTGCTTCCTGTGATGTAATGGGTTTCCCCAAATTCTCCTGTGTTCATCCTCACGTGGGGTGAGTTGGTAAATGGGCCACTATGAGTTGACTCCCTGGTGTGGGGGAGAAGGTGAGGAGTAGAACCTGAGGGATGGGACTCAAGGTGAGAGGAATGAAATGTGATTGTTGCAATGGGTCAGTACTGACTCAATGGGCCGAAGGGCTTGTCTCTATCTCTCCTTCGCCACAACCACAGCTACTGAAGACACACAAAACCTCCTGGAGGAAGGAAATAACTATTTCCGATGGAACGAAAGGGTGAGGTGTGGGAGGTGAGGATTCGAGGTGATTCAGAGGCAATGAGGGATTGGGAAATGCACGGCAGGTTCTCTGGATAAAGCTGAAGGGATCTACTCTAGGGAAGAAGCATAGCAGTTAGCTCAACGCTCTACAGCACCAGTGAGCCAGATTCAATTCCCACCATTCTTGGGAAGGAGCTTGTGTGTTCTGCCCATACCCGCGTGGGTTTCCTCTGAAGGCTGCGGTTTCCTCCCACATTCCAAAGACGTACGGGTTAGGGTTAGTAAGTTGTGGGCACGCAACATTGGTGCCGCAAGCACAGAGTCACTTGTGGGCTGCCCTCCGTCACAATCCTTGGACTGTGTTGGTTTACGACACAAACAATACGTTTCACTGTACGTTCTGATATAGGTGTGACGAATCTCAACATTTATCTTAAAAAGAGGATAGATTAGGTAGTATTGATATTTGGAGTAAAACCAGTTGTAAAATTAGCCAGCTCCCTCTTGGGTACAAGCAATGTAATATCCAGCGCATCGACACAGAGTGATGCCTCAGGAAGGTGATGATCATTATTAAGGACCCCATCACCCAGGGCATGCCCTCTCCTCATTGCTACCGTCAGGAAGGAGGTACATGAGCCTGAAGGCACACACCCAATGATTCAGGAACAGCTGCTTCCCCTCTGCCATTCGATTGCTAAATGGACATTGAACCCATGAACATAACCTCACTTTTTAAAAAATATATTATTTCTGTGTTGATCTATGTAGTTGATTTACTTACTTATCTCATTTCTTCTCTTCTATATTATGTATTGCATTGAACTGCTGCTGCTAAGTTAACAAATTTCACGACCCACTCCAGTGATAATAAACCTGATTCTAACCCAAAGAGGCCCAAGTATATTGAATCACATTAACAAACTCCTTACTCTATATTCATATAGATTAGATTAATTTGTATATTGGAATATAAACAATTTTATAAAAGAAAGGATCTATACCCGCTACTAAAGTCAAAGCTGTTTGGGAAAAAAAGAGAAAAAGAGTTTGTAAAATGTGTGCAGGGTAGATTTTTGCAACAATACATAGAGGTACCAACGAGAGAAGGGACAGTGTTGGATCTCCTGTTAGGGAATGAGATAGGTCAGGTGACGGGGGTTTGTGTTGGGGAGCACTTCGGGTCCAGTGATCACAATGCCATTAGTTTCAATATAATTATGGAGAAGGAAAGGACTGGACCTAGGGTTGAGATTTTTGATTGGAGAAAGGCTAACTTTGAGGAGGTGCAAAAGGATTTAGAAGGAGTGGATTGGGACAATTTGTTTTATGGGAAGGATGTAATAGAGAAATGGAGGTCATTTAAAGGTGAAATTTTGAGGGTACAGGATCTTTATGTTCCTGTTAGGTTGAAAGGAAAGGTTAAGAGTTTGAGAGAGCCATAGTTTTCAAGGGATATTGGAAACTTGGTTCGGAAAAAGAGAGGGATCTTCAATAAATATAGGCAGCTTGGAATTAATGAGGTGCTCGAGGAATATAAAGAATGTAAAAAGAATCTTAAGAAAGTAATTAGAAAAGCTAAAAGAAGATACGAGGCTGCTTTGGCAAGTAAGGTGAAAATAAATCTAAAGGGTTTCTACAGTTATGTTAGTGGCAAAAGGATAGTGAGGGGTAAAATTGGTCTCTTGGAGAATCAGAGTGGACGGTTATGTGTGGAGCCAAAAGAAATGGGGGAGATTCTGAACAATTTCTTTTCTTCGGTATTCACTAAGGAGAAGGATATTGAATTGTGTAAGGTAAAGGAAACAAGAAGGGTAGTTATGGAAAGTATGACGATTAAAGAAGAGGAAGTACTGGCATTTTTAAGAAATATAAAAGTGGATAAGTCTCCGGGTCCGGACAAGATATTCCCTAGGACCTTGAGGGAAGTTAGTGTAGAAATAGCAGGGGCTCTGACAGAAATATTTCAAATGTCATTAGGAACGGGGATGGTGCCGGAGGATTGGCGGATTGCTCATGTGCTTCCATTGTTTAAAAAGGGTTCCAAGAGTAAACCTAGCAATTATCGGCCTGTGAGTTTGATGTCAGTGGTGGGTAAATTGATGGAAAGTATTCTTAGAGATGGTATATATAATTATCTGGATAGACAGGGCCTGATTAGGAACAGTCAACATGGATTCCTGCGTGGAAGGTCATGTTTGACAAATCTTATTGATTTTTTGATGAGGTTACTTGGAAAGTTGATGAGGGTAAAGCAGTGGATGTTCTCTATATGGACTTCAGTAAGGCCTTTGACAAGGTTCCACACAGAAGGATAGTTAGGAAGGTTCAATCGTTAGGCAATAATATCGAAGTAGTAAAATGGATTCAGCAGTGGCTGGATGGGAGATGCCAGACAGTGGTGGTGGATAACTGTTCGTCAGATTGGAGGACAGTGACTAGTGGTGTGCCTCAGGGATCTGTACTGGGTCCAGTGTTATTTGTCATATATATTAATGATCTGGATGATGAGGTGGTAAATTGGATTAGTAAGTATGCAGATGATACTAAGATAGGTGGCGTTGTGGATATTGAAGTAGGTTTTCAAAGCTTGCAGAGAGATTTAGGCCAGTTAGAAGAGTGGAAGATGGCAGATGGAGTTTAGTGCTGAAAAATGTGAGGTGCTACATCTTGGTAGGACTAATCAAAATAGGACATATATGATAAATGGTAGTGCATTGAAGAATGCTGTAGAACAGAGAGATCTAGGAATAATGGTGCATAGTTCCCTGAAGGTGGAATCTCACGTGGATAGGGTGGTGAAGAAAGCTTTTGGTATGTTGGCCTTTATTAATCAGAGCATTGAGTATAGGAGTTGGGATGTAATGTTGAAATTGTACAAGGCATTGGTAAAGCCAAATTTGGAGTATTGTGTACAGTTCTGGTCACCGAATTATAGGAAAGATGTCAATAAAATTGAGAGAGTACAGAGGAGGTTTACCAAAATGTTGCCTGAGTCTCATCTCCTAAGTTACAGAGAAAGGTTGAACAAGTTAGGTCTTTATTCTTTGGAGCAAAGAAGGTTGAGGGGGGACTTGATAGAGGTGTTTAAAATTATGAGGAGGATAGAGAGAGTTGACGTGGATAGGATAATTCTCCATTGAGAGTGGGGGAGATTCAAACAAGAGGACATGAGTTGAAAGCTAAGGGGCAAAAGTCTAGGGGTAACATGAGGGGGAACTTCTTTACTCAGAGAGTGGTAGCTGTGTGGAATGAGCTTCCAGCAGAAGTGGTTGAGGCAGGTTCGATGTTGTCATTTAAAGTTAAATTGGGTAGATATATGGACAGGAAAGGAATGGAGGGTTATGGGCTGAGTGCAGGTCGGTGGGACTAGGTGAGAGTAAGAGTTCGGCACGGACTAGAAGGGCCAAGAAGGCCTGTTTCTGTGCTGTAATTGTTATATGGTTATATGGTTAAAACCTTATCAGATAATAAAATATGCTATTAACCAACTGATATCTGGTATTATTATATCTTTTCTTTTGTTTTATAATATATATTCTCTTGGACTCTGTATTCTTCTATATAGAAATCAATAAATATATTGATAAAGAAAGAAAGGGGCCCAATTGTCCATGTACAGAGAATCTCATAGTCAGCCAGCACAGAGACAGGCTTTTCAACCCAATTCATCCATGCGTACCTAGATTCCTACCTCCCCTAATCCTACCTGCCTGTCTTTGGGCTGTACCCCTCTAAACCTTTCCTATCCACGTACATGTAAGTATATTTTAAACAGTGTGACTCTAACTGTGGAAGATCAGCCATGCTCACAGTGAATGGTGGTGTTGGCTCGAAGGGCTGAATGGCCTACTCCTGCACCTATTGTCTATTGTCTATTGTCTATAACACTTCCTCTAGCAGCTCATTCCATACGGCTGGTCATCCATGGTACATTGGTGAGACCACACTTGGAGTACTGCGTGCTGTTCTGGTCACCCAGCAATAGGGAGGATGTCATGAAGCTGGAGAGGGGGCAGGAAGGATTCGCCAGGATGTTACCAGGACTGGAGGGCTTGAGTTATAAGGAGAGACTGGACAGGCTGGGACTGTTTTCCCTGGAGCGAAGGAGGCTGAGAGGTGACCTTACAGAGGTTTATAAAACCATGAGGGGTGGTGATAAGGTTGATAAGGGTGTCAGTCACAGTCTTTTCCCAGTTTAGGGGAGCCTGAATCTAGAGGACACAGATTTAAGATGAGATTGGAGAGCATTAAAAGGCCCAAGCTTTTTCACCCAGAGGGTTGTAGGTATATGGAATGAGCTGCCACAGTGCTCCCTCCTCACCCCCTTCCTCACTGCCCCTCCCACTGTGCTCCTTTCTCACCACCCCTCCCACAGCATTCCCTTCCTGGTCTCCACCCTCCTCCCAAACCAGCCACCGTTCCACCTGGCCAAGCCAGTGCCCGCCCAGCCATTGCACCCCGGGGCGAGAGCTAAACCGGGCACCCGTTTGACCTGTGTCTCCCCAGGACATCAGCAACGTTCGACTTGACAAAGTTGGATTGTGGAAAGGGTTGCGACCGGCATTTGTTTCACTGACCTGGATGTCTGCTGCTCTGAACTTCATGGCCGAGTTAACTTCAAGAGCAGATGGTGGAATGCGAGTATCTACTTGAGCTGTGTTTACGTTTGGGGAGTTCCCAGCTTCCTGGTCTACCTGACCACAACTTCTTCAAACATGTCTTCCTGTCTGTAACTATAATATTTAAAATAATGTTGTTTCAAATGTATACTCCTGTATTTAATATGTTAATAGAGACACGTATATGACTAAATCACAGATTAGAGTTTTATATATTTTGATGGCTGTATTTCAATAGAATTGGTTTCTTTGCAATCTTGTGTATTTTACATTATACATTGAAATACATGATTCTGAGAAGGGGTCCATAGTCTTCAGCAGACTAGCAAAGGCCTCCATGGCATGAAAAAGGTTAAGGACCCCTGGTATAAAAGGACAAGGAGTCTCTATCATCACTCTTCCTTGTCTGTCCCCCTCTCCCCACACCTCTTCTTCTATCTCTCTCTCTCCTCCCTCTCTGTCACCCCATCTCTCTCTCCACCCATCCAATCTCTTTCTCTCTCTTCTCTTTCACCCTCCCTGTCCCCATCTTTCCCTGTCTTACTCACCACTCCCTCTCCTGCCTCTCCTCCTCTTTCTTTCCCTTTCTTCTCTCTCTCCCTCTCTCCCCCTCTCAGGAGATGATGAAGACGGCCAGGGTGGAGAACAGCTGACGACGGCTCTCATCCCGGGATGTCAGAGTGAACCCGTGTGTGGCGATAGGATGTGTAGGGGAGGAGAGGGGTTTGAGCCTGGGTGAAGTAGGGTGGGGTGGAGTGGGAGGGGGTGTCTCGGTATGGCGCTGTTGGTTACCTGCCAAGGGTCGGCCAGTCACGGTGACCAACCTGGGGTGGGGACCCTCGTAAGCCTCCACAAACTCGTATAGGAAATCCACGACACTCTGTCCTGGGGGTAAACGCAGCGAAGGATTACTGGTATTGTAATCTCATCACAGCCTCTGATTCCCTCCCATTACGGTCCTCTTTACATTCCTCTTACAGGATGGATTACACTCTCAAAAAATCTTCCAGTTCACCCCCCATTGTGGGGCCTGTTACTCTGCATTAGTGTCAAGATGGTTGTTGTTTCACATCCATTGTGGTACAGTGTAGTAGTGTAGTGGGTAGTGCTTGTCGCTCTCACTTTCAGCTTCCACCGCTGGTTAGCTGTCCTGTGGAAAGGAGAGCTGAATGTGTAAGTCTCTCTCTGTCAGTGCATAACCTCTCCAGCAGCAAGCCTCATGTACTGTCTCCTTGCTGGCGACACATGGAAACTGAACTCCTTTTGGACTCAGGATGAGCTACAGAGGACGGGGAGGAGGTCTGGCCCCTGCACCTGTAGCACGCCGGTGAACCGGTGTGTGGACACGCCCTGGTGCTTGTGAACCAGACCCCAGCGACGGGTAAATAGCTTCGCTGCCTTGTGGGCAGCCTCAGGAGAGACGAAGGCTACGGGAGTAAACCCAGACAGCAAATCCAGAGGGGAACCCCTCAGGTGGCCGGACGTCATTGAACATCCTTCCAGCAGCTCCTGCAGCCGAGCTGGTGCCAAACGTATTGCTTCATTAGCTTTCCTTTGGACTACACTGGTGAGGCCGAGAGGGGGATCTTGATGACTGGACATCTCACGATCTCCATACCTTCCACCCTGGCTTGTGATGATCATTATCATCACCCATTGACCCCCGAGACAGACGGATACCAATCAAAACCCGCATTACAGTCCCTTTATTCACTCCCAATACTGTCCCCATTACACTCCTGTTACAGAACCTGTTATTTCCCAGTTACAGTTCCTTTTCAAACCCTATACAAGCCCTTTATACACCCACATTATAGTCATTATACTACTATCAAGCCCTGTTACACTCTCCATTCCCCATTACACCCATTACAGTCATATAGCAGTCCATTACACTCCCATTACAGTCTCCTCTGCACACTATCATCCCTCCGACACTCCCTGCTGGAGGGAGAGAAAGAGGATCAGGATAAAGAGCAGCAGAGCAACAGAAAGAGGGAAATGAAAGTGAGAAAGAGGGAGGGCGAGAGTGAAGGCGAGAAAGAGGGAGACAGGGGGTGGGGGCAGAGAGGATGAGTGGGAGAGGGGGTGAAAGAGAGAGAGGCAGAGCGAGGACACACAGTTGGTGCTGCAGGATCATTCAGGGAGGGTCACAGAGATGTGGAGGAATGTAGGGGCCGGGGGGAGTGGTTTCTGAGAATGGGAGGGGAGTAGGGGCTGGAGGGGGTCACAGAAGTGGGAAGGTGCAGGAGTTGAAGGACAGAGTCACAGAGTCAGAGAGGGATTTAGGTGCAAGAAGAGACGGGGAGTGGAGGGGTGTAGGGGCCGGAGTCTCTCCTCACCTCTGGGACTGGAGATGTGGAAGTTGTCCGGACTGCCGGACAGGAAGATGGTGATGTTCTTCAATGCTCCATCCACGTGGAAGGGGAAGACGTTTGTGAGGTGATCCGTGTTTCCATCTCGCTGAAGGATGGTGACCTGAAACAGGATACCATGATCCCCCGACCTTTGCCCTGTGACCCAGTCCCTCTCAGCCACCCCTCTCTCCTCCACTCCACCTCAAACTGACCAATCCAACCTGTTCAGGTAGGGAGCAACGGAAAGAAGAGTTTTGCTGTGACTCCAGTTTTGGGAAACAATCCCATCACAACCAGGCCACTCCGCCCTTCAGTTTATGCTAGAAATCCCTCAAGTCGCTATACCCATTAATTACCAACACTGCCACCCATTCACCTTGGAATGAGTGCCCCAAGAAAGAATCCCAAAGCTACCCTGCGTCCTTTCTCAATCTCACGGCTATGTAACAAAATCCCAGTCAGGGATTTCCAACTCCTTATACCAGGACTTTGTCAACTTTGGTTTCGGGCTCTCTCTGTCCTCCAGTCACATATTCCCACCCACCCACCAGTTCCACTCGGTTTCTTGATGCATCTCCCATTTTCCCAATTCCTGGGAAATCAGTGTCGATCAGGGTCAGCCCCTGATCCCGAGAATCTTGATAGGACAGCTGTGTCTCATCTCCTGAGCTGTTCACAGTGCCCTGGGACAATCTCTCCCTGTTTCCCTGTGATTCTCAGCAACAGCTTCACTCTCCTCCACTCTGTGAAGGTGGCAGAGTGGGATAGGGAGGAGGGGGAAGGGGAATGGGACAGGGAGTGAAAGAGAGTGGGAGGAGAGGGGAGGGAAGAAAGAATGGGGGTGAAGGGTTGGGGAGATAGAGGTGGGCTGAGAGGCTCTGGAGGGGGTTGTGATTAAAGGAGGGAAGAGGGTAACAATGAGGTGAGGAAGAGGGAGAGAGAGGTAAGGGAGGTGGTGAGGGTGAGGAGGACAGTTTTGGGGGTTAGTGAATGAAGGGACAGGGAGGGTTTAGTAAGGTTGAATGATGGGGAGGAGGGAATAGGAAGGAGCGGAGGAGGTGAAGGAGTGTACATTGGGAGGCAGGAGAGGGTGAAAGGTGGTGGAGGTTTGAATAGGAAGGCAGTGAGGGAAGAGTGGAGAGGAACACAGGATGAGGGAGCAAGGAGGGGTTGATGAAGAGGGAGTGAGGAGAGAGTCCGAAGAAGGAAGAAGGGAGGAGGGAGTGAGAAGGACAGAGTGAGGACGAGGGAGGAGGGGGTGAGAAGATGAGGTTGAGGAGGAGGGATGAGGAGGATGGGTTGAGGAGACAGGGTGAGGAGTAGTGAGTAAGGTATGTAGGAATGACAAGGGATTGAGAAGGGGGTGAGGTGCGGGTGAGGAAGAATAGGTGAGGAGGAGGGATGAGGGTGAAGGAGGAGAGTGAAGAAGGGGGTGAGGAGGGGTTGAGGTGGAAGGAGGAGGGATGTAGGAATGAGGAGGGGTTGAGGAGAAGGGTGTGACGAGTGGGTGAGTAAGAATAGGTGAGGAAGGAGGAGAGTGAAGAAGGAGGTGAGGAGGGGTTGAGAAGGAGGGAGGAGGGATGTAGGAATAAGGAGAGGATGAGGTAGGGAGTCACTGAGAGGGACTCAATGGACCAGGTTACCAGCTTTCCCGTGATGGATCCCTCGACAATGGCTCAGGTCCATAATCTGGTTCCTGCTCACCTGCACCGCCAACCCCCCCCCCCCCCCCACCCGAGTCCCGGGCCAGACCTTGGTACAGTGCGATCCCGGGATTGGACTCAGTGCTGCGCCGTCTGCGGGACAGGACGTTGGTCAGAAGGAAGGAAACCTAGGGGTAGAAGTGAGGGGTGAGTCCTGGAGGGTCAGAACACACAACATGCACGTGACACCGTCACGGGAACATTGGTCATGCTTCCATATCGTGCATCCTACATGCAATGTCACGGAGAATACATTTCTGTCTATGTACAGCTGACACATATACTTCAATCCTGATACAATATGTAACATGATGACAGCACACGGTACCACGTCACAGGAATCAGAGTGTGGGGAGAGAGAGAGCGGGGTAGAGCAGGGAGAGAGTGGGAGTGTGAGGAGGAGTGGTTGTGGAGAGAATGGGGGAGAGCATGGGGGTGAGTAGGGGAGGGAGGTGAGAGGTGTGAGACAGGGTGAGTTTGAGGGGAGGGAGAGCGTGGGGGAGCCACTGCACAAGAAGAGTCAGGCTGGTGGGAGGGGGAGGGACAGGGGTGGAGTGAAGGGGAGCTGCTACCCAGGGAGGGTCAGATTGGTGGTGGGGGAGGTAGATTTATCTGTTTCCCCCACCCTTTCCTGCAGCGTCTTACACCCCTTTACCCTCCCCTCTCCCCTCTCGAGGGTGCTAAAAGATCAGGAACTGAAACTGTCAGCAGTCCTCCTCACCGTTCCTCCCAGTTGGTCAGCCTGTACTGAACCTCTCTTTCATCCCCTGCTCCTCTCGTTTTGCATCTCCCCTCTGTCCAAGCTCTGGGGTTGGGGGGAGGAGAAGTTTCCAAGACTCCCCACCGCTGGGGTGAAGAAACCTCTTCTCATCCCTTACCCTTCATTCTGACCCCTTATCCCTGGGGTAAACCTCCTGTTATTTCCTGTAAGAACAAAGAGACCCCACACCCCAATCTCTTTCTGTATTCTAGGGGCCACATGTCCTGTCTGTTCGATCTCTCTAAACAACAGCTCCCCCCCAACCCATCACCACCATCCTGGTAACTGGTCTGACGATCTTTCACCTTTTTCCCAGCAGGAGGGAGTCGGACCTTCCTCGGGCAGAGACTGTAACTGAGCACAGTATCCTAGGGACCGTCCCCACTGTGGGAATAAGGGCAAGTCACTCCTCACCACCTCGAACCGTTTGGTGATTAACACCCATGTGTGATTTCCTCCGCTGACTGCTCTCTGTACCTGCACATGGGCAGTCTATGCTTATAGATCACTCCAAGCTGCGGGCAAGCTGAGAGATTCAGAAATCCTATGGAGTTTTCAGTTTCATCAGTCATGGGATTGTCTACAAAAGATGCTAAATAATGTTGCAGCTCTATAAAATCCTAGTTAGACCACACATGGATTATTGTGTTCAGTTCTGGTCAGAGTATTTTGCTCAGCTCTGGTTGGAGTATTGTGTTCAGTTCTGGTCATCTCATTATGGGAAGGGTGTGGAAGCTTTCGAGAGGGTGCAGAGGAGATTTACCAGGATGCTGCCTGATTTAGAGAGCATGTCTTATGAGGAAAGGTTGAGCGAGTGAGAGCTTTTCTCTTTGGAGTGAAGGAGGATGAGAGGCGACTTGAGAGAGCTGTATAAAATGATGAGATGCATAGTAACAGAGAATAGCCAATAACTTCTTCCCCGAGCAACAATGGCTATTACGAGAGGGCATAGCTTTAAGGTGATTGGAAGATGGAAACAATTCAGAGACTGTGATTGGGTGATGTCAAAAGTAAGTTTTTGTTACACAAGAGTTATGGGTGGGTGGTATGTACCATCGGGGTGGAAGTAGAGGCTGATATATTAGGATCATTTAAGAGACTCTTAGATAGGCATAGGGATGAAGGAGGGTTAGTTATGTTGGAGGGACAGGTTAAAATAATATTAGAGTAAGTTTAAATAATGGCACATCGTGGGACGAAGGGCAGTCGTGTGTTGTCATTTTTGATGCTCTCTGTTCTATGTTCAACGTTCTCTATGCGATGTTCAATGATCTGTATTCGATGTTCGCTGTTCTATGTTTTGTGTTTTATGCTGGCTGTCACAGGCAAACCTCAGGACTCTGGTGACTCACAGTCCCTCACCATTAAATGTCAGCGTTACATTTTGTTTCTCTCTCTCTGGGGATAACCTCGCTACCTCCCACCAGATTTTCCTTCGCCCTCCTTTCTTGATCCCTACAAATCGTTCTCAACACCGTCCCAGCATCACATCAGCCGCAAGCTTGGGGATATGACAGACGATCCTCCCCAGGTCTAACTCATGAAGTGGCTCTGTTCGATCTCACATCTAATACAAGCACAACAATGTTCTCTGTCCATTAATCCCCACACGTACACCTCCAGCATGTTCTAATTCTGCTTAACGATCACTCGATCTTAAGCCTTGTACACTTCAACCATTACTGTTTGCCCTTGCACAGTTCTGTCTGGGACAACGTCAAACAGAAAACCAAGAAACTTTGCCGAACTTGGCTTCCCTTTCCTAAACCCGTGTCGATGATGAGGTAACTTTGCAAGGACCAACAGAAGCCAGAGTTAAATTAGTAACAGAGTCTCCCCACCTCTCCCCTCACCCCAATCCCAATCGTGCCTCTCCTCAACCCCAACTGTCACGTCTCCCATCGTCAGCCTTAGATCGGATTCCTTCTTTTCCTGATCTGATTCCGGCAAATGGAGGCAAGAGATATTGGCTTTGATCCTGCGCTGTGGGAACTGGAGGGGGATATGGAATGGAGGGGATGGGCTTCCTCCATGTGGGAGGGATCTCGGAAATCCCCCTCCCGGTGGTTAGAGACACACAGCCGTGTGGCTGGGCTGGAAGGGAGTTTGGCAGCAAGATGACAGAAGGGCTGCTCCTGTTACACCCTCAACTGGACAGATATAAATGAACCAACGTGGTTTGCCAGTGGGTGGTGATTAATCTGCCTCATATTTTCTAGCTCCTGTGGTGGTAAACAAGTCTACACATATTCTCATTACCTTAAATCACTGCCCTACTCAACAATACCCTCCTGAACCGTTTATGCTTCCCAGGAACCTCCCTCTTCCCTCATTCCCCCATCCGGCAGGCCTGAAACTTGCAACGATGATCCATAAACTGGAGGGGAGGATGGGGTTCTGCCCTTTTCCCCATCCACATCAACTTCATCTCCTGCTGGGGGAAGTGAGATTGTGTCCACATGAGTCTTGTTGTCTTTCTGAGTTTCTCTCTTAGAAGGAAGTTACAAATATATTTTTAACTTGATGTCAGCAAGCTGAGACTTCTGTACGAGGCTTTCTGCTGACTCTTGTCACATTGGTTCATTCAAACCAACACACTTTCCAGACTAATTTAATCTGCAGTGAACAAGTGCTTTCCTTAAGCTCTGGCAAACACACACACCAGGCCTCACTGAGGGTGGAAAGGGTGAACAGCTTCTGGCTCCTGAGTGTCAACATCTCAGATGATCTATTCTGGGTCCAGCACCGTGATCTAATCAAAGTTCAGAGTTCAGAGTACATGTATTATCGAAGTGTGTATACACTGTACAACCTTGAGATTTGTCTACTTGCAGGCAGCCACTAAACACAGAAACACAATAAAACCAGTTTAAAGAAAAAAAACCCACACAACAAATGCCATCGCACACCCAATGGTGTGAAAATGGTGTGGAAAAAACAAACTGCACAATTAGAAAGTAAACAAATAACACACAGAACATTAAATATCAAACCGCAGAGTCCCCAAATGTGAGTCCGCTGCCACAGAGCCACTGAGGTGAGTGACACCGGTCCAGGAACCCGATGGTTGCAGGCCACAGCTGCAGAGTCAGTTGACCGCTGAAACGCCTCGATCAAATCATACAAATAGTCAAAAAGAGATAACAACAACAACTTTCATTCGGAATTTGAGGAGATTTGCTCCGTCACTCTTACAAACATCTGCAGATATCGAAGTTTGGGATGCCACAGTGGCATAACAGTTAGCCTCATGCTAATTCTACTCGGGGTGTCGGAATGGGCCGCGTCTGTAAGGAGTTTGTATGTTCACCCCATAACCGCGTGGATTTCCTCCAGGTGCTCCGGTTCCTTCCCACATTCCAAAGATGTATCTGGTAATAGGATAATTGGCATACTGACTGGTTGTATTACCACTGAGTATAAAGGGGCCACTGCACACAAGAGATTAGATTAGATTAGATTCAACTTTATTGTCATTGTGCTGAGTACAGATACAAAGCCAATGAAATGCAGTTAGCATCTGACCAGAAATGCAAAGAATAGTGTTATTTACAAAATAACTGCGAATAAAAAGTAAGTGCTACAGCACACAAGTATAAAAGTACTGAGACAGTACAATATGGGTGCAATACTGCTTAGCGCTGTGATGTGAGGTTCAGCAGGGTCACAGCCTCAGGGAAGAAGCTCTTCCTGTGCCTGCTGGTGTGGGAGCGGAGGCTCCTGTAGCGCCTACCGGATGGGAGGAGAGTAAAAAGTCCATGGTTAGGGTGAGATGCATTCTTGATAATGCTTTTCGCCCTACCCAGGCAGTGTTTATGGTAGATGTTCTCAATGGTGGGCAATTGGGTGCCAATATTCTGTTGGCAGTTTTCACCACCCACTGGAGTGCTTTGTGGTCCGATGCAGGGCAATTGCCATACCACACTGAGATGCAGTTGGTGAGTATGCTCTCAATGGTACAATGGTGAAGGTCCGTCAGTATCCTGGGACAGAAGTGAGCTTTCTTAAAGCTCTGCAGGAAATAAAGGCGCTGTTGTGCCTTTTTGATCAGGATGGAGGAATTCAGAAACCAGGTGAGATCCTCAAAAATGTGGACACAAAGAAATTTGAAACTTGATACATGCTCCACTACAGCTCCGTTGATGTAGATGTCCTGTGAGTGTGGCTTCTAGCATGCCTGAAGTCCACAATGATCTTCTTGGTCTTCTGCATGTTAAGGACCAGGCTTTTGTCAGCACACCACGCGGCCAGGTGCTGGACCTCATCCCTGTAGGCCGTCTCGTCATCCCCTCTGATCAGGCCAACCACCGTGGTGTCATCTGCAAACTTGATTATGGAGTTAGAACCATGTACAGGAGCGCAGTCATAGGTGAAAAGGGAGTACGGAAGAGGGCTCAGCACACAGCCTTGAGGCACGCTGGTGTTCAGAGTGAGAGTGGAGGGGGAGAGGTTGTCTAACTTAACTGATTGGGGTCTGTTAGTCAGAAAGTCCAAGGTCCAATTGCAGAGGGATGAGCTGATACCAAGCTGGCGAAGTTTGGCGATCAGCTTGGAGGGGATTACAGTATTGAATGCCAAACTAAAGTCAATGAAGAGCATTCTGACGTAAGAGTTGGGGCTGTCCAGGTGGGTCAGGGCAGAGTGAAGTGCCGTGGAGATGGCATCCTCTGTTGACCTGTTGGTGTGATAGGTAAATTGATGGGGGTCCAGGGTAGTGGGCAGACAGGATTTCAGATGTGATAGAACCAGTCTGTCAAAGCACTTTGCAATGATGAGGGTGAGTGCAACTGGACGGAAGTCATTCAGGCCCGTGGCAGTGGAATGCTTCGGCACTGGAACAATGGTGGTGATCTTGAAGCTTATGGAGACAACTGCCTAGACCAGGGACAGATTAAAAATGTCCATGAAGACCCCGGCCAACTACCCTGCTCAGACTCTGAGCACATGGCCAGGTATTCCATCCGGACCAGCTGCCTTCCGTACATTCACCCTGCTCAGGGTGGCACAGGCATCGGAGGTGGGAAGTGAGAGAGGCAGTTCACCAGGTGGGAGATCCGCTTTGAGGGTGACCTCCTTGTTCTGTCGGTCAAAGCAAGCATAGAAGTAATTGAGCTCATCAGTGAGTTGAAGCAGAGCTGGAAGGGGGCACAGTAGTAGGTGATTTGATGTCTGTAATAACCTGTATGCCTTGCCACATGCGCTGGGGGTCCGAGGAGTTGAAATGCTCCTCGATTCTCTGTTTGTATATGTGTTTAGCCTGAGAGATTCCCCTCCCCATGTTGGCCCTGGCTGAGCTGTAAGCCTCCCGGTCTCCAGACCTGAAGGCTGAATCTCTGGCTTTGAGCAGGAGGAGAACTTTTCTGTTCATCCATGGTTTCTGATTGGGGAAAACTTTTATTTGTTTTTGTGCTGTCACTCTATCTACACACTTGTTGATGTGCTCAAGGACAGAGTTGGTGTATAAATCAATGTTAATCTGAGAGTCTGTGGTGGCATGGGCAGCAAACGTGCTCCAGTTTGTGTGCTGGAATTGGTGCTGAAGAGCAGAGTCAGCACCCTCCAGCCAGATCTGAATAGTCTTGATTGTGGCTTTCACACGGTTAATAATCGGGCTGTACTTGGGAAGCAGAAAACAATGAAAGATGGTCCAACTGTCCCAGGTGGGGGAGGTTAGTGGCTTTGTAAGCATCAGCCACATTTGTGTGCACATGATCTAAGGTTTTATTTCCCCTTGTGGTGCATGATACATTTTGGTAAAATCTTGGAAGCACGGTACGTAGGTTACAATGATTAAAGCTGCAGAGGGCTGCAAACTCAGCCAGTTCCATCACAGCTCGAGCCTCCCCAGCATCAAGGATATCTTTAAAAGGCGATGCATCATTCAGACCCCCATCACCCAGGACACACCCTCTTCTCATTGTACCATCAAGGAGCTTAAAAAGACAGTGTTTCATGGCAGTTTTGGGAGTTGGACTGTGGCCAATCAGTCAACGGGATTCTTTAGAAAGAGTGGATAAAGATAAGGCAGGAGCAATCAGTGGCGAGCGGGCCAGTATTGGAGTGGTCTTGGCTTCTCACTCAGGTGAGGTAAGTATCTGGCAAGTTTCTTTTTTTCCCTCATTCATCATTCCTTGTCTGTTTGGGCACAGTTAACCATATAACCATATAACAATTACAGCACAGAGACAGGCCATCTCAGCCCTTCTAGTCCGTGCCGAACTCTTACTCTCACCTAGTCCCACTGACCTGCACTCAGCCCATAACCCTCCATTCCTTTCCTGTCCATATAGCTGTCCAATTTAACCTTAAACGACAACATCAAACCTGCCTCAACCACTTCTGCTGGAAGCTCATTCCACACAGCTACCACTCTCTGAGTAAAGAAGCTCCCCCTCATGTTATCCCTAAACTTTTGCCCTTTAACTCTCAACTCATGTCCTCTTGTTTGAATATCCCCCACTCTCAATGGAAAAAGCCTATCCATGTCAACTCCCTCTATCCTCCTCATAATTTTAAATACCTCTATCAAGGCCCCCCTCAACCTTCTACGTTCCAAAGAATAAAGACCCAACTTGTTCAACCTTTCTCTGTAACTTAGGTGATGAAATCCAGGTAACATTCCAGTAAATCTTTTCTGTACTCTGTCTATTTAGTTGACATCTTTCCTATAATTCGGTGACCAAAACTGTATACAATACTCCAAATTTGTCCTCATCAATGCCTTGTACAATTTCAACATTGCATCCCAACTCCTATACTCAATGCTCTGATTTACAAAGGCCAGCATACCAAAAGCTTTCTTCACCACCCTATCCACATGAGATTCCACCTTCAGGGAACTATGGACCATTATTCCTAGATCTCTCTGTTCTACTGCATTCCTCAATGCCCTACTGTTTACCATGTATGTCCTATTTTGATTAGTCCTACCAAAATGTAGCACCTCACATTTATCAGCATTAAACTCTATCTAGTTAGTGCAGTGAGAATGGCTCCAGGGGCAGTGCTTTGTTCTGTGTGTGGGATGTGGGCATTCTAGGGGATTCTAGCCTCCTGGTTAACCACACCTGCACCAGGTGCACCCAGAGGCAGCTCCTCGGAGAATGTGTTAAGGAACTAGAGCTGCAGCTCGACGACCTTTGGTTTATACGGGAGTGATAGATAGGAGCTGCAGGGCAACGCAGTAGTATAGTGGTTTGCAGAATGCTTTACAGTACTAGCGACCCATGTCTGTAGGGAGTCTGTACCTTCTCCATTCCAGTCTCATAAATGTCATTGATTAAATCAGTAAGTTTTTCAATTCCATAATTTTCAAGGGCGATAATTTGTTCTATTACTAATTCATCAGGACCTGCTGCCTTTTACTTACTGATTTAATCAAAGACATTTATGAGACTGGAATAATACCAGAAGAGATGAAAAAATCAGTATTTATCACTCTTCCTAAGAAAGCTGGAGCAATAGAATGTGAATGACATAGGACCATAAGTTTAATGAGTCATATCACCAAGATACTTCTCAGAATTTTGATGACAAGAGCTAAAAATAAGATACAAGTTGAAATAGGCAAAGAACAATGTGGTTTTGTGAAAGACAAAGGCACAAGAAACGCAATATTGATGTTAAGGATACTATCAGAACGAGCTATTTAAGTGCAAAAAGATTTGTTTGTTTGTTTTATCGACTACACAAAAGCATTTGATAAAGTGAAGCACAATAACTTATTTGAAATATTACAGAAAAATCTAGATCGAAAGACCTCCGCCTGATCAGAAATCTGTTCTGGGAACAAACTGCCACTATAAGAATAGATGGAGAAGTGAGTCAGTTTACGAAAATCAAGAGAGGCGTTAGACAAGGGTGTGTTTTCTCCCCTGATTTATTTAATATGTACAGTGAAACAATATTACAAAAAATAAGAGACATCTTGGGAATCAAAGTTGGTGGTGAAAACATCAATAATTTCAGATATGCAGATGACACGGTGTTAATTGCAAGTATGGAGGAAGAACTACAAAACTTAATTAATATAATTGTTGAAGAAAGTGCAAAAATGGGTCTATCTATCAATTGCAAAAAGACAGGATGTTTGGTGATATCCAAAAAGAAGGAGAATCCTATCTGCAGGCTGAGAATAAACAGGGAAGACATAAAACAAGTACAGAACTTTTGCTACTTAGGAAGCTGGGTAACATCAGATGGCAGGTGCGACATGGACATCAAGAGAAGAATAGGGATGGCAAAAGACACCTTTACGAGAATGAAGAGTATACTGACCAATACTAAACTAGGCATGACAACCCGCCTCAGAGTATTGAAATGTTACGTTTATCCAGTTATGTTATATGGCTCAGAATGTTGGATAATATCTAGTAACATGAGGAAATGAATTGTAGCAGCAGAGATGTGTTTTTTGAGGAAGATGCAAAGAATATCATGGACGAAACGAATATCTAACAACGATGTCATGAACAGAGTAAACACAAAAAGAGAAATAATGTATGAGATCATGAAAAGGCAATGTAACTTCATTGGACATGTGATTAGGAAGCAGGAGTTAGAATGCACGGTAATTACGGGAAAGATTGAAGGGAAGAAAGCAAGAGGAAGACAAAGACAAATGACGATGGAGACAGCAGCCAGAGAACTGGAAATGAATACCAATGAATTGATCCACTTGACCCGAAACGGGAGTGTGTGGGCCATAGCAGTCCAAGCTAAAACACGGCACCTGATGATGATGATGATGATGACCTTCTCCCTGTGGGTTTCCTCTGGGTGCCCTGGGTTCCTCCCACAGTCCGAAGATGTAGGTTAATAGGTCATTGTCCTGCGATTAGGCTATGGTTAAATCGGGGGTTGCTGGGCACTGTGGCTCAAAGGACTGGAAGGTCCTACTCCATATTGTATCTCAATAAGTAAATAAATAAAAATACAGAGAGCTGGAGCCTTGCTTGGTACACATTAAGAGCAGCCGCAGCAGATTATGGGTGCTGCGAAGCAGTGAGCTGAGCCCCTTCAGCAATTGCATGCATGCTTTCCTCAGGATCCTTGTTCTGGTGCAATGCCAATGCCTGACTGGTTCTGCCAGCTGAAGAACCCAAGATCTCTGCTTCCCAATGTTATGATGGCAACCCTGGTAGCTACTCTTACTCTGTGTGCCCTTGCCTTTGAGCTCCAGCCCTCAGTCTTTCAGTCTGATAAATCCAAGACTGTCTACATTATATCTCTGTCGACAGATTGTGCACTAGAGTGGGCAACGGCCCTATGGTCCCAGCAATCTCCAACTTGCCATGATCTAAAGATGTTCGCAGCCACCCTTGAACAGGTTTTTGACCACCCAGTCAGTGACTGGGAAGTCAAGGGAGGGTCCGATCTATTGTAGACTTTGCAATGGAATTCTGGGCCCTGCCCTCTGAAAGCAAGTGGGATTCAGAAGCACTCCTCATAACCTTTCACCATGGCTTCTCTGAAGAAGTGAAGGATGAACTTGGCAGTAGGGAGAGGGTGTCCAGCCTGGAGGAGCTCATTACCATGGCCAACTGGATTGACAGCTGTGCTTGTGCAAGGAGGAGGGAATGTTGTATTCCTCATGCCACTCCAACTCCATCACTGAGATCACCATCTCCTGAGCTTGCTCATTCTACTCAAAAGCCAGAAAATGAACCAATTCACTTAGGACGAACTCACCTGATACCCGAGGAGAGGGAGAGACACATGAGACAGGAGCTTTGCCTTTACTGTGGAGCTACTGGCCACTTGGGTCTCCAGCCCAGAGCTAGCAATAAAAGTCAAAGCCCGGACCTGTTTGCTACAACCAGCCACTGTCATTTACAGCAAACCCAACAAGAAGACAATTGTGCTGAGCATGTGCATGCACTCTGGTGAAGCTGGTATCTTCCTCAACATCGCATCGGCTCTGAAGATGTGCGTTCCCTTTGAGGCCTGTCCCTTGTTCTGGAAGGTTCTATCTTTAAATGGCAAGCCCATTGGCTCTGGAGTAATCAAACACCGAACAAAGCCACTTCGTTTGACCGTGGGGCCGACCACCACAAAACAATTTCTCTGTATCTCCTCAAGTCCTCCCAAGGCCCTCTGATCACTGGCTATCCCTGGCTGTGGCTTCGTGACCCACAGTTCTCTTGGGCCACTGGATCTCTTCCTCGTTGGAGTCCTGCACCTCTCCTGCATCCCCAGTGGCTATGGTGCACCAAGAACCTGCTGCAGCAGTAAGTCCCTCAATCAATGTTAACGACTCATTGGACCTTGTGCGTGTGACCCTTGAATATCCTGATCTGAGGGAGGTATTTGGTAAGGAGTGAGCTACTGAGTTTATACTCAGACTGTGCCATTGAACTTCTCCCTGCTACTGTTCCCCCTAGGGGTCGGTTGTATTCTCTGTTTACCCCAGAAACGATGGCTCTGAAGATACACATAAAAACACACATAAAAATTGTCTCTTACTATCTCTTCTTTCAGTTAGTTCTGACGAAGGGTCTCGGCCCGAAACATCGACTGTACCTTTTTCTACAGGTGCTGTCTGTCCTGCTGCGTTCACCAGCAATCTTTATGTGTGTTGCTTGAAATCCCAGCATCTGCAGATTTCCTTGTGTTTGCGCTCTGAAGATTAGCTTCATTCGCCCTTCCACCTCAGCAGCCAGTGCTGGTTTCTTCCTTAATTCCAAGATAGACATTGGCCTTCATCCCTGCATTGACTATTGAGTTCTCAATAACATTGCCATTAAGAATGGTTATCTTCTGTCACTGATGCCGTCTACATTTGAGCTTCTACAGAGAGGCACCTGTAATGCCCTGGTTAAGATTTCTACTGCTATGCTGTGGGTATTTCTGCTTCGCAGGTTGTTCTTCTTTCGGCAAAGTGAGGGAAAAGTTGATTTGAAAGGTTTAAGGGGTACTTCAGTGGTTGAATTCTGAGCTGGTTTTGGCAATTACAACATTGGTTGATAAATATAGAAATATAATTGTGGAGAGCCGAAGTTGTCGTAATGTAAAGCTCGCACCTGATGGGGAAGAAGAATGAGTCTTAGGCTGGGTAGACACCTCAGTTACTGGATGAATTGCAGTGCTCAGGTAATATGAAAAAAAACAGACTGGGAGAGAGCTTAAAGGGTCCGATGGCTGATACACTAAGGTTACCAAAGGCAGAAAACCCTGGTGCCCTGATCTGTAATATTGTCATGCTAACTTATAGTTGTGTGTTTGCTTTGGTTTGTGAGTAGCCCTGGAGTCCTGCACACGTTTGTGTGTGAGGGATACTGTAAATGTGAGTCTGCAAGTGTGAAAGTGTAAGTGTGTATTTACACGTGAAGTGTGAGTGACCTCACCAGGTTATGAAGCCTGCCAGCTACCCTCACCTGGTTTAGCCTGTCTGTCGCAGTGGTGCACCAGGGTGTGGCTACTCAGAACCACAGCTACTCAGCAAACAGCTACTCAGAACCACAGCTGAGAGCTGAGTGTCTGATGGGGGCCAAAGGTGAGTGAGCTGCCCCAGAATGGACTCAACAAGCCCTTCCCTGTGCACCTCATACACCCTGGTGTATACCTGACCTTGCATGTGAAGTCAGCTCTGGCGGACTGGGACGATGAGATATACGGTGAGATCTAACAGCCAGGATGGCAGTTCTGCAGCGCCTCAGAGAGAGCAAAGGGCATGACAAGGTGCAGAAGAAGTCATGGTCATCCATTGCAACTAGGAAGACCCCCAGTCTGTGATCACACTCGTATCACTGGACCCTGGTTTCCAATGTTAAGGTGGAACTGCCCCAGTGCAATTGCTTTTCCTCTTGAAAAAAATCTCCTGCACAGGCTTTCCTGACTTCATGAGATAGGACGGGCAACCAACCCCATTTTCTCATTATTACCATCAGGGAGGAGGTACAGGAGCCTGAGGATCCATGTTCAACAGTTCAGGAACAGCTTCCTCTCCACCATCAGATTTCTGAACTGCAACACGCGTAAAAGTTGCTGGTGAACGCAGCAGGCCAGGCAGCATCTCTAGGAAGAGGTACAGTCGACATTTCAGGCCGAGACCCTTCGGCAGGACTGGGGGAAAAAATAAAGAGCCAATTTAAAAGGTGTGGGAGGGGAAAAAGAAACACAGGGCGACAAGTGAAACTGGGAGGGGTGGGGATGAAGTGAAGAGCTGAGAAGTTGATTGGTGCAAAAGATACAGGGCAAGAGAAGGGGAGTCCGATACAGAAGGCCATGGAAAAAAGAAAAGGGGGAAGGAACACCAGAGGGAGAGGATGGGCAAGCAAAGAGATAAGGTGAGAGAGGTAAAAGGGGATGAAGAATGGTGAGGGGGGGGTAATTAGGTAAGTTTGAGAAATTGATGTTCATGCCATCAGGTTGGAGGCTACCCAGACGTATTGTTCCTCCAACCTGAGTGTGGCCTCATTGTGATACGAGAGAAGGCCATGGACTGACTTATCGTAATAGGAATGGGAAGTGGAATTAATATGGGTGGCCACTGGGAAATCCCGTTCTTTTGATGGATGAAGTGTAGATGCCTGGCAAAACGGTCTCGCAATCTACGTTTGGTCTCACGGATTTGCAGGAGGCTACACCGGGAGCTCCTTTCTTTATTCAAAGAAAGGGGCTTCCCTTCCTTCAACATCAATGCTGACCTCGACTGCATCTCTTCTATTTCATGCATGCCTTCTCTTACTCCATCCTCCTGCCACCCTACCAGGGATAGGGTTCCTCTTGTCCTCACCTACCACCCCACCAGCCTCCATGTCCAACACCTAATTATCTAGAACTTCTGCTGTCTCCCAATGGGATCCCACCACTAAGCACATTTTTCCCTACTGCCCTCCCCCCAGTTTATATTTTCAGCAGAAATGGCACCCTACACGACTATCTTGTCCATTCATCCCTCCCTACTGATCTCCCTCCTGGCACTTATCCTCTCAAGCAGAACAAATGCTACACCTGTCACTACACTTCCTCCCTGCCATTCAGGGCCCCAAACAGTCCTTCCAGGTGAGGCGACACTTCACCTGTGAGTCTGTTGGGATCACATACTGTGTCCGGTGCTCCCGGTGTGGCCTCCTATATAGCGGTGAGACCCAACGTAGATTGGAAGACCACTCCGCTGAGCATCTATGCTCCATCCGCCAGAAGAAGCGAGATTTCCCAGTGGCCATCAATTTAATTTCCACTTCCCATTCCCATTCCAATATGTCAATCCGTGGCCTCCTCTACTGTTGCGATGAGGCCACACTCAGGTTGGAGGAACAACCTCTTATATTCCATCTGGGTAGCCTCGAACCTGATGGCATGAACACCCATTTCTCGAACTTCTGGTAATGATCCTACCCCTTCACCATTCCCCTTTATCTCTTCCCTCTCTCACCTTATCTCCGTACCTGCCCATCGCCTCCCTCTGGTGCTCCTTCCCCACTTTTTTTTCTTCCATGGCCTTCTGTCCTCTCCTATCAGACTCCCCCTTCTCCAGCCCGATATCTGTTTCACCAATCAACTTCTCAGCTCTTTACTTCACAGCCCCCCCTCCAGATTTCATCTATCGTCTGGTGTTTCTCTCTCCCCTCCCCCCACCTTTAAAATCTACTCCTCATCTTTTTTCTCCAGTCCTGCTAAAGGGACTCAGCCCAAAACATCGACTGTACTTTCTTCCATAGGTGCTGCCTGGCCTGCTGAGTTCCTCCAGCATTTTGTGAATGATCAGAAGATATATGTATTGCTGTGTTATTGTATTGTTAACTTTGCCCACATCATGTGTCTTTAACTAACTTAACAATGTCAAAGTAAAAGACAAAGTACAAAACATAGTGAAAGACATTCAAGATCCCCGCCATCTGGGCCATAACATCTCCTTGCATCTCCTTACAAGGTTAGAGAGGTTTAACTAGTCACCTAACACTAACAAACTTCTATTGATGTACTCTTGAAAGTATTCTGACTGGTTACATCATGGTCTGATACGGCAATTCGAATGCTCGGGTAAGTAGGAAGCTGCAGAGAGCAGTGGACTCAGCCCAGTATATTCATCATGGTCACATCGCTCCCACCACCGGTAATGTCTACAGCAAGTACTGCCTGAGGACGGCAATGTCCATGATCAAAGGCACCACCATACGGGCCATGCCATTTTCTCTCAGCTTCCAGCGGTCAGATCTGTGTTTTTTGTTCTAACTGTGTTCCTCCTTGTATAATTTTAGATGATTTACAATAAATTTTAATTTTTTTCTTGTGTATGTTGTGTCTCTGATTCTGTGTTGCTGTGATGCTGCAACAAGTAAGTTTTTCATTGCACCTTTGCACAAATGGACTTATGAATCTGATGATAAAGTCCAATTGTTCTTTCAAGAAGGATACTGTCTCACTAATGGAACTAGGGAGGTAAGAAGAACCTTATTGAAAGAGTTTGTTGTTTTTTATTAATAAAGCCAGCAGATAGGCAGTTTAGGGTTTTGAGCCAAACATGGGCAAACAGGACTGTGGGGGTGATTTGTTCAGCATTGACCAGATGGGTCAAAGGGCCTATTTTTTGCTTTGTATTTCTATGACTCGACCTAGATGATGAAAATATATAAATGTTTCATCTCATCCCCCAAGATCAATAATTATCAGAGACGTGACATTATATTTTCAGGGCCAGAGAGGTGGTTAGACAGAATTCTTGACAGATAAGGTGAAACCATCCACTGAGAATTAGTGAGGTTAGAAGAAACATATTGAAAGAATTGAACAAAGAGTTTTTTTTAATTAATGAAACTAGCAGATTCTTGGCCAGGTACATGGATGAGAAAAGGTTATTTTACAGGCAAAACGCAGCAAATGTTGTCCAATTGACTGCCAATGCACTTGGAGAGCTCCTGCTCAGAATAAAGGCTAAACGCAGCAACTTCAGGGAATTTTGGAAAAGAGGAGTTTTATTTTGGACTCCTGACTTCAATAACAAACCATGTACTGAGAATTCAGAACACAAAAATAAAGTTAATGCATTGAAGTAAAGTTGTCAAGCATTTTCAACCACAGCCAGGAGTTCAAATCCGTGCTCTATTTTCAGAGCTAGAAAGGGCGTTAGACCTTTGGTGGCAGTTAATGAATGGAGTTAAGGTTCATTCATATGCAAATGCAGGGACTTGAGGGGAGTAAGGGGGTGATTCAACCACTTATCGTGGACAAGTGCGAGGTGCCGCATTTTGGGGAGTTAAATTAGCACTGAACGTACACGGTTAACAATAATATATCAGAGAATGGTGTAGAGCAGCAGGACCTAGGGGTATAGATATATGGTTGCCTAGAAGGGTAGACAGGGTGGTGAAGGAGACATTTGGCACACAAGCCTTCACCAGTTAGGGCTCTGAGTACAGGAGTTGGCATGCCACAACACTTCACCTGCATATCTGCTGGGGTCATCTATCATATCCAGTGCTCATGATGCAGGCTCCTCTTTGTTGGTGAGACCTGCTGTAAATTGGGGGGCTGTTTCATCGAGCACCTCTAGACCATCTGCCAAATGCAGAGCTTCCCGGTAGCCAAACATTTTAATTCGAATTCCCACTTCCATTCCAACCATGTCGGTCCACGACCGCCTCTTGTGCCACAGTGAAGCCACCCTCGGGGTGGAGGAGTAGCACCTTGGATTCCATCTGGGTAGCCTCCAACCTATTCCGCACTCTGGCACGTTACCTCTTCTCACCTGCCTGTCACTTTCCCCTTGGACCCCTTTTCCTCACTCTCTTCCCCTGTCAGATTCCATCCTCTCCAGCTCTTCACTTATCACCTTCTAGTTATCCTCCTTCCCCTTCCCCCTCCTTTTTATTCTGACATCTTCCTCCTTTCCTCTGGTCCTGGAGAAGGGTCCAGCATTTTGTGTGTTTGCTTTGGTTTTCCAGCAACTGCAGAATTTCTTATGTTTATCAGCTGTACAGAACATTGGTGAGACCACGCTTGGAGTACTGTGTGCAGTTCTGGCCACCCAACTATAGGAAGGATGTCATCAAGCTGGGAGGGCGCAGGAAAGATTCCTGAGGGTGTTACTGGGACTGGAGACTTGAGTTATAAGGAGAGGTTGAACAGTCTGGGACTGTTCTCCCTGGAGTGAAGGAGGCCGAGAGGCGACCTTATAGAGTTTGATAAGACCATGAGGGGCAGATACAAAGAGGATGGTCACGGTCTTTTCCCTAGGGTAAGAAAGTCTAAAATGAGAGGGCACAGATTTAAGGTGAGAGGGGAACGATTTAAAGGGGACCTGATGTGCAAACATTTCCATGCAGAGAATGTGGGTGCATTGAATATGCTGCCAGACATAGGGACATTAACAATATATAGAAGACACTTGGACAGATACATGGAAAGGAAAGGTCTGGAGGGATGGGACTGGCTTAAATGCAAATCTCAGTCAGTATGGAGCAGATGGGCCAAAAGGTCTGTTTCTAGGCTTTGTGACTCTGTGACACTTGGACTGGTACACGGATAGGAGAAATTCAGAAGGATAAGGGCCAAACATGGGCAAATGGGTCTAGACGGATGAGAATCTCGGTCAGCATGGACCAGATGGGCCAAAGGGCCTGTTTCTGTTGTGTAGGGCTCTATGAAATTGGACAGATGCACAGATCGGAAGTGTAGAGGGATATGGGATCAAATGTGCGGCATCTGTTTCGTTAAGAAACAGGAGCAGTATTAGGCCATTCAGCCCATTGAGTCTGCTCTGCCTTACCCAGCTGAACAACTGTGACCTCTGGAAGGTGTGGGAGAGGGAATTTTTCACTGATCTTTTGAGTGAGGGATGCATCTGGTGGGGGAGGGAGTGTCCATATGGAGTGCCCAGGGAGCAGGTTGGGCAGATCCTACATTCAGAGCAGCAGAGAAGTGGCAAGGATAGAGAGGCTGAAGAGAGCAGCGGCCCCTCCGGAGATGGTGGAGGGCCCGGCCCGACTCCGGGCCTCGATGAAGCAGCTGCCCACATTGCCAGAGGCGTCCACCCCGAGCAGGGTGATGGAGGGGTGACAGCAGGTGGAGTTGTACTCCACCAGTGTCAGGCGGAACTCCCCTTCTTGCTTCTGCTCAATGGTCAGGTTCCCATTATCATGGCGAGCCCGGACCCTGGCCCAGGCAGGGCCTCGCTCAGAGAACTCAGCCTGGAGGCCCCAGGTCTGCTCGGTGCAGTCCTCCTCCTGCTCCTTCTTTGCAGGACAGTGGCCAGTCAGTGCGGTGGTTCGGCAGGTAGGAGGGTCCACGTCCACATTCTGTGGGTTCAGAGTCAAGATTAGTAAGGGAATGTGGGGTACGTTCAGTGAGCACATGGCACATGTCACCACCCTTCCCGTAGTGCGCTCTGAATATCACCCCTCCCAAACTGTTCCTCCCCGCCTCCATTCCAAAATGTTCCTCCCCGCCGCCACTCCCAAAATGTTCCTCCCCACCGCCACTCCCAAAATAATCTTCCCCGCCACCACTCCCAAAATGTTCCCAAAGCCACTCCCAAAATGTTCCTCCCCGCCACCACTCCCAAAATGTTCCTCCCTGGCTCCACTCCAAAATGTTCCTCCCCGACATCACTCCCAAAATGTTCCTCCCCGGCTCCACTCCAAAATGTTCCTCCCCGCCACCACTCCCAAAATGTTCCTCCCTGACACCACCCCCAAAATGTTCCTCCCCGACACCACTCCCAAAATGTTCCTCCCTGACACCACCCCCAAAATGTTCCTCCCCGACACCACTCCCATAATGTTCCTCCCCGACACCACCCCCAAAATGTTCCTCCCCGACACCACTCCCAAAATGTACCTCCCCGACACCACCCCCAAAATGTTCCTCCCCGACACCACTCCCAAAATGTTCCTCCCTGATACCACCCCCAAAATGTTCCTCCCCGACACCACTCCCAAAATGTTCCTCCCCGACACCACTCCTGAAGAGCAGAGCTCCCTCCTTGCCAACCATCCCTGGTGAAAGGTTGACATGGATAGAGAGATGGAATGATAGTGAGAGAAGGAACGAGAGCAGGGGATGGAGAGAATGTGACAGGAAAACAGAGAGGGAGAGAGAGGGAGAAAAGAGTGGGAGAGAGGAAGGGTGCAGAGGGAGAGAGGATAAGGGAGAGAATGAGGGAGAAAATGGGAGAGGATGAGGAAGAGGGGGAGAGAAAAAGAAAGGGGGGAGAGGAACAAATAGAGTGAGGAAAGGAGAGAAGGAGAGAGAAACAGTGACAGGAACAGAAGGAGGGAAGGAGAGAGGGAGAGACACAGAGGATGGGTGGGTGAGAGTGGATGGAGATGGAGGGGGTGATTGGGAGGGAAGGGAGAGTGGAGGGAGAGCAGGGCGAGAGAAGGAGGTGTGGTGTGTGAGAGTTGGAGTGAGAGTGAGGGGAGGGAGAGTGGCTGAAGAGAGGGTGGCAGATGAGTAGGGGAGCAAGCAAGGGTAAGGAGAGAGGTTTGGGGTGTCAGACTGAGGGTGAGTTTAAGGGGAGAAGAGCAGGGGTAGAAGGAAGAGAGAGAGTGTGTGGGGGTCCACTACACAGGGAGGGTCAAATTGGTGGGGGGGGGGGAGGTTACAGGGTTTGAGAGGCAGGTCAGAGAATTTGGGGGAGCTGATGCACAGGGAGGGTTGGGTTGGTAGAGGGTAAGCTAGATTTATCTCTTTCCCCTGCCCTCTCCAGCAGCATTTCACACCAAAGATGGCTGTGGTCATACCCTCCCCCCACCATCTTGTGCACACACACTTCACCCTCCTAAAAGATCAGGAACAGAAACTGTAAGCAGGCCATTCAGCCCTCGTCACCATTCCTCCCTATAGCAAGTTCCCAGTTTATCAGCCCCATGCCCCCTGTACTAAACCTCTCCTTCATCCCCTACTCCTCTCAGTCTTGCCTCTCCCCTCTGACCAAGCTCTGGGGATTGGAGAGAGGAGAAATTTCCAAGACTCCCACCATTGTGGTGAAGAAACTCTCCCCATCCCAAACCCCTTAGTCTGACCTTTTATCCCTGAGGTAAACCTCCTGATATTTCCTGTAAGAACAAAGAGACCCCACACCTCAATCTCTTTCTGTACATGTCCTGTTTGTTCGATCTCTCTAAACAACAGACACCCCCTCCCCAACCCAACACCACCATCCTGGCAATTGGTCTGACGATCTTTCACCTTTTTCCCAGCAGAAGGGAGTCGGACCTTCCTCAGGGGCAGAGAGTGTAACTGTGCACAGTATCATAGGGACCGTCCCCACTGTGGGGATAGGGGCAAGTCACTCCTCTCCACCTCGAACCGTTTGGTGATTAACACCCATGTGTGATTTCCTCCACTGACTGCTCTCTGTACCTGCACATGGGCAGTCTATGCTCATAGATCACTCCAAGCTGCGGACAAGCTGAGAGATTCAGAAATCCTATGGAGTTTTCAGTTTCATCAGTCATGGGATTGACTACAAAAGATGCTAGATAATGTTGCAGCTCTATAAAATCCTAGTTAGACCACACGTGGATTATTGTGTTCAGTTCCGGTCAGAGTATTTTGCTCAGCTCTGGTTGGAGTATTGTGTTCAGTTCTGGTCATCTCATTATGGGAAGGGTGTGGAAGCTTTAGAGAGATTGCAGAGGAGATTTACCAGGATGCTGCCTGATTTAGAGAGCATGTCTTATGAGGAAAGGTTGAGTGAGTGAGAGCTTTTCTTTTTGGAGCGAAGGAGGATGAGAGGCGACTTGAGAGAGCTGTATAAAATGATGAGATGCATAGTAACAGAGAATAGCCAATAACTTCTTCCCCGAGCAACAATGGCTATTATGAGAGGGCATAGCTTTAAGGTGATTGGAGGATGGAAACAATTCAGAGACTGTGATTGGATGATGTCAGAAGTAAGTGTTTGTTACACAAGAGTTAGGGGTGGATGGTATGTACCATCGGGGTGGAAGTAGAGGCAGATATATTAGAATCATTTAAGAGATGCTTAGATAAGCATAGGAATGAAGGAGGGTTAGTTATGTTGGAGAGATGGGTTAAAATAATATTGGAGTAGGTTTAAAGAATGGCACATCGTGGGATGCAGCACAGTAGTGTGTTATCATTTTTGATGCTCTCTGTTCTATGTTCGACATTCTGTATTTGATGTTCGACGATCTGTATTTTATGTTTTATGTTGGCTGTCACAGGCAAACCTCAGGATTCCTATGACTCACAGTCCCTCACCATTAAATGTCAGCATTACTTTTTGTTCCTCTCTCCCTGGAGATGACCTCGCTAACTCCCACCGGATTTTCCGTCGTCCTCCTTTCCTGGTCCCTACAAGCCATTCTCTTCACCCTCCCAGCATCACATCAGACGCAGGCTTGGGAATAAGACAGTTGATCCTCCCCACGTCTAGCTCGTGAAGTGGTTCTAATCGATCCTGCATCTAATACAAGCACAACGATGTTCTCTGTCCATTAATCCCCACACATACACCTCCCGCATATTCTACTTCTGCTTAACGATCATTCAATTTTAAGCTTTGTGCACTTCAGCCACTACTGTTTGCCCTTCCACGATTCTGTCTGTGATGCCAAACAGAAAACCAAGCAACTTTGCCGAACTTGGCCTCTCTTTCCTAAATCTGAGTTGATGATGAGGTAACTTTGCAAATACCAACAGAAACCAGAGTTAAAATAGTATCAGAATCTCGCCACCTCTTCTCCCACCCCACACCCAATCGTGCCTCCCCTCAATCCCAACTGTCACGTCTCCCATCGGCAGCCTGAGATCGGATTTCTTCTTTTCCTGATCTAATTCTGGCAAATGGAGGCAAGAGATATTGGCTTTGATTCTGCTGTGGGAACAGAAGGGGGTACATTGAGTGGAGGGGATGGGCTTCCTCCATGTGGGAAGAATCTTGGATATCCCCCTCCTGGTGGTTAGAGACATAAAGCCGTGTGGCTGGGCTGGAAGGGAGTTTGGCAGCAAGATGACAGAAGGGCTGCTCCTGTTACACCCTCAACTGGACAGATATAAATGAACCAACGTGGTTTGCCAGTGGGTGGTGATTAATCTGCCTCATGTTTTCTAGCTCCTGTGGTGATAAACAAGTCTACACACATTCTCATTACCTTAAATCACTGCCCTGCTCAACAATACCCCCCCCCCCCCGATCCTGTCATGCCTCCCAGGAACCTCCCTCTTCCCTCATTCCCCTATCCAGCAGGCCTGAAACTTGCAATGATGATCCATAAACTGGAGGGGAGGATGGGGTTCTGCCCTTTTCCCCATCCACATCGACTTCATCTCCTGCTGGGGGAAGTGAGATTGTGTCCACATGAGCCTTGTTGTCTTTCTGAGTTTCTCTCTTAGAAGGAAGTTACAAATATATTTTTAACTTGATGTCAGCAAGCTGAGACTTCTGTACAAAGCTTTCTGCTTTTTCTTACCTCATTGCTTCATTCAAACCTACACACTTTCCAGGCTAATTTGATCTGCAGTGAACAAGTGCTTTCCTTAAACTCTGGCAAACACACACACCAGACCGCACTGAGGGTGGGAAGGGTAAACAGCTTCTGGTTACTGAGTGTCAACATCTCAGATGATCTACTCTGGGTCTAATCAAAGTTCAAAGTTCAGAGTACATCTATTATCAAAGTGTGTATACAGTATATAACCTTGAGATTTGTCTACTTGCAGGCAGCCGCTAAACAGAGAAACACAATAGAACCAGTTTAAAGAAAAAAACCCACACAACAAATGCCATCGCACACCCAATGGTGTGAAAATGGTGTGGAAAAAACAAACTGCACAATTAGAAAGTAAACAAATAACACACAGAACATTAAATATCAAACCGCAGAGTCCCCGAATGTGAGTCCGCTACCACAGAGCCACTGAGGTGAGTGACACCGGTCTGGGAACCCGTTGGTTGCAGGCCACAGCTGCTGAGTCAGTTGACCGCTGAAACACCTCAATCAAATCGTGCAAATAGTAAAGAAAGTGTAAACAACTTTCTTTCGGATTGTGAGGAGACTTGCTCTGTCACCAAAGACTCTAACAAACGTCTGCAGATGTCGTAATTTGGGATACCACAGTGGCATAATGGTTAGCTTCATGCTAATCCCAGTTGGGGTGTCAGAATGGGCCACTTCTGTAAGGAGTTTGTATGTTCATCCCATAACCACGTGGGTTTCCTCAGGGTGCTCCGGTTCCTTCCCACGTTCCAAAGTTGTACCTGCTAGTAGGATAATTGGCATTCCGACTGGTTGTATTACCACTGAGTATGAAAGGGGCGCTGCGCGCAAAAGCTGCAGAGGGCTGCAAACTCAGCCAGTTCCACCACAGCTCGAGCCTCCCCAGCATCAAGCACATCTTCAAAAGGCGATGCATCATTCGGACCCCCATCACCCAGGACACGCCCTCTTCTCATTGTACCATTAAGGAGTTTAAAAAGACAGTGTTTCACGGCAGTCTTGGGAATTAGACTGTGGCCAATCAGTCAACGGGATTCATTAGAAAGGGCGAATAAAGATAAGGCAGGAGCAATCAGAGAGAGTGGGCCAGTATTGGAGTGGCCTCGGCTTCTCACTCGGGTGAGGTAAATATCTGACAAGTTTCTTTCTTTCATTCATTCATCACTCCCCGTCTGGTCAGGCACAGCTAGTGTAGTGAGAATGGCTCCAGGGGAAGTGCGTTGTTCTGTGTGTGGGATGTGGGCATTCTAGGGGATTCTAGCCTCCTGGATCACCACAACTGCATCAGGTGCACCCAGAGGCAACTCCTTGGAGAATGAGTTAAGGAACTGGAGCTGCAGCTCAACAACCTTTGGTTTATACAGGAGGGTGAAGGAGTGATGGATAGGAGCCGCAGGGCAAGATGGTAGCATAGTGGTTAGCACAAGGCTTTACAGTACCAGTGACCCGGGTCTGTAAGGAGTCTTTACCTTCTCCATGTGGGTTTCCTCTGGGTGCTCTGGGTTCCTCCCACAGTCCGAAGATGTAGGTTAATTAGTCATTGTAAATTGTCCCGTGATTAGGCTATGGTTAAATAGGGGGTTGCTGGGCACTGTGGCTCGAAGGACTGGAAGGTCCTACTCTGCGTTGTATCTCAATAAGTAAATAAATAAAAATACAGCGAGGTGGTCACGCCCAGGTTACAAGAGGCAGGTAACAGAATGAATATCAGGAGAAGGCAGGGAAATGGGCAGACAGTGCAGAGAACCCCAGTGGCTTTTCCCTTCGATAATAAATTTACGACTTTAGATACTGGGAGGAGCCACAGTGACTGAGTCTGACACTGTGGTTCAGGAGAGCAGAGAGGTGAAGAGGACTGCAGTGGTGATAGGAGATTCCATAGTCAGAGGAATAGAGATGAGATTCTGTGGGCACTATAAAGACAACCGGATGGTATGTTGCCTCCCAGGTGCCAGGTTCAGGAATGTCTTGGATCAGTTCCGTAGCACTCCAAAGGGGGAGGGAGAACAGCCAGAAGTCTTGGTGCGTATTGGTACCAATGACATAGGTAGGAAAAGCAAGGAGGGCCTCAACAGAGATTTTAAGGAGCAAGGTAGAAAGCAGTTTGAGGGAAGTTAAAACTAAAGTCACCAGGTCAGTTGTGACTGCAGGACTGGTCCATCAAGATGGACCCAGTGGAGAAGGAACTGTTCTGTGCTGCCGTTGCTAAGCTGGGAGCCTTGCTTGGTACACACCAAAAGCAGCCACAGAAGATTATGGGTGCTGCGAAGCAGTGAGCTGAGTCTCTTTAGCAATTGCATGCATGCCTTCCTCAAGATCCTTGTCCTGGTGCAATGCCAATGCCTGACTGGTTCTGCCAGCTGCAAATGTGCCAGCCAAAGAACCTAAAATCCCTGCTTCCCAATGTTATAATGGCAATTCTGGCAGCTGCTCTTATTCTGTGTGCCCTTGTCTTTGAGCTCCAGCCCTCAGTCTTTCAGTCTGATAAATCCAAGACTGTCTACATTATATCTCTGTCGACACATTGTGCACTAGAGTGGGCAACGGCCCTATGGTTCCAGCAATCTCCAACTTGCTGTGATCTAAAGATGTTCGTGGTCACCCATGAACAGATTTTTTATGACCCAGTCAGTGACTGGGAAGCCAAGGGAGGGTCCGATCTATTGTAGACTTTGCAATAGAATTCTGGGCTCTGGGGTTTGAGGCCTGTCCCTTGCCCTGAAAGGTTCTATCTTTAAATGGCAAGCCCATCGGCTCTGGAGTAATCAAATACCGAACAAAGCCACTTCGTTTGACCATGGGGCCAACCACCATCTGTTACGGGGTCCTGAATTACCCCTATGAACTGTGCTTTCGAAAAGAGAGAAGGAGTTGTTCAACACAGCCACCTTGTAAAAAGAAAGAGAGAGGCAAAGACGGTTTTGAGATGGTGTTATGGTTTTTCGGCAGCTTGCTTACACTTTTGCAAGGACATTAGCAGCTTCCACGTTATTACAGAGAGAGAAGGGAGAAGCTGTTTATGAGACAGTTGGTATTCAGCATGGTGAGATAAATAGAAGGTCAGATGATAGATCTACAGGCACATGGTTTTGGACCCCGAATAAGCTTTGTTGTGCCCACAGAAAAAGTAGGTTTTGGAGGATTGATCAGGCGGATCGATTAGTGGCTCTTGCAGTGTGAAAAGGGTGTGACCTGGGGAGTTATTCTTGTGTCTAATCCTCGCCTGGGTTGATAATTCCACCAAAGAAGAATGACCCCCTTTGTTGTGGTCACAGTCGGTGACTTCTAAAGGATTTCGGAGGACAACGGGAAGATCGATGGCGTCAGCTCACCTGAAGACTCAAGTCTCTCTTTCTCTCTCTCCATCACTACTCAACTCAATACCACGAACTGAACTGAAGTTTACTCATCATCGTAAGACTATCTATTTAGCTCTAGACTTGAAGAAGCTTGATTTTCATATATATTGAACACTTACTTATATATAATCATTGCTAACCTGTTTGATATATCTGCACTTATATTACTGTATTGCATAGTTACTACTAAATGATATTAGTTATTAGCAATACTGGACTCCAAAGTGTCTTCCATTTCTGCTGGTTCTTTAACCCGTCACAGGGTACATGACAAAATTGGGGCCTGCTTGCGAGATATGAACAAATTGGTTGGGGGGGCTTGTTTTAATTGATTGGGGAAAATATCTTTTGATTTGGTTGTGTGGAAAAACAGCAGAAATGGACGTTAGGAAATTTCTGGCATCCCCAAACCCTGTGGTTTTGAAGAGAGCTAAAAAGGATGAGTTGCAGAAAATTGTTGAGGAACTGGACCTTAAGACGGTAACGGAGAGTATGACTAATGTAGAAATTCAAAGAAAAATAGTTGAATATTATGTTTTGATAAAGCAATTTACTGAGGATGTGTTGAAAATGTTTGCTGAAGGTTAGGTACTTACTGAGGCTGAGCTTCAGCTTCAGTGGGAAAAATTAAAAATGGAGCATAAATTGCAAATAAAACAGCTCGAGGCTGATGAAGCAGAAAGCCAGAGGAACCATGAGGCTAGAGAGGCAGACAAACAGAGAGAGTTCAAAAGGGAAATGTGGCAGCAGAGAGGTTTAGTGTCAGATCCTGATGATTTTTACAGCTCAGAAGAGCTTGTTTTGTTTGATGAATTTAAAAGTTGTGTCCCCTATGATGTAAGGGCAAACCTAGAGGAAGAGGATGCCGCCACCCTGCGGGGGTCTGCTAAGAAAGCAGACAAAGTTGTTTCAACCCATGAGGTTGAGTTTACTCCAGATGAGAGTTTGCCAGGGAGTAGCTGGGAAGTTCGGGGCGACCTTGAATTTGAAACTGGGACAAGTGATGAAAGCCCAGAAGAGACAGCTGTCCCGATTGCCCATGTTCAGGTTTTTGAAGTACCTGTGGATTCACAGGGTACTGAACCTTGTGTTAAAGCTCAGTTAAGGTCTGAGGTGACTAACTTGGTTGGAAAGGAATGCAGTTCTTCTGTGTCAGATGGTCTTGGTTCAGTGAGTAAGGGGTTAACCTTGGTACCAGTGGAAATTGAGGATTCTCAGTCACTTATATTAGACAATGTTCTAAAAGTTAGTGATGAGATAAAAATTGGTGAGGTATATTTTGTTGAAAGTATTAGAAAAAAATGTTGTTTCTGAACCTTTGAATAAAGTACTTGTGAAGGTTTGATTGGTTGTGCGACCTTTGACCCTGCTTGCAGGACAAAGGCCTGCTGAGGAAGTATGGGGCACTCTGTTGAATTTTGTTTTGATGTTTGGAGGTAAGCACTTTCAAGGTTATGATGTTATTCACGATGATGTAATGGCAACAAGTCAGAATAAAGGTCGTAGGAATGAGAAAAATGGATTGTTTGACCTTTTCCACAGACTTTCTAAGGCCAATCTTACTGTGAACCTCGCTAACAGTGAGTTTAGCCATGCCACAGTTACATATCTGAGCTATGTTGTAGGCCAGGACCAATTGGCTCCTGTACAGGGCAAGATTCAAGCTATTGCTGAGGTTCCTGTTCCGACTGGCAAGAAAGCTTTGAGAAGATTTTTAGGAATAGTATTATCGTAAGTTTTGTAAGAACTTTGCTGACATCATTCTTCCCCTAACAAAACACCCAGGGAAGAGTGAAATATTTGTGTGGAGTGATTTTTGCCAGGAGGCATTTGATCGTCTGAAAACCATCCTATGTTATCACCCTGTGTTCAAAGCACCTGATTTTTCAAAACCATTCTCGATAGCAACAGACGCTATTGATGAAGCTGCTGGGGCAGTACTGTTGCAGAAGGGTGTGGATCACATTGAACACCCAGTAGCTAATTTCTCAAAGAAATTTAATGGGCACCAGAAAAATTATTCCACTGTTAAAAAGGAATTACTAGCACTTATTCTGGCTTCACAACATTTTGATGTCTATGTTTGACCTGCCCAGGGACCACTTGTGGTTTACACGGATCACAATCCGTTGGTGTTTCAAACTAAGGTGAATGATAAGAATAGAAGGTTATTAAATTGGAGTCTGATATTGCAAGAATATGACCTGAAAATCAAACAAATGAAAGGTACTGACAACATTATAGCTAATTGTTTATCCAGATGTTAAGTTAGGAATTGTACACATTCTGCTTTGTTAACTGATGATTATACATGTATTGTTTCAAACTCTGTAATTTACATTCAAACTAAAATTTTTGCCTGCGTCAACATTTTTCTTTTGAAGGCGGGGGTGTGACGGGGTCCGGCATTATCCCAATGAACTGTGCTTTCGAAAAGAGAGAAGGAGTTGTTCAACACAGACACCTTGTTAAAAAGAGAGAGAAAGAAAGAGAGAGGGAGGCAAAGTCTGCTTTGAGTGGTGTTTACACTTTTGCAAGGACAGTAGTAGCTTCCACTTTATTACAGAGAGAGAAGGGAGGAGCTGTTTGTGAGACTGTTGGTATTCAGCATGGTGAGATAAATAAAAGGTCAGATGATAGACCTACAGGCACAAGGTATTGGACACTGAATGAGCTTTGTTGTGCCCACAGAAAAAGTGGGTTTTGGAGGATCGATCAGTAGCTCTTGCAGTGTGAAAAGGGTGTGACCATGGGGAGTTATTCTTGTGTCTAATCCTCGCCTGGGTTGATAATTCCACAACAGAAGAATGATCTCCTTTGTTGTGGTCACAGTCAGTGACTTCTAAAGGGTTTCGGAGGACAACGGGAAGATCGATGGCGTCAGCTCACCTGAAGACTCAAATCTCTCTCTCTCTCCCCATAACTACTCAACTCAATACCACGAACTGAACTGAACTTTACTCACAATCGTAAGACTATCTATTTACCCCTAGACTTGAAGAAGCTTAGTTTTCATATATATTCCACACTTACTTATATATAATCATTGCTAACCTGTTTGATATATCTGCATTTATGTTACTGTGCTGCGTAGTTACTAACAAATAAAATTAGTTAACAGCAATACTGGACTTCAAAGTGTTTTCCATTTCTAAACACAAAATAATCTGCAGATGCTGGGATCAACTTCAACAGGACCCCACCACTAAGCACATCTTTCCCTCTCCACCCCTCTCCGCTTTCCACAGGGATCGGTCCCTCCGTGACTCCCTTATCCACACGTCCCTCCCCACAGATCTCCCACCCGGCATTTATCCCTGTAAGCGTAAGTGCTACACCTGTCCCTCCACCTCCTCTGTTGCCACCATTCAGGGCCCCAAACAGTCCTTCCAGGTGAGGCAACACTTCACTTGTGAGCCTGTTGGGGTCATCTATTGCATCCAGTGCTCCCGGTGCGGCCTCCTCTACATCGGTGAAACCCGACGCAGATTGGGGACCGCTTCGTCGAGCACCTCTGCTCCGTCCGCCACAACAGACAGGATCTCCCAGTAGCCACCCACTTCAACTCTGCTTCCCATTCCCATTCAGAAATGTCCATACATGGCCTCCTCTACTGCCATGATGAGGCTAAACTCACGTTGGAGGAGCAACACCTCATACACCGTCTAGGTAGTCTCCAGCCCCTTGGTATGAACATAGAATTCTCAAACCTCCGGTAATTCCTTCCCCCTCCCTTACTCTACCCCTATTTCACTCTGCCCCCTCCTCCAGCTGCCTGTCACCTCCCTCATGGTTCTGCCTCCTTCTACTACTCATTGTTTTCCTGCCTATCATCTCCCCGCTTCCCCTCCCCCACTCTTTTGTCTTTCAATTTACTGTTTTTTCAATTGAACCTACCAGCCTTCTACTTCCAACCCACCCCTAACTTCTTTATAGTGTCTCTGCCCCTTCCCCGGCTGGAAACATCGACTCATCGTTTCCACGGATGCTGCACGACCTGCTGAGTTCCTCCGGCGTGTTGTGACTGTTTTCCATTTCTGCTGCTTCTTTACCCTGTCACGGGGTATGTGACACATGAAACAATTTCTCTGTATCTTCTCGAGTCCTCCCAAGACCCTCTGATAATTAGCTATCTGTGGCTGTGGCTTCGTGACCCACAGTTCTCTTGAGTCACTGGATCTCTTCCTCGTTGGAGTCCTGCACCTCTCCTGCGTCCCCAGTGGCTATGGTGCACCAAGAACCTGCTGCAGCAGTAAGTCCCTCAATCAATGTTGACTGCTCATTGGACCTTGCGCATGTGACCCTTGAATATCCTGATCTGAGAGAGGTATTTGGTGAAGAGTGAACTACTGAGTTTACACTCAGACTGTGCCATTGAACTTCTCCCTGATACTGTTCCCTCTAGAGGTCAGTTGTATTCTCTCTCTACCCCATAAACGATGGCTCTGAAGATCAGCTTTATTCGCCCTTCCACTTCACCAGTCAGTGCTGGTTTCTTCCTTATTTCCAAGATAGACATTGGCCTTCATCCCTGTATTGACTATTGAGTTCTCAATAACATTATTGTTAAGAATCGTTATCTTCTCCCACTGATGTCGTCTACATTTGAGCTTCTACAGAGAGCCAACTGTAATGCCCTGTTTATGATTTCTACTGCTATGCCGTAGGTATTTCTTTTTAGCAATTCGTTCTCGTTTCTGAAAAGCGAGGGAAAAGTTGATGTGAAAGGTTTAAAGAGTACTTCAGCAGTTGATTTAAATTCTGAGCTGATTTTGGCTATTACAACATTGGTTGATAAATGTAGAAATATAACTGTGGATAACTGTGGAAGGTATCGTAGGCTTGTGAGTGTTCTCTGGAGGAGGGCTCACACCTGATGTGGAAGAAGTATGAGGCTTGGGCTGGGTAGACACCTCAGTTACTGAATGAATTTCAGTGCTCAGATGATATAAAAAAACAGACTGGTCGAGAGCTGACAGGGTCCGACGGCTGATATACTGAGGTTAATAAAGACGGAAAATCCTGGTGCCCCAACCTGTAATATTGTCATGCTAACTTATAGTTGTGTGTTTGCTTTGGTTTGTGAGTAGCCCTGGAGTCCTGCACATGTTTGTGTGTGAGGGATACTGTAAATGTGAGTCTGCAAGTGTGAATGTGTAAGTGTGTATTTACACATGAAGTGTGAGTGATCTCACCAGGTTATGAAGCCTGCCAGCTACCCCCACCTGGTTTAGCCTGTCTGTCGCAGTGGTGCACCAGGGTGTGGCTGCTATCACATGCAAACAGCTACTCAGAACCACAGCTGAGAGCTGAGTGTCTGATGGGGGCCAAAGGTGAGTGAGCTGCCCCAGAATGGACTCAACAAGCCCTTCCCTGTGCACCTCATACACCCTGGTGTATACCTGACCTTGCATGTGAAGTCAGCTCTGGAGGACTGGGACGATGAGATATACGGTGAGATCTAACAGCCAGGATGGCAGTTCTGCAGCGCCTCAGAGAGAGCAAAGGGCATGACAAGGTGCAGAAGAAGTCATGGTCATCCATTGCAACTAGGAAGACCCCCAGTCTGTGATCACACTCGTATCACTGGACCCTGGTTTCCAATGTTAAGGTGGAACTGCCCCAGTGCAATTGCTTTTCCTCTTGAAAAAAATCTCCTGCACAGGCTTTCCTGACTTCATGAGATAGGACGGGCAACCAACCCCATCTTCTCATTATTACCATCAGGGAGGAGGTACAGGAGCCTGAGGATCCATGTTCAACAGTTCAGGAACAGCTTCCTCTCCACCATCAGATTTCTGAACTGCACATGAACATTATCTCATTACTCCCATTTTGCACTAATTTGTAATTTATACTAATTTTTGTCTTTGCACGGTACTGCTGCTGCAAAACAAATTTTGCATTAGTCGGTGATAGCAAACCGGACTTTGATTCTGAAACATATTAAACATACTGTAAATTACAGGCAGATGCTACAGCATTAGTGTGGTATATATAATATGAATTTGTGGGAATCAAGGTAAGATGAATGATTAGAAACAAGAGAAAATCTGCAGATGTTGGAAATCCGAGGAACACACACAAAATGCTGAAGGAACTCAGCAGGCCAGGCAGCATCTATGGAAAAAAGTACAGATGATGTTTCAGGCCGAGACCCTTTGGCAGGACTCGGGAAAAAATAAGGAGCAGATTTAAAAGTTGCGGGAGGAGAAAGAGAAAGACAGGATGACAAGTGAAACCGAGAGGGGTGGGGATGAAGTAAAGAGCTGACAAGTTGATTGGTGAAAGAGATACAGGGCAGGAGAAGGGGAGTCCAATACAGAAGGCCATGGATAAAAGAAAAGGGGAAAGGAACACCAGAGGGAGACAATGGGCAAGCAAGGAGATAAGGTGAGAGAGGTAAAAGGAGATGAGGAGTAGTGAAGGGGAGGCATTATTGTAAGTTTGAGAAATTGAAGTTCATACCATCAGGTTGACGTATTTTTCCTCCAATCTGAGTGTGGCCTTATTGTGATACTAGAGAAGGCCATGGACTGACATATCATAATGGGAATGGGAAGTGGAATTAATATGGGTGGCCACTGGGAAATCCCGTTATTTTGATGGACGAAGTGTAGATGCTCGGCGAAACGGTCTCGCAATCTACGTCAGGTCTTGCCGATTTGCAGGAGGTTACAGTGGGAGCACCTTTCTTTATTCGAAGAAAGGAGCTTCCCTTCTTCCAAAATCATCACTGTGCTCAACCACATCTGTTCTGTTTCATGCACATCTTCTCTTACCCCATCGTCCCGCCACCCTACCAGGGATAGGGTTCCTCTTGTCCTCACCTACCACCCCACCAGCCTCAGCGTCAAGCACCCTAATTCTCTGGAACTTCTGCTGTCTCCAATGGGATCTTACCACCAAGCAGATTTTTCCCCACTCCCCTCCCCCAAATTTATGTTTTCTGCAGGGATGGCACCATACACAACTCCCTTGTCCATCCATCCCTCCCTCCTGGCACTTATCCTTGCAAGCAGAACAAGTGCTACACCTGTCACTACACCTCCTCCCTACCATTCAGGGCCTCAAACAGTCCTTCTGGGTGAGGCGATACTTCACCTGTGAGTCTGTTGGGATCATATACTGTGTCCGGTGCTTCCAGTGTGGCCTCCTGTAAATCGGTGAGACGGAACATAGATTGAAAGACCACTCCACCGAGCATCTATGCTCCGTCCGCCAGAAGAAGCGAGATTTCCCAATGGCCACGAATTTTAATTCCACTTCCCATTCCCATTCCGTCAATCCATGGCCTCCTCTACTGTTGCGATGAGGCCACACTCACTTTGGAGGAACAACATCTTATATTCCATCTGGGTAGCCTCCAACCTGATGGCATGAACACTGATTTCTCGAACTTCTGGTAATGATCCTATCCCTTCACCATTCCCCTTTCTCTCTTCCCTCTCTCACCTTATCTCCATACCTGCCCATCGCCTCCCTCTGGTGCTCCTTCCTCATCTTTTTTTCTTCCATGGCTTTCTGTCCTCTCCTATCAGACTCCCCTTTCTCCAGCACGATATCTGTTTCACCAATCAACTTCTCAGCTCTTTACTTCACAGCCCCCCCCTCCAGATTTCATCTATCGTCTGGTGTTTCTCTCTCCCCTCCCCACACCTTTAAAATCTACGCCTCATCTTTTTTCTCCAATCCTATCAAAGGGACTCAGCCCAAAACATCGACTGTACTTTCTTCCATAGATACTGCCTGACCTGCTGAGTTCCTCCAGCATTTTGTGAATGATCAGAAGATATATGTATTGCTGTATCATTGCATTGTTAACTTTGTCCACATCATGTGCCTTTAACTAGCTTAACAATATCAAAGTAACAGGTGTGCATGACAAAAAAAAGAACAAAAATAATAGAAGATCTCCCAGACTGGAATAATCGCGTAGAAAAATCAAACAGCAAATTCAAGGATTTGAGTTGGAAAACAGGAATTTTAATTTGGAGTTTGGAATTCAATATCAGACAGGGTACAGCATACAATACATAGCTCAAAAGAAAATCAAAGATCCCCGCCATCTGGGCCACGACATCCCCTATGAGGTTAAAGAAGTTTAACTAGTCACCAAACACTAACAAACTTTTACTGATGTACCCTTGAAAGTATTCTGACTGGTTATATCATGGTCTGGTACGGCAATTCGAATGCTCGGGTAAGTAGGAAGCTGCAGGGAGCAGTGGACTCAGCCCAGTATTTTCATCATGGTCACATCGCTCCCACCACCGGTAGTGCCTCCAGCAAGTACTGCCTGAGGACGGCAATGTCCAGAATCAAAGACACCACCATCCGGGCCATGCCATTTTCTCTCAGCTTCCATCAGTCAAATTTGCGTTATTGTCCTAACTGTGTTCCTCCTTGTATAATTTTAGATAATTTACAATAAATTTTAATTTTTTTCTTGTGAATGTTGTGTCTCTGATTCTGTGTTGCTGTGATGCTGCAACAAGTAAGTTTTTCATTGCACCTTTGCACAAATGGACTTATGAATCTGATGATAAAGTCCAATTGTTCTTTCAAGAAGGATACTGTCTCACTAATGGAACGAGGGAGGTAAGAAGAACCACATTAAAAAAGTTTGTTGTTTTTTTATTAATAAAGCCAGCAGATAGGTACATGTTTAGGTTAGGTTTTTGAGCCAAACACGGGCAAATGGGACTATGGGGGTGATTTGTTCAGCATTGACCAGATGGGTCAAAGGGCCTATTTTTTGCTTTGTATCTCTGTGACTTGACCTAGATGATGAAAATATATAAATGTTTCATCTCATCTCCCAAGATCAATAATTATCAGAGACGTGATATTATATTTTCAGGGCCAGAGAGGTGGTTAGACAGAATTCTTGACAGATAAGGTGAAACCATCCACTGAGGATTAGTGAGGTTAGAAGAAACATATTGAAAAAATTGAACAAAGAGTTTTTTTATTAATGAAACTAGCAGATTCTTTGCCAGGTACATAGATGAGAAAAGGTTAGAGGGTTACAGGCAAAACGTGGCAAATGTTGTCCAATTGACTGCCAATGCACTTGGAGAGCTCCTGCTTAAGGCTAAACACAGCACCTTCAGGGAATTTTGGAAAATAGGAGTTTTATTTTGGACTTCTGAATTCAATAACAAACTATGTACTGAGAATTCAGAACACAAAAATAAAATTAATGCACAGAAATAAAGTTGTCAAGCATTTTTGACCACAGCCAGGAGTTTAAATCCATGCTCTATTTTCAGAGCTAGAAAGGGTGTTCGACCTTTGGTGGCAGTTAATGAATGGAGTTAAGGTTCATTCATACACAAATGCAGGGACTTGAGGGGAGTAAGGGGGTGATTCAACCACTTAACATGGATAAGTGCGAGGTGCCGCATTTTGCGAAGTTAAATTAGCACTGAACGTACACGGTTAACAATAATATATCAGAGAATGGTGTAGAGCAGCAGGACCTAGGGGTATAGATATATGGTTGCCTAGAAGGGTAGACAGGGTGGTGAAGGAGACATTTGGCACACAAGCCTTCACCAGTCAGGGCTCTGAGTACAGGAGTTGGCATGCCACAACACTTCACCTGCATATCTGCTGGGGTCATCTATCATATCCGGTGCTCATGATGCAGGCTCCTCTTTGTTGGTGAGACCTGCTGTAAATTGGGGGGCTGTTTCATCGAGCACCTCTAGACCATCTGCCAAATGCAGAGCTTCCCGGTAGCCAAGCATTTTAATTCCAATTCCCACTTCCATTCCAGCCATGTCGGTCCACGACCGCCTCTTGTGCCACAGTGAAGCCACCCTCGGGGTGGAGGAGTAGCACCTTGGATTCCATCTGGGTAGTCTCCAACCTATTCCGCACTCTGGCACGTTACCTCTTCTCACCTGCCTGTCACTTTCCCCTTGGACCCCTTTTCCTCACTCTCTTCCCCTGTCAGATTCTATCCTCTCCAGCTCTTCACTTATCACCTTCTAGTTATCCTCCTTCCCCTTCCCCCTCCTTTTTACTCTGACATCTTCCTCCTTTCCTCTGGTCCTGGAGAAGGGTCCAGCATTTTGTGTGTTTGCTTTGGTTTTCCAGCAACTGCAGAATTTCTTATGTTTATCAGCTGTACAGGACATTGGTGAGACCACGCTTGGAGTACTGTGTGCAGTTCTGGCCACCCAACTATAGGAAGGATGTCATTAAGCTGGGGAGGGTGCAGGAAAGATTCCTGAGGGTGTTACTGGGACTGGAGACTTGAGTTATAAGGAGAGGCTGAACAGGCTGGGACTGTTTTCCCTGGAGCGAAGGAGGCTGAGAGGTGACCTTACAGGGTTTTATGAGACTATAAGGGGCAGAAACAAAGTGGATGGTCACAGTCTTTTTCCTCGTGTAAGAAAGTCTAAAACTAGAGGGCAGAGTTTTAAGGTGAGAGGGGAACAATTTAAAGGGGACCAGATGTGCAAATATTTCCATGCAGAGAATGTGGGTGCATTGAATAAGCTGCCAGACGTTGGGGTTGAGACAGGAACATTAACAATATGTGGAAGACACTTGGACAGATACATGGAAAGGAAAGGTCTGGAGGTATGGGACTGGCTTAAATGCAAATTTCAGTCAGCATGGACCAGATGGGCCAAAAGGTCTGTTTCTAGGCTTTGTGACTCTGTGACACTTGGACTGGTACACGGATAGGAGAATTTCAGAAGGGTAAGGGCCAAACATGGGCAAATGGGACTAGATGGATGAGAATCTCGGTCAGCATGGACCAGATGGGCCAAAGAGCCTGTTTCTGTTGTGTAGGGCTCTATGAAATTGGACAAATGCACAGATCGGAAGTGTACTGGGATACGGGACTAAATGTGCAGCATAAGAAACAGGAGCAGTATTAGGCCATTCAGCCCATTGAGTCTGCTCTGACTTACCCAGCTGAACAACTGTGACCTCTGGAAGGTGTGGAAGAGGGAATTTCTCCCTGGTTTTTTGAGTGAGGGATGCATCTGGTGGGGGAGGGGGTGTCCACATGGAGTGCCCAGGGAGCAGGTTGGGCAGATCCTACATTCAGAGCAGCAGAGAAGTGGCAAGGATAGAGAGGCTGAAGAGAGCAGCGGCCTCTCCGGAGATGGTGGAGGGCCCGGCCCGACTCCGGGCCTCGATGAAGCAGCTGCCCACATTGCCAGAGGCGTCCACCCCGAGCAGGGTGATGGAGGGGTGACAGCAGGTGGAGTTGTACTCCACCAGTGTCAGGCGGAACTCCCCTTCTTGCTTCTGCTCAATGGTCAGGTTCCCATTATCATGGCGAGCCCGGACCCTGGCCCAGGCAGGGCCTCGCTCAGAGAACTCAGCCTGGAGGCCCCAGGTCTGCTCGGTGCAGTCCTCCTCCTGCTCCTTCTTTGCAGGACAGTGGCCAGTCAGTGCGGTGGTTCGGCAGGTAGGAGGGTCCACGTCCACATTCTGTGGGTTCAGAGTCAGGATTAGTAAGGGAATGTGGGGTACGTTCAGTGAGCACATGGCACGTGTCACCACCCTTCCCGTAGTGCGCTCTGAATATCACCCCTCCCAAACTGTTCCTCCCCGCCGCCACTCCCAAAATAATCTTCCCCACCGCCACTCCCAAAATGTTCCTCCCCGCCACCACTCCCAAAATGTTCCTCCCTGGCTCCACTCCAAAATGTTCCTCCCCGCCACCACTCCCAAAATGTTCCTCCCCACCGCCACTCCCAAAATGTTCCTCCCCGCCACCACTCCCAAAATGTTCCTCCCTGGCTCCACTCCAAAATGTTCCTCCCCGACATCACTCCCAAAATGTTCCTCCCCGCCACCACTCCCAAAATGTTCCTCCCCAAAGCCACTCCCAAAATGTTCCTCCCTGACATCACTCCCAAAATGTTCCTCCCCGAAGCCACTCCCAAAGTATTCTTCCCTGACATCACTCCCATAACGTTCCTTCCCAACACCACCCCAAAAATGTTCCTCCCCACCGCCACTCCCAAAATGTTCCTCCCTGACACCACTCCCAAAGTGTTCCTCCCTGACACCACTCCCATAACATTCCTCCCCAATGCCACTCCCAAAATATTCCTCCCCAACGCCACTCCCAATATGTTCCTCCCTGACACCACTCCCAAAGTGTTCCTCCCTGACACCACTCCCATAACATTCCTCCCCAACGCCACTCCCAAAATGTTCCTCCCCAGTGCCACTCCCAAAATGTTCCTCCCTGACACCACTCCCAAAATGTTCCTCCCCGCCGTCACACCCAAAATGTTCCTCCCCGACGCCACTCCCAAAATGTTCCTCCCCGACACCACTCCCAAAATGTTCCTCCCCGACGCCACTCCCAAAATGTTCCTCCCTGACGCCACTCCCAAAATTTTCCTCCCTGACGCCACTCCCAAAGTGTTCCTCCCTGATACCACTCCCATAACATTCCTACCCAACGCCACTCCCAAAATGTTCCTCCCCAGCGCCACTCCCAAAATGTTCCTCCCCGCCGCCACACCCAAAATGTTCTTCTCCAATGCCACTCCCATAATGTTCCTCTCCAATGCCACTCCCATAATGTTCCTCCCCGCCGCCACTCCCAAAATGTTCTTCCCCACCGCCACTCCCAAAATGTTCCTCCGCAACACCATTCCCAAAATGTTCCTCCCCAGTGCCACTTCCAATATGTTCCTCCCCGCCTCCACTCCCAAAATGTTCCTCCTCAACGCCACTCCCAAAATGTTCTTCCCCACCGCCACGCCCAAAATGTTCCTCCCCAGTGCCACTCCCAATATGTTCCTCCCCAACGCCACTCCCAAAATGTTCCTCCTCACCGTCACTCCCAAAATGTTCCACTCAACGCCACTCCCGCAGAGCAGAGCTCCCTCCTCGCTGACCATCCCTGGTGAAAGGTTGACGTAGATAGAGAGATAGAATGATAATGAGAGCAGGGGATGGAGCAAATGCGACAGGACGACAGAGAGGGAGAGAGAGAGGAAAGATTGGGAGAGAGGAAGGGTGCAGAGGGAGAGAGGATAAGGGAGATAATTAAGGAGAAAATGGGAGAGGTGAGGAAGGGGGAGAGGAAGAGAAAGAGGGTGAGGCACAAATAGGGAGGGGAAAGCAGAGAGGATGGGTAAAATAAAAAAAAAAGGAGATCAAGAATCGGAGACAATGAAAGGGAGGGATGAAGAGGAATAAAAACAGTGTGAGAGGGACAGAGAGAGGGGGAGGGAGAGAGAGGAAGGGGGTGAAAAAGAGTGATACAAAGAGTGGGAGAGCATCAGAGGGATGGAGGGAATGATAAGGAGGGGTACAGCGAGTGGGTGAGTGAGAGAGAGAGAGGGAGGGAATGATAAAGAGGGGTACAGTGAGTGGGTGAGAGAGAGAGGGGGAGGGAGTGATAAAGAGAGGTACAGTGAGTGAGTGAGAGAGAGAGAGAGAGAGAGGGGAGGGAATGATAAAGAGGGGTACAGTGAGTGGGTGAGAGAGAGAGGGAGGGAATGATAAAGAGGGGTGCAGTGAGTCGGTGAGAGAGAGAGGGAGGGAGTGATAAAGTGGGGTACAGTGAGTGGGTGAGAGAGAGAGAGGGAGGGAGTGATAAAGAGGGGTACAGTGAGTGGGTGAGAGAGAGAGGGAGGGAGTGATAAAGAGGGGTACAGTGAGTGGGTGAGAGAGAGAGGGAGAGAGTGATAAAGAGGGGTACAGCGAGTGGGTGAGAGAGAGAGAAGGAGGGAGTGATAAAGAGTGGTACAGTGAGTGGGTGTGACAGAGAGGGAGGGAGTGATAAAGAGGGATACAAATAGAGTGTGAGGGACAGAGAGAAAAAGGGAGAGAATGATGGAGAGAGGAGTACAAAGAGCACGGGAGGACAACAGAGAGAGATGGAGAGAGGGAGAGAGAGAGGGGGAGAGATGAAGAGGGGTACAAAGAGAGTGCGAGAGTGATAGAGAGAGGGAGGGTGATAAAGAAGGATACAGAGAGTGCGAGAGTGACAGTGAGAAAGGAAGGAGGGTGAAGCAAAGAGAGGTACAAAGGGAGTGGGAGAGGGACATGGAGAGAACAAGAGGGGGAGAACAGAGGGAGAGAAGAGTGAGGGTGAGAGGAAGAAGGGTACAAAAAAGGTGGGACAGATACGAGAGAGAGAGAGGGAGAGAGATAGATGGGAAGAGGAGTCACAGGAAGAATAGATGGAGAATAGGTGTGTGTCTATGAGGGGGAGAATGAATGGGAGACAGAGATGGGGGTGGGGGTGGGGGAGAATTCATTGATTCAAATCTTTCCCAATCCCTCAGATGCTTTGGGTGTTGTCTCGGGGCCGTCCCCCCAGCTGAAGAATCTCCCCGCATCTGGGGGATCTCCCCATGTCTGGAGGACCACCCTGTGTTTGGAGGACCTCCCCATGTCTGGAGGACCACCCTGCATCTGGAGGACCTCCCCATGTCTGGGGAACCTCCCTGTGTCTGGAGGACCACCCTTTGTCTGGAGGATGCCCCTGCGTCAGGAGGACATTTCACCTGTGCTCAGACGGTCCCTCTCCTACTCCCTTTGTACTCCTCTTCATCCCTCCCTCCCGCGCTCTCCCTCCCACTTTGGCGTATTTGGTGTCAGCACCTTCATTTACATCCCTCAAATCCCCTCACTGGTGTGACAAGGGTGCTGGTGCGGTAGAAATCCCTTCACCCTGGGACATACCCGCTCGGTGACCATCAGCTGGAGGACAGCATAGGTGAAGTCGATGTTGGACTGGGCCTCGAACGTCACTGTGACCAGGGTTCCTGCTTCCACGTCGGTGGGGGTGGGAGTGGTCAGGTTACCCTCTGCAGACTGGTTCTTTCCGACATCTTCAATGTCCTCTATAATTCCAGATCCAACCAACCGCGGACACAACAGTTCCCAAGCCAATGGAGATGCGATTTCATGGGACAGTCACATGCACTCCACGCACAGCATGTTTCCCCACCTCACTGCCCCTCTCACAGCACAGCGCTCCCACTTCACCGGTCCTCCCACAGCGTCCCTCCTCACCACGATTCCCACAGCATCACTCCTCACCGCTAATCCCACAGCGTCCCTCCTCACTGCTATTCCCACAGCGCTCCCTCCTCAGCACCATTCCCAAAGCTCTCCCCCCACAATACCCCTCCCACAGTGCTCCCGCCTCACTGCCCCCTCCCGCAGCACTCCCTACTCACCACCCCACCCCCCTATAAGGCCACAAGACATAGGAGCAGAATTCTGCCATTCAGACTATTGAGACTGCTCCACCATTCCAAAGTGGCTGATTTATTTTCCTTCTCAACCGCATTCTCCTGCCTTCTCCACATACCCTTTGATACTCTTACTAATCAAGAACCTATTAACCCCCGTATTAAACATACTCAAAGACTTTGCCTCCACAGTCACCTGTGGAAATGAATTCCAAATGTTCACCACCTTCTGGCTAAAGAAATCCTTCCTCATCTCTGTATTCTGAGACTGTGCCCTCAGGTCCCGGACTCCCCCACTACACGAAACATCCTCTCCACATGCACTCTGTCTAGCACTTTCAATATTCAATAGGGTTCAGTGAGATCCCTCCTCATTCTTATAAACTCTAGTTGGTTCATCAAACACTCTGCATACATTAACCCTTTCATCCCCTGGATCATTCTTGTGAACTTCATCTGGACTCTCTCCGATGCCAGCACATCTTTCCTTAGAAAAGGCGCTCAAAACAGCTCACAATACCCCAAGTGTAGTCTGATCAATGCTTTATAAAGCCTCAGCATTACATCCTTGTTTTTATATTTGCACCTCTCAAAATGAATGCCAACATTGCATTTGCCTTTCTCACCACTGACTTAACCTTTAGGGAATCCTGCACAGGGATTACCAAGTCCCTTTGCACCTCTGATTTATGAATTTGCTCCCTGTTTAGAAAATAGTCTGTGCCTTTATTCCTTCTACCAAAGCGCATGACCATACACTTCCCAACAATCTATTCCATTTGCCACTTCTTTGTCTATTCTCCTAATCTGTCTAACTACTTCTACAGAATCCCGGCTTCCTCAACACTCCCTGCCCCTCCACCTAGTTTCATATTGTCCCCAAAGAATTCCAACAGATTTGTCAGGCAAGATTTTCCCTTCAGGGAACCCTGCTGACTTTGGCCTAACTCTCAGTATCCCTAAACCACATTCTTAGCAATCGACTCCAACATCTTCCCAACAACTGAGGTCAGACTAACTGGCCTATAGTTTTCTGTCTTTTGCCTCCATCACTGTTAAAAAGTGGAGTGACATTTTCAATTTTCTAGTCCTCCGGAACCATTCCAAAATCAAGTGTTTCTTAAAAGATCATTACAATGACTCCTCAATCACTTCAGATACCTCTTTCAGAATCATGGGGTGTACACCATCTGGTCCAAGTGACTTATCTGCCTTCAGACCTTTCAGTTTCCCAAGCACCTTCTACTCAGTAATAACAACAACGTTCACTTCTCCCCCTGAACCCCTGGAACTTCTATCATACTGCTAGTGTCTTCCGCAGTGAAAACTGATACAAAATACTTAAATCAGTTCATCTGCCATTTCTTTGTCCCCATTTACTACCTCTCCAGTGCCATTCTCCAATAGTCTGATACCCACTCTTGTCTCTTTCACTCTTTATATGTCTGGAAAAACTTTTGGTATCATCTTTTATAATATTGACTAGCTTTCCTTCATATTACATCTTTTTTCCCAAATTGCTTTTCAATTGCCTTCTGTTGGTATATAAATGCTTTCCAATCCTTTACCTTCCCACTAACTTTTCCTCTGTTACTCACACAGAACCCCATCCTCACCACCCAGAGTGATCTCTCCTTCTCGCACCACCCCACCCCACAGCACCGTCTGCCCTTCTCAGTGCCCCTCCCATAGAGTGGTACTCCCTCTTAACCAAGGCACTCACTCATCTCCACCCTCCTTCAGTGTGGCGCTCGCTCACAGACATGACAATGGGGGGGGGAGGTAATGGGGGTGATTTGCATTCCCACCTCAGAGGGTTTCCACTTGTGACATTTTGATCGTCAGTCAGCAAGATATTGTACACAGATCCCGGCCCAGCATTGGTAATGTTGAAGCGGATGGTAATGTTTTCACCTGCGATAAAGCTGGGATCAAACATGACCTGAGACACCAGAGGAAGAAACATCATAAATCAATAACCAATCACCAACATTGATCAAAAATCAATAATCAATCACCCATCAGAGCAAGCTCATTGTAGAGAGATCTTAACCCTGTGTCTGAGTGTGTGATTGGACGGTGTGAAGGAAGCTTCACTCAGTTTCTCACCCTGGGAGTGTGTGATGGGACGGTGCGGAGAGAGCATCAGTCCGTGTCTGACCCCGAGAGTGTGTGATGGGAAACAGTAGAGGAATTTCACTCTGTGTCTGAGCCTGGGAGTGTGCGATGGGACTGTGTGGAGGGAGATTCACTCTGTTTCTCACCCTGGGAGTGTGTGATGGGACTGTGTGGAGGGAGCTTCACTCTGTGTCTGACCACGGGAGTGTGTGATGGAACTGTGTGGAGGGAGTTCACTCTGTTTCTCACCCTGGGAGTGTGTGATGGGAAGGTATGGAGGGAGCATCAGTCTGTGTCTGACCCCGGGAGTGTGTGATGGGATGGTGTGGATGGAGCTTCACTCTGTGTCTGACCCCGGGTGTGTGTGATGGGATGGTGTGGAGGGAGCTTCACTCTGTGTTTGACCCTGGGGAGTGTGTGATGGGATGGTGTGGAGGGAGCTTCACTCTGTGTCTGACCCTGGGGAGTGTGTGATGGGATGGTGTGGAGGGAGCTTTACTCTGTGTCTGACCCTGGGAGTGTGTGATGGGACGGTGTGGAGGGAGCTTCATTCTGTGTCTGACCCCGGGAGTGTGAGATGGGATGGTGTGGAGGGAGCATCAGTCTGTGTCTGACCCTGGGAGTGTGTGATGGGACAGTGTGGAGGGAGATTCACTCTGTGTCTGACCCCGGGAGAGTGTGATGGGACAGTGTGGAGGAGCTTCAATCTGTGTCTGAGCCCAGGAGTGTGTGATGGGAGGTTCACTCAGTGCCTGACCCTGGAAGTGTGTGATAGCTCGGTGTGAAGGGATCCTCACCCTGTGGTTGATCTCACCGTGAGTTTGGTACTGCTGATGGAGGTAACAGATGGACTCTGTCTTTGGAAGATCCTCCCGCTCTCCTCTGTCCCTTGGAGCAGCACCAAGAACTCTTGAGATGGAAAGCTCATGAACTCTACCAGGAAAATGCCGGTCTCTGAGGTTGGAGTCAGGGCCTCCTTACTGAGCGTCCTCCCCTGGAAGTCCAGCAGGGAGATGTTCTTGGGCTGGTGGGATGGGTAGTTCTCTAATCCGGTCATTGTGACCTTGAGTGTGGCTGGTTCACCTGGACCAAGGGCCAGAGAGGATAATTAAACACCCATTGACACCAGTTCCCCTCGCCTTAGACGCCCCGCACAACAGCAAACCCTTTGGCACAACCGATCCCTGCTGACCATTAACTGCTCATTTATGCTTCATCGTGTTTTGTAACCCCCAGTGACCTGTCAACTCCTCCCCCCTCGGTTGTACCCCTCACCCTCACACTCCGGGGGGGGGGGGTGGAATTCACAGTCACTAATTAACTCTGCCCCATACACACACACAGACCATCACCGAGGGATGGGTCTCACACATACACACAGTACCAGAGAGCCTGGGCCTCTGGAGCTGAGCAGACAGTGTCTCTACCCGCTGTGACACTCTGTCTCAGTCCAAGCCAGTGCTCAGTCCCTGGAACTGTGTCTGACACTGAGTTCCAGCCTCATCTCCAAAACCAGGGTGACTCCTGACCAGCACAGACCCTGGCTTATCGGATGTCTGGTGAACTTCTGAAATTCTTTTTCATTCACGTCCTGTTTGAAGAGTTACACACGGGCATCATGAACTTTCCCATGAATGGCATTTGGAGTCCTGGTGAGTTTAAAACAGGGGTTCTTAATGTGGGGTTCATGGACACTCTGGGGTCCCTGAACAGATTCCAGGGGGTCTGTCAACTCAGATGGGAAAAATTTACGTTGTTATATTCACTAACCTCTCACTGAAATTACAGTAGATCAAACACGATCATAGTCTTCCTGTCTGTAGAGTATAATATTTAAAATAATGTCATTTTAAGTGTATACTCCTGTATGTAAAAATGTATACTCCTGTATTTAAAGTGTTAATGTGTGTGTGTGTGGCCTCCGTCGGTCGTGGTCGACCATAGGTACTGCTCCTCTGGTAGTCACTGGTTTGTCGAGCAGCGTCGACTGTAGCTATTGAGGCCGATCCTGGAATAGCAGGCTCTGCCACAGTTGCTGCATGTGTAGGGCGTTGTGGAATTGTTATCTGCTGTCCGCTGTGCTCTCTGCTCCACAAACTGACTCAGGATCACTCTTTCGCCTTGCTCTAGGTGTTGCTGAAGAGTATCTTGCCATTTCTTGCGGTCATCTGCTGTATCCTCCCAGCACTCTGTGTTGATTTTTAAGGCTTTCGCGTCGCGCTTGCAGAGGTCCTTGAAGCGAAGCTGGAGTCTACCAACGTTCGTCTTGACTGTTGCTAGTTCTCCATAGAGTACGTCCTTTGGCAGTCTACCATCTGTCATACGATAGAAGTGGCCCAGCCAGTGCAGTCTGTGTTGTCTTACAAGTGTGAACATTGTGGGAAGCCCAGCGCAGGACAGGACCTCAGAGTTTGGGAAGTTGTCTCTCCAGGTGATGCCGAGGACGCGGCGAAGGCTGCGCAGGTGAAAACTACCGAGTTTCCTCTCCTGCTTGGAGTAGATGGTCTAAGTCTCACTACCATACAGGAGGGTGCTGATAACGCTTGCATTGTACACAGCAGTCTTGGTATTTGTAGCGAGTTTCGGATTCTCCCACACCCGCGAGGAGAGTCGAGCAAGGATCGATGCTGCTTTGCCGATGCGCCTATTGATTTCAGCATCAAGGGAGAGAGTGTCGCTAATGGTCGACCCTAAGTACGTGACCTTGTGGACCACTTCTAGATCGTAGTTGTCGATGGTAATGACTGGTGTCTCCACTACGTTCTGGGCAAGGACGTTCGTTTTCTTTAGGCTGATGGTAAGCCCGAAGTCCTTGCATGCCTTTGAGAAGCGGTCCATGAGAGTTTCTAGTTGCTGTTTGCCGATGACGCTGCTATAACCTCGCGCACCAATGTGTTAATAGAGACACATACAGTATATTACTATATCACAGATTAGAGTTTTATATATTTTGATGGCTGTATTTCAATAAAATTGGTTTCTTTCGTAATTCTGTGTATTTATTTTATATATTGAAATACATAATTCTGAGAAGGGGTCCATGGTCTTCAGCGGATTGGCAAAGGGTTCCACGGCATAAAAAAGGTTAAGAACCCCTGGTTTAAAAGGACAGGGAGTCTCTATCATCACTCTTTCTTGTCTCTCCCCCTCTCCCCACACCTTTTCTTCTATCTCTCTCTCCCTGTCATCCCATCTCTCTCTCCACCCATCCAATCTCTTTCTCTCTCTTCTCTTTCACCCTCCCTGTCCCCATCTTTCCCTGTCTTACTCACCACTCCCTCTCCCGCCTCTCCTCCTCTTTCTTTCCCTTTCTTCTCTCTCTCCCTCTCTCCCCCTGTCAGGAGATGATGAAGACGGCCAGGGTGGAGAACAGCTGACGACGGGTCTCATCTCGGAATGTCAGAGTGAACCCACGTGTGGCGATAGGATGTGTGAGGGAGGGGAGGAGTACGAGTGTGGGTGGGGTGGAGTGGGAGGGGGGATCTCGGCATGGAGCTATTGGTTACCTGCCAATGGTCGGCCAGTCACCCTGACCATCCCGGGGTGGGGACCCTCGAAAGCCTCCACGAACTCATACAGGAAATCCACGACACTCTGTCCTGGGGGTATAGTTTATTATAATATTTAAAATATTGTTTTTTTTCGGAGCAGGCGGTCAGAACGGGTATTGTAATCTCATAACAGTCCCTGTTTCACTCCTATTATTGTCCTATTTACATCCCAATTACAGGACATATTAAACGCTCATTATTTTCCCAGTAACTCCCCATTATGGGTCCTGTAACAGATACATTATAACCCCTTTATACACTCCCATACTGTCCCCATTATATCCCCGTTACGTGACTTGTTATTTCCCCATTAGAGTCCCTCTATACACCCACATTACATTCCTCATTACACTCACCATTCCTCATTACACCCATTACAGTCACATGGCAGTCCATTATATTCCCATTACAGTCTCCTTTGCACACTATCATCCCTCCGACCCTCCCCGTTGGAGGGAGAGAAAGAGGATCAGGATAAAGAGCAGTAGAGCAACAGAAAGGGAGAAATGAAAGTGAGAAAGGGGGAGGGCGAGGGTGAGGGGGAGATGGGGGAGAGAGGGAGTGAGGGAGACAGGGTGTGGGGACAGAGGGGTTGAGTGGGAAAGGGGTGAAAGGAGGGGTGAGAGAGAGAGAGGCTGAGAGAGAGGACACACAAGGAATGGTTCAACAGACAGAGCGAATCTGGAAAAAGCAGAGAAACAAGAGAGAAGGAGAGACGGAAAGGAGAAAAGTGAAAGAGAGAGGGTCAGAGAGAGTGAGAGGATGGAGAGGGAGAGAGGCTGGAAATGGAGTTAAATCAGGACACTGAAGTGAAGAAGAGAGACGACCGGATCAGACAGGGTGGAGTGCAGACACCTGTCACTTTCACCATGTACGGGGTCCCCGACTGTACAGTGAGGCTCCATTCGCCGAGCTCGGGCGCTGCGTTCAGCGTTATGATGAAAAGGTCTCCCAGGCGCTCAATCATTGCCAGTGTCCCCGAGGAGTTAGAGTGAGGCTGCTGGACATCTGCGGAGAGGGAGGCCAGTCAGTCATCAGCATGACGGGTCACTCATAACTGGAACAGGATCATTCAGGGAGGGTCACAGAGATGGAGAGGGGTGTAAGGGCTAGAGGGGGTCACAGAGATGTGGAGGGATGTAGGGGGGTAGGGAGGCCGGTGGGGGGGGGGGTCATCGCGAATGGTAGGGGTGTAGGGGTTGGAGGGGGTCACAGAGGTGGGAAGTTGTAGGAGCTGAAGACGGGAGACCCCAAGAGAAATGGGTGTAAAGGCAAAAGGTGAACACAGAAATGGAGAGGGGTGTCGATGCCAAAGGTGGTCACAAAGATGGGGAGTGGAGGAATGCAGGGGCTATAGTCTCTCCTTACCTCTGGGACTGGAGATGTGGAAGTTGTCCGGACTGCCAGACAGGAAGATGGTGACGTTCCTCAATGCTCCATTCACGTGGAAGGGGAAGACGTTTGTGAAGTGATCCATGTTTCCGTCTCGCTGAAGGATGGTGACCTGAAACAGGATACCATGATCCCCCGACCTTTGCACTGTGACCCAGTCCCTCTCAACCACCCCTCTCTCCTCCACTCCACCTCAAACTGACCAATCCAACCTGTTCAGGTAGGGAGCAACGGAAAGAAGAGTTTTGCTGTGACTCCATTTCTGGGAAACAATGCCATCACAACCAGGCCACTCTGCCCTTCAGTTTATGCTAGAAATCCCTCAAGTCGCTATACCCATTAATAACCAACACTGCCACCCATTCACCTTGGAATGAATGTCCCAAGAGGGAATTCCAAAGCTACCCTGCCTCCCTTCTCAATCTCACGGCTATGTAACAAAATCCCAATCAGGGATTTCCAACTCCTTATACCAGGACTTTGTCAATTTTGGTTCCGGGCTCTCTGTGTCCTCCAGCCACATATTCCCACCCACCCGCCAATTCCGCTCGATTTCCTGACAGGGGTGTCTCCCATTTTCCCAATTCCTGGGAAATCAGTGTCGATCGGGGTCAGCCCCTGATCCCGAGAATCTTGATGGGACCTCTGTGTCTCATCTCCAGATCTGCTCATAGTGCCCTGGGACAATCTCTCCCTGTTGCCCCGTGATTCCCAGCAACAGCTTCACTCTCCTCCACTCTGTGAAGGTGGCAGAGTGGGATAGGGAGGAGGGGGAGAGGGAATGGGACAGGGAGTGAAAGAGAGTGGGAGGAGAGGGAAGTGAAGAAAGAACGGGGCTGAAGGGTTGGGGAGATAGAGGTGGGCTGACAGGCACTAGAGGGGATTGTGATTAAAGGAGGGAAGAGGATAACAATGAGGAGAGGAAGAGGGAGAGAGAGGTAAGGGAGGTGGTGTGGGTGAGGAGGACAGTTTTGAGGATAAGTGAATGAAGGGACAGTGAGGGTTTAGTAAGGATGAATGATGGGGAGGGGGGAATAGGAAGGAGTGGAGGAGGTGAAGGAGGGTCCATTGGAGGAGAGGGTGAAAGGTGGTGGAGGGTTGAATAGAAAGGCAGTGAGGGAAGAGTGGAAGAGGAACAAATATGGAGGGAGTGAAGAGGAGGGTTTGAGGAGCATGGGGTGAGGAGTGAGCGAGTAGGAATAGGTGAGGAGGAGGGCTGAAGATGAGGGAGGAGAGTGAAGAAGGGGGTGAGGAGGGGTTGAGGTGGAGGGAGGAGGGATGTAGGAATGAGGAGGGGTTGAGGAGAAGGGTGTGAGGAGTGGGTGAGGAAGAATAGGTGAGGAGGGAAGAGAGTGAAGAAGGGGGTGAGGAGGGGTTGAGGAGGAGGGAGGAGGGATGTAGGAATGAGGAGAGGTTGAGGTAGGGAGTCACTGAGAGGGACTCAATGGACCAGGTTACCAGCTCTCCCGTGATGGATCCCTCGACGATGGCGGTCAGGTCCATAATCTGGTTCCTGCTCACCTGCACCGCCAACCCCCCCCGAGTCCCGGGCCAGACTTTGGTACAGTGCGATCCCGGGATTGGACTCAGTTCTGCGCCGTCTGCGGGACAGGACGTTGGTCAGGAGGAAGTAAACCTAGGGGTAGAAGTGAGGGGTGAGTCCTGGAGGGTCAGAACACACAACACGCACGTGACATCATCGTGGGAACATTGGTCATGCTTCCATATCGTGTATCCTGCACACGATGTCACGGAGAATACATTTCAGTCTATGTACAGCTGACACATAAACTTCAATCCTGATACAATACATGGACATACAAAAGGATCACAGCACACGGTACCATGTCATACAGTTGAAACACGGTATGACATCATGGGAATGACCTGCAGTGTCCTATCGTAGAATTGACAGGATATTACATATCAAAGGCACTTGGTAACTCATCAACCCACACCAGTAACACACCCGTCCCACCCTGGCCCCATCTCCTCATGTTGAGCACGGTGGGCGAAGCTTCACCCCAGCCCACATGGCCAGTGCCGATATGCAATTGGTTGGGAGGGCAGGACGGCGCTCTCTGGCAGAGAGAAGGTTACCTTACACTGGGTGCGCTCGATCAGCGCCTGGACGGTGGGAGCCAGATGGGAATCTTTGGCTGGAGCATCGGTGAAGACGTAGATGTGGGAGAGAGGCAGCGAGTGAGTGAGGGCCAGCTGCAAGAGAGGGCAGAAGTCAAGGATTAGAGGGCATGGACAACAGGAAGGGGTCCCACACATAGATAGACCCCATGATCACACACACTGAACCCCACATCCCAAACGTACGGATCCCCGGATCAGACACTCACAAACACTATAGACACTCACAGTCACTATAGACACTCACAGACACTCACTGACACCCACAGACACTCACAGACACTTACAGACACTATAGACACTCACAGACACTTACAGACACTCACAGTCACTCACTGACACCCACAGACACTCACAGACACTCACTGACACCCACAGACACTCACAGACACTTACAGACACTATAGACACTCACAGACACTTACAGACACTCACAGTCACTCACTGACACCCACAGACACTCACAGACACTCACTGACACCCACAGACACTCACAGACACTCACAGTCACTTACAGTCACTACAGACACTCACAGACACTATAGACACTCACAGACACTTACAGACACTCACAGACACTCACTGACACCCACAGACACTCACAGTCACTATAGACACTCACAGACACTTACAGACACTCACAGACACTCACTGACACCCACAGGCACTCACAGTCACTAGAGACACTCACAGTCACTATAGACACTCACAAACACTATAGACACTCACAGTCACTATAGACACTCACAGACACTCACAGTTACTTACAGTCATTATAGACACTCGTAGACACTCAGAGACACCCACAGTCACTCACAGTCACTATGGACACTCACGGACACTCACAGTCACTACAGACACCCACAGACACTCGCAGTCACTCAGAGACACTCACAGACACTCGCAGTCACTACAGACACTCGCAGTCACTCACAGTCATTATAGACACTCACAGACACTATAGACACTCGCAGTCACTTACAGTCACTATAGACACTCACAGACACTCACAGTCACTATAGACACTCGCAGTCACTCACAGTCATTATAGACACTCACAGTCACTACAGACACTCAAAGACACTCGCAGTCACTCACAGACATTCACAGACACTACAGACACTACAGACACTCACAGACACTCACAGTCACTACAGACACTCACAGTCACTACAGACACTCACAGACATTCGCAGTCACTCACAGACATTCACAGACACTACAGACACTCACAGACACTCGCAGTCACTCACAGACATTCACAGGCACTACAGACACTCACAGTCACTATCAACACTCGCAGTCACTCACAGTCATTATAGACACTCACAGACACTCGCAGTCACTCACAGTCACTCACAGTCACTCAGACACTCACAGAAACTACAGACACTCACAGTCACTACAGATACTCGCAGTCACTCACAGTCATTATAGACACTCACAGACACTATAGACACTCGCAGTCACTTACAGTCATTATAGACACTCACAGACATTCACAGACACTACAGACACTCACAGACACTCGCAGTCACTACAGACACTCACAGACACTCACAGACACTACAGACACTCAGTCACTATAGACACTCGCAGTCACTTACAGTCATTATAGACACTCACAGACATTCAGAGACACTACAGACACTCACAGTCACTACAGACACTCACAGACACTCACAGTCACTATAGACACTCACAGACACTCACAGTCACTATAGACACTCGCAGTCACTCACAGTCATTATAGACACTCACAGACACTCACAGTCACTATGGACACTCACAGACACTTGCAGTCACTCACAGACATTCACAGGCACTACAGACACTCACAGTCACTATCAACACTCGCAGTCACTCACAGTCATTATAGACACTCACAGACACTCGCAGTCACTCACAGTCACTCACAGTCACTCAGACACTCACAGAAACTACAGACACTCACAGTCACTACAGATACTCGCAGTCACTCACAGTCATTATAGACACTCACAGACACTATAGACACTCGCAGTCACTTACAGTCATTATAGACACTCACAGACATTCACAGACACTACAGACACTCACAGACACTCGCAGTCACTACAGACACTCACAGACACTCACAGACACTACAGACACTCAGTCACTATAGACACTCGCAGTCACTTACAGTCATTATAGACACTCACAGACATTCAGAGACACTACAGACACTCACAGTCACTACAGACACTCACAGACACTCACAGTCACTATAGACACTCACAGACACTCACAGTCACTATAGACACTCGCAGTCACTCACAGTCATTATAGACACTCACAGACACTCACAGTCACTATGGACACTCACAGACACTTGCAGTCACTCACAGACACTCACAGTCACTATCAACACTCGCAGTCACTCACAGTCATTATAGACACTCACAGACACTCGCAGTCACTCACAGTCACTCACAGTCACTCAGACACTCACAGACACTACAGACACTCACAGTCACTACAGACACTCGCAGTCACTCACAGTCATTATAGACACTCACAGACACTACAGACACTCACAGTCACTATAGACGCTCACAGACACTCACAGTCACTATAGACACTCACAGACACTTACAGACACTCACAGACACTCACTGACACCCACAGGCACTCACAGGCACTCACAGTCGCTAGAGACACTCACAGTCACTTTAGACACTCACAAACACTATAGACACTCACAGTCACTATAGACACTCACAGACACTCACAGTTACTTACAGTCATTATAGACACTCGTAGACACTCAGAGACACCCACAGACACTCACAGTCACTCCATCACTCACAGTCACTATGGACACTCACAGTCACTACAGACACCCACAGACACTCGCAGTCACTCAGAGACACTCACAGACATTCACAGTCACTACAGACACTCACAGACACTCGCAGTCACTACAGACACTCGCAGTCACTCACAGTCATTATAGACACTCACAGACACTATAGACACTCGCAGTCACTTACAGTCACTATAGACACTCACAGACACTCACAGTCACTATAGACACTTGCAGTCACTCACAGTCATTATAGACACTCACAGTCACTACAGACACTCACAGACACTCGCAGTCACTCACAGACATTCACAGACACTACAGACACTACAGACACTCACAGACACTCACAGTCACTACAGACACTCACAGACACTCACAGTCACTCACAGACATTCACAGACACTACAGACACTACAGACACTCACAGACACTCACAGACACTCACAGTCACTATCGACACTCGCAGTCACTCACAGTCATTATAGACACTCACAGACACTCGCAGTCACTCACAGTCACTCGCAGTCACTCAGACACTCACAGACACTACAGACACTCACAGTCACTACAGATACTCGCAGTCACTCACAGTCATTATAGACACTCACAGACACTATAGACACTCGCAGTCACTTACAGTCATTATAGACACTCACAGACATTCACAGACACTACAGACACTCACAGACACTCGCAGTCACTACAGACACTCACAGACACTCACAGACACTACAGACACTCACAGTCACTATAGACACTCGCAGTCACTTACAGTCATTATAGACACTCACAGACATTCAGAGATACTACAGACACTCACAGTCACTCACAGACACTCACAGTCACTACGGACACTCACAGACACTCGCAGTCACTCACAGACACTCACAGTCACTATCAACACTCGCAGTCACTCACAGTCATTATAGACACTCACAGACACTCGCAGTCACTCACAGTCACTCACAGTCACTCAGACACTCACAGACACTACAGACACTCGCAGTCACTCACAGTCATTATAGACACTCACAGACACTACAGACACTCACAGTCACTATAGACACTCACAGACACTCACAGTCACTACAGATACTCGCAGACACTCACAAGCACTACAGACACTACAGACACTCACAGACACTCACAGTCACTATCAACACTCGCAGTCACTCACAGTCATTATAGACACTCACAGACACTCGCAGTCACTCACAGTCACTCGCAGTCACTCAGACACTCACAGACACTCGCAGTCACTCACAGTCACTCACAGTCACTCAGACACTCACAGACACTACAGACACTCGCAGTCACTCACAGTCATTATAGACACTCACAGACACTACAGACACTCACAGTCACTATAGACACTCACAGACACTCACAGTCACTACAGATACTCGCAGACACTCACAAGCACTACAGACACTACAGACACTCACAGACACTCACAGTCACTATCAACACTCGCAGTCACTCACAGTCATTATAGACACTCACAGACACTCGCAGTCACTCACAGTCACTCGCAGTCACTCAGACACTCACAGACACTCGCAGTCACTCACAGTCACTCGCAGTCACTCAGACACTCACAGACACTACAGACACTATAGACACTCGCAGTCACTCACAGTCATTATAGACACTCACAGACACTACAGACACTCACAGTCACTATAGACACTCACAGACACTCACAGTCACTACAGATACTCGCAGACACTCACAAACACTACAGACACTACAGACACTCACAGTCACTATCGACACTCACAGTCACTCACAGTCATTATAGACACTCACAGACACTCGCAGTCACTCACAGTCACTCGCAGTCACTCAGACACTCACAGACACTACAGACACTCGCAGTCACTACAGACACTCGCAGTCACTCACAGTCATTATAGGCACTCATAGACACTATAGACACTCGCAGTCACTCACAGTCATTATAGACACTCACAGACACTACAGACACTCACAGACACTCGCAGTCACTCACAGTCACTCGCAGTCACTCAGACACTCACAGACACTACAGACACTCACAGACACTATAGACACTCGCAGTCACTCACAGTCATTATAGACACTCACAGACACTACAGACACTCACAGTCACTATAGACACTCACAGACACTCACAGTCACTACAGATACTCGCAGACACTCACAAGCACTACAGACACTACAGACACTCACAGACACTCACAGTCACTATCAACACTCGCAGTCACTCACAGTCATTATAGACACTCACAGACACTCGCAGTCACTCACAGTCACTCGCAGTCACTCAGACACTCACAGACACTCGCAGTCACTCACGGTCACTCGCAGTCACTCAGACACTCACAGACACTACAGACACTATAGACACTCGCAGTCACTCACAGTCATTATAGACACTCACAGACACTACAGACACTCACAGTCACTATAGACACTCACAGACACTCACAGTCACTACAGATACTCGCAGACACTCACAAACACTACAGACACTACAGACACTCACAGTCACTATCGACACTCACAGTCACTCACAGTCATTATAGACACTCACAGACACTCGCAGTCACTCACAGTCACTCGCAGTCACTCAGACACTCACAGACACTACAGACACTCGCAGTCACTACAGACACTCGCAGTCACTCACAGTCATTATAGGCACTCATAGACACTATAGACACTCGCAGTCACTCACAGTCATTATAGACACTCACAGACACTACAGACACTCACAGACACTCGCAGTCACTCACAGTCACTCGCAGTCACTCAGACACTCACAGACACTACAGACACTCACAGACACTATAGACACTCGCAGTCACTCACAGTCATTATAGACACTCACAGACACTACAGACACTCACAGTCACTATAGACACTCACAGTCACTACAGATACTCGCAGACACTCACAAACACTACAGACACTACAGACACTCACAGTCACTATCGACACTCGCAGTCACTCACAGTCATTATAGACACTCACAGACACTCGCAGTCACTCACAGTCACTCGCAGTCACTCAGACACTCACAGACACTACAGACACTCACAGTCACTACAGACACTCGCAGTCACTCACAGTCATTATAGGCACTCACAGACACTATAGACACTCGCAGTCACTCACAGTCATTATAGACACTCACAGACACTACAGACACTCACAGACACTCACAGTCACTATAGACACTCACAGACACTCACAGTCACTACAGATACTCGCAGACACTCACAGACACTCACTTTCACTCACAGACGCAGACATTCACAGTCACTATAGGCACTCACAGTCACACACAGACACTCACAGTCACTATAGACAATCACAGTCACTCACAGACACACACATGGACACACCTGCAGAGCGGACAGGGACATTTCCAGTATGTCTCCCCCTCCCACAGCCGTTAACTGCTGCAGACGGGCAATGAACTGATCGGGGTCGCGTGTCTCAAATACTGGCCCGAACTCTGGGGAACAGAGAGCATCAGTGACAGTGACAGGATGGGGTAGTGGGTGGGGGTGGGATGCAGATAGGAGTGTGGGGGTTGTCCCCATTCCCTCTTCATCCAGTCCCCCCACCCCCTCCTCCTCATTCCCACCTCATTCCTTCTTACTGACCCCCTCCTCACTCCTTCCTCACCCCCTCCTATTCAACCCCTCCTACTCACACCCTCCTCCTCACACCCTCCACATTTGTTCTTCTTCCCCCCTTTTCCCTCAGCACCTTCCTATCAACCCTCCACCTTTCACCTCTCCTCCCGCCTTCCCAAAGGACCCACCCTCACTACCTCCTCCCCTCGCTACTATTCCCTCCTCCCCATCACCTTCCCTCACTGAAGCTTCCCTGTCCCTCCCCTCACTGACCCTCACCATATCGTCTGACCTCCTCACCCTCACTACCACTCTTGCCTCTCCTCTCTTCTTCATGCACGTTCCTCATCCCTCTCTTAAATCAGATCATTGAGTAGATTTAAAGCAGAGGTTGTTGGTAGGTTCTTGATTAGTCAAGAGTTGTGGGGAGAAGAGGGAAAATAAATCAGCCATGATGGAATGACGGAGGAGACTAAATGGGCCAAATGGCCTGATTCTACCATTCTTATGGCATTAGGGGTCAAGGAGAGCTAAAGTACCGGTGACCCCTGTTTCCATCCAGGGGGTCAGTGTGGACATGGTGGAGGATTACAAATACCTAGGGATACAAATTGACAATAAACTGGACTGGTCAAAGAACATTGAGGCTGTCTACAAGAAGGGTCAGAGCCGTCTCTATTTTCTGAGGAGACTGAGGCTCTTTAACATCTGCCGGATGATGCTGAGGATGTTCTACGAGTCTGTGGTGGCCAGCGCTATCATGTTTGCTGTTGTGTGCTGGGGTAGCAGGCTGAGGGTAGCAGACACCAATAGAATCAACAAACTCATTCGTAAGGCCAGTGATGTTGTGGGGATGGAAATGGACTCTCTCACGGTGGTGTCTGAAAAGAGGATGCTGTCCAAGTTGCATGCCATCTTGGACAATGTTTCCCATCCACTATATAATGTACTGGGTGGGCACAGGAGTACATTCAGCCAGAGATTCATTCCACCGAGATGCAGCACTGAGCGTCATAGGGAGTCATTCCTGCCTGTGGCCATCAAACTTTACAACTCCTCCCTTGGAGGGTCAGAAACCCTGAGCCAATAGGCTGGTCCGGGACTTATTTCATAATTTACTGGCATAATTTACATATTACTATTTAACTATTTATGGTTTTATTACTATTTATTATTTACGGTGCAACTGTAACGAAAACCAATTTCCCCCAGGATCAATAAAGTATGACTATGACTATGACTATTAACACACTCAGTGAGCAGTGGGAGGTGGAACTGCACTGGACTCACCCGGATCGTTGAATGGTACCAGGATGTAGGAGGAGGGCTGGAATCGGGAATTCCGGGTCTTCTGCACGATTTCGATTGTCCTCTGCTTAGCTGCCTCGATGCTGTCCCTCATGCTGCCTGTGGTGTCAATGACGAAAGAGATGCTGGAGGGAGGGTCCACGCAGAGGAACCTGCAGGGAACAGGGGAGATTCACCCAGGTCCATAGCCAGCCCCAACACTCCTCCCATTCTCTGTGACACCTCTCTGCCCCCTGCACCCGTTCCTGACTCTGTGACCACCCTCCTTCCAGCCCCTACACCCATCGCCATCTCTGTGACCTCTCTGCCCCCTGCACGCATTCCTGTCTCTGTGACAATCCTCCCTCCAGCCCCTACACCCATCTCCATCTTTGGGACCACTCTCTGTCCCCTGCACCCGTTCCTGTCTCCGCGACCTCCCAACCCCCCCCCCCGCTACACTAACCATCTCTCTGAGCCCTCGCCCCTTCACCCCTCCCAGTGACCCACCCAGCCCCTACACTGCTCCTGATATCTCTGTAGCCCCTTCAGCCTTACACCCTCCCCATCTTTCTGATCCCTACAGCCCTCCCTGGGACTCCCTCTGGCCCCTGTACCCCAACCTGTCTCTGTGACCCCCACCAGCCCCTACACCCCTTCTCGTCTCTGTGACCACTCTGGCCTCTACATTCCGATTCGCTCTGATATTCCCAGGAGCCGGATCTGTACTGCAGGAATTTCCGGTCACCGACTGCATCTCGAATGTCCAGGAAGAGTTCAAGGGAGGCCTGTGTGGCAATTTCCGCTGCCCGAAGGTGTTTGTGTCCGTGAGGAGACGAGAGTGTGTCCTTGTTAATCCCACCGGTCCCACTCGCAGTCAGATCCGATTTCCCACCATGACTGCACTTGCCTGGAAAGAGGAAAATCCTGGGGATTCACCACATTATTGCCTGCTGAGAGACTCCTCTCTGACACCCACAGCTCTCCCTGTCTCTGTGACCCCCTCCGGCTGCAACATCACTTTCCATCTCTGTGACTTCCTCTGGCTCCTACAACCCTCTTCATCTCTGTGACCCTCTCCAGTCCCTACACACCTCCCCAATTATGTAACCCCCTCCAGCTCCGACACCCCTCTCCATCACTGTGACCCCCGCCCCGGTTCCTACACCCCCTTCCGTCTCTGTGACAAGCCCGCCCCCCCCGGTTCCTACAACCTTCTCCGTCTCTGTGACACCCCCCACGGTTCCTACACCCCTCTCCATCTCTATGATACACCCCCCCCGTTACTACACCCCTCTCTGTCTCTGTGACCACCCCCCCCCCAGCTCCTACACCCCTCTCCGTCTCTGTAACCCATAACCACACCCCCCCCGGTTCCTACACCTCTCTCCGTCTCTGTAACCCCCCCCCCCGGTTCCTACACCCCTCCCTGTCTCTGTGACCCCCCCACTCCAGTGCCTACACACCTCTCCGTCTCTGTGACACTCCCCCTTGGGTTCCTACACCCCTCCCCGTCTCTGTGATGCCCCCCCCCAGCTCCTACACCCCTCTCTGTCTCTGTGACCCCCCTCTCCGTCTCTGTGAACCCCCCCCCAGTTAGTACACCCCTCTCTGTCTCTGTAACCCCCCTCAGTTCCTACACCCCTCTCCGTCTCTGTGACAACTCCCCCCCCCCCCGGTGCCGACACCCCTCTCTGTCTCTGTAACCCCTCCCCGAGTCCTACACACCTCTCCGTCTCTGTGAACCGCCCCCCCGTTCCTAAACACCTCTCCGTCTCTGTGGCCCCCCCACCCCACTGCCTACACACCTCTCCGTCTCTGTGACGCCCCCCCTTGGGTTCCTACACCCCTCCCCGTCTCTGTGACCCCCCCCAGCTCCTACACCCCTCTCCGTCTCTGTAACCCATAACCACCACCCCCCCCCCCCCGGTTCCTACACCCCTCTCCATCTCTGTAACCACCCCCAACGGTTCCTACACACCTCCCTGTCTCTGTGACCCCCCACCCCAGTGTCTACACACCTCTCCGTCTCTGTGACGCCCCCCCTGGGTTCCTACACCCCTCCCCGTCTCTGTGACCCCCCCTCCCACGTTTAATACACCCCTCTCCGTCTCTGTGACCCCCCCCCTCCGGTTCCTACACCCCTCTACGTCTCTGTGACCCCCCCCCACGGTTCCTATATGCCTCTCCGTCTCTGTAACCCATACTCACCCCCCCCCCCGGTTCCTACACCCCTCTCCGTCTCTGTGACCCCCCTCCCCCGGTTCCTGCACCCCTCTCCATTTTTGTGACCCCCCCCCTCCGGTTCCTACACCCCACTCCATCTCTGTGACCCCCCCAGTTCCTACACCCCTCTCCGTCTCTGTGACAACCCCCCCTCCCGGTGCCGACACCCCTCTCCGTCTCTGTGATCCCCCCGCACACCCCCGGTTCCTACACCCCCCTCTCCGTCTCTGTGACGCCCCCCCCTCGGGTTCCTACACCCCTCCCCGTCTCCGTGACCCCCCCGTTCCTACACATCTCTCTCTCTCTGTGACCCCCCCCCCCCAGTTCCTACACCGCTCTCTGTCTCTATGACCCCTCCCCCCCCCGGTTCCTACACCCCTCTCCATCTCTGTAACTCCACCCCCCACCGGTTCCTACACCCCCCCCCTCCCGGTTACTACACTCTCCTCCGTCTCTGTGACCCCCCACCCTGGTTCCTACAGCCTTCTCTGTCTCTGTGACCCCCCCCCAGTTCCTACACCCCTCTCCGTTTCTGTGCACACCCCCCCGTTCCTACACCCCTCTCCATCTCTGTGACCCCCCCCCAGTTCCTACACCCCTCTCCGTTTCTGTGCACACACCCCCATTCCTACACCCCTCTCCATCTCTGTGACCACCCCCCCAGGTTCCTACACCCCTCCCTGTCTCTGTGACCCCCCCCCCCGGTTCCTACACCCCTCTCCATCTCTGTGACCCCCCCCAGTTCCTACACCCCTCTCCGTTTCTGTGCACACACCCCCATTCCTACACCCCTCTCCATCTCTGTGACCACCCCCCCAGGTTCCTACACCCCTCCCTGTCTCTGTGACCCCCCCCCCCCGGTTCCTACACCCCTCTCCGTCTCTGTGATTCCCCCCCCCCGTTCCTACACCCCTCTCCGTCTCTGTTACCCCCCTCCCCCGGTTCCTACACCCCTCTCTGTCTCTGTGACCCCCCCCCTCGGGTTCCTACACCCCTCCCCGTCTCCGTGACCCCCCCGTTCCTACACATCTCTCCCTCTCTGTGACCTCCCCCCCAGTTCCTACACCGCTCTCTGTCTCTATGACCCCTCCCCCCCCGGTTCCTACACCCCTCTCCATCTCTGTAACTCCACCCCCCACCGGTTCCTACACCCCCCCCCGGTTACTACACTCTCCTCCGTCTCTGTGACCCCCCACCCTGGTTCCTACAGCCCTCTCTGTCTCTGTGACCCCCCCCCCCAGTTCCTACACCCCTCTCCGTTTCTGTGCACACCCCCCGTTCCTACACCCCTCTCCGTTTCTGTGCACACACCCCCATTCCTACACCCCTCTCCATCTCTGTGACCACCCCCCCAGGTTCCTACACCCCTCCCTGTCTCTGTGACCCCCCCCCGGTTCCTACACCCCTCTCCGTCTCTGTGAACCCCCCCCTCTGGTTCCTACACCCCTCTCCGTCTCTGTGATTCCCCCCCCCCGTTCCTACACCCCTCTCCGTCTCTGTGACCCCCCCCCATTTCCTACACCCATCTCCGTCTCTGCGACCCCCCGCCCCGGTTCCTACACCCATCTCCGAATCTGTGACCCACCCCCCGGATCTTACACACCTCTCCATCCCCCCCCTCCCGGTTCCTACACCCCTCTCTATCTCTATGACCCTCCCCCCCGTTTCCTATACCCCTCTTCGTCTCTATGACCCCCCACCCGGTTCCTACACCCCTTGCCATCTGTGTGACCCCCCCCCCATTCCTACACACCTCTCCCTCTCTGTGACCCCCCCCCCCCAGTTCCTACACTACTCTCCGTCTCTATGACCCCCCTCCCCGGTTCCTCCACCCCTCTCCATCTCTGTAACTCCCCCCCCCACCGGTTCCTACACTCCCCCCCCCCCCGGTTACTACACCCCTCTCTGTCTCTCTGACCCCCCACCCCGGTTCCTACAGCCCTCTCTGTCTCTGTGACCCCCCCACCCCGGTTCCTACTCCCTTCTCCGTTTCTGTGCACACACCCCCATTCCTACACCCCTCTCTGTCTCTGCGACCCCTCCCCCCTCAGTTCCTACTCCCCTCCCTGTCTCTGTAACCCTGTACAGGTCCTACTCCTCTCCCCGTTTCTATGATCGGCTGTCCCCTGCCACATTTTTCCACCTCTGGGATTTTTCTGTGTGCCTCCCCTGTTACCTTTGGGCTTGACGCTGAAGGGGTTGACACTGAAGTAGCCGGTGGTGATGAGTTTGTGACTGATGATGTTGGGCAGGATATTTTCCCGGCAGCTTCCTGGGCTGGAGCATTTCTGGCAGGTCTCATCACCTCTCCCTGCAGCAGGAACAGGAAAACTGGGTCAATGTGCCACGCTGTGCCTATCCCCCCTTCTCACCATCCTCCTCAAGTCCCCCTCATCCCCATGCTCAGACCCTAAGTGACTATAATGTTCCAAGTGTGGCCTCACCAGCGTCCTACAGAACAAAGAACACTACAGAAACTTGTGCTGACCCTGTAACCTACTTTGTTCAATCTAACCCTTCAGTCCCATATAACCCTCCATTTTACTTTTATCCATGTGTTTCTTAACACCCCTAATGTTTCTGCCTCTACCACCACCCTGGCACCCACCACTCTCTGTGTACTTCTGACATCTCTCCTATACTTTCCTTGGGTCACTTGGAAGGGATGTCCTCTGGTGTTACCTGTTATCTTGTCACCTGTTGTCCTCCTTTGCTCCAAAAACAAAGGCCTAGCTCGTTCAACTGTTCCATTTTCTCTTATCCAGGCATTGTGCTGGCAAAATCTCCTCTGCACCCTCTCTAAAGCTTCCACATCTTCCCTATAATGAGACCAGAACTGAACACAATACTTCAAACGAGTTTGCTGGAGTGGCGCAGTTCATTGGCTAGGTTGGTCTGATCCATGCTATATCTCTAAACAAAATTGTTCAAATATATATCGGACTCTGCCACCCTCCCTGGCAGCTCATTTCGCACACTCACCACTCTCTGTGCAAAACTCATTCATTCCTGCGCACCCCCCCCCCGTACATTCCTCCAGTCACCTTAGATGTATGCCCCCTCATATTGGCCATTTCCACCCTGGGGAAAAGTCTCTGACTATCCACTCTATCTCTGCCTCTTATCATCTTGTACACCTCTATCAAGTCACGTCTCATCCTTAAAAAATGCTGGTAAACGCAGCAGGCCAGGCAGCATCTATAGGAAGAGGTACAGTCAACGTTTCCTAATGAAGGGTCTCGACCTGAAACGTCGACTGTACCTCTTCCTATAGATGCTGCCTGGCCTGCTGCGTTCACCAGCATTTTTTGTGTGTGTTCCTTGAATTTCCAGCATCTGCAGATTTCCTCGTGTTTGTATTTTTAACCTCTCATCCTTCTTCACTCCAGAGAGAAAAGCCCGAGTTCGCTCAACTCTTTCACATAAGACACACTCTCTGATCCGAGTATTGTCCTTGTAAACCTCCTCTGCATCCTCTAAGGCTTCCCTGTGCTTCCTATACTAAGGTGGCAAAATGAACACGGTCAGTGCAGAGGGTCGGAGAAAACTGCAGAGGGCTACAGTCTCAGCGATCTCCATCACGGGAACAATCCTCCTCACCAGTGGGGAAAAACAACTCCAAAAGCCAATGCCTCAAGAAGGTAAACACAAAATACTCTGCAGATGCTAGGGTCACAGCAACACTCACAACACGCTGGAGGAACCCAGCAGGTCGGGCAGCATCCGTGGAAAAGATCGGTCGACGTTTCGGGCCGGAACCCTTTGTCAGGACTGTAGGGGGAAAGGGCAGAGGCCCTATAAAGAAGGTGGTGGAAGGCTGAGAAGGAGAAGGCTGGTAGGTTCCAGGTGAAAAACCAGTAAGGGGAAAGATAAAGGGCTGGGGGAAGGGAGGCAGGGAGGTGATAGGCAGGAAAGGTGAAGAAAGAATTGGGGAAAACACAATGGGTAGTAGAAGGAGGTGGAATCATGAGGGAGGTGATAGGCAGCTGGGGAGGGGGCAGAGTGAAATAGGGGTAGGGGAAGGGAGGGGGAGGGAATTACCGGAAGTTGGAGAATTCTATCTTCATACCAAGGGGCTGGAGACTACCTAGATGGTATATGAGGTGTTGCTCCTCCAACCTGAGTTTAGCCTCATCATGGCGGTAGAGGAGGCCATGTATGGACATATCCGAATGGGAATGTGAAGCAGAGTTGAAGTGGGTGGCAACTGGGAGATCCTGTCTGTTGTGGCGGATGGAGCGGAGGTGCTCGACGAAGCGGTCCCCCAATCTGCGTCGGGTTTCACCGATGTAGAGGAGGCCGCACCGGGAGCACCGGATGCAATAGATGACCCCAACGGACTCAGAAGTGAAGTGTTGCCTCACCTGGAAGGACTGTTTGGGGCCCTGAATGGTGGCAAGAGAGGAGGTGTAGGGACAGGTGTAGCACTTACGCTTACAGGGATAAGTGCCGGGCGGGAGATCCGTGGGGAGGGACATGTGAATCAGGGAGTCGCGGAAGGACCGATCCCTGTGGAAAGCGGAGAGGTGTGGAGAGGGAAAGATGTGCTTAGTGGTGCGGTCCTGAACAGCTTCTTCACCTCTGCTATCAGATTTCCGAACGGTTCATGAACCCATAAACAACGGTTTCTATTTTGCTCCCTTTATTATCCTATTTATTTATTTATGCATTTCTTATTGTAATCTATCATAATTCTTCATTTATTGCACCGTACTGCTCCTGCAAAACAACACATTGATTCATTCACAGATTTGCTCTTGCTCGTTCTAACTTTATTATTTACTTCATTTAGAGATGCAGCACGGAACAGTCCACCGAGACACACTAACTCGTTACTCGCCGATTGAACCCGAGCCGAATCACAGGACAATTTACAATGACTAGTTAACCTACTAAGCCGTATGTCATTGGACTGTGGAGAGAACCTGGAGTACCCGGAGAAATCCTACATGGTCACGGGGAGAACGTACAGCCGGCCCTGGAATTGAACTCAAAACTGTGATGTCCCAAACTGCTGCGCTAGTTGTGAGAAACCAATTAGCGTCGTCGGCAAGCGTTAGTCCGAAAGGCCGCGGCCCCCTCACCTGCTAGATTCTCGACCGTCCCACTGGGATCGATGAGGTCCCTGTTCGGACTTTTAAAGCCCAACTCCACCCAGTTGCTGTGGCTGTAGAAATCCTGAAGGAAAATAGCACTTGGAGTGAGGTGGTCAGTTTTGTTTGCCGCGTCGTAAGAAGGACGTGCTTAAACTAGAAAGAGCATGAGTTACAAGGACATTGCCGGGACTCGAAAGCCTGAGTTCCAGGAGGAGGTTGAATAGATTAGGACTTCACCTCCTGATGCACAGGATATTGAAAGGAGATTTGATAGAGGTATGCAAAATTACGAGGGATTTAGGTAGGGTAAATGCAAGCAGGCTTTTTGCACTGAGGTTGGGTGAGACAAGAACTAAAGGTAAAGATGACAGATTGTGCAGATGCTGGAAATGCAGAGCAACACACACAAAATGCTGGAGGAAACCAGCAGGTCACGCAGCATCTATGGAAAGGAGGAAGCAGTCAATGTTTCGGGCCAAGTCCTGATGAAGGGTCTTGGTCCAAACGTTGACTATTCTTGCCGTCCTGATGAAGGGTCAAGTTGGGCAGTCTAACACTGCGTGGAATGTGAGAGGGGAAAGGTCGAAAAGGGACCAAAGGGCAAATTTTTCATCCGAGTATTTGGAACGAGCTGCCAGAGGAAGTGGTTGAGCCAGGTAGAACAGTATCATCGAAGAAGCACTAGGACAGGTAGGTCCAGGACTGCGCAACAGTCTTAGGCACATATATATAGCCAGGCCGTTGAAGACTTTTGCACAGCCCTGCAATAAGTTTATGTATTGCACTGTACTGCTACCATGAAAAAACACATTTCATGACATATGTGTGTGATGATAAAGCTGATTCTGATATGGGTCTCTGTTGTGGACTGAGAGTGGGAAGGGGGCAGGGAGCAGGGAATCATGAAGGGGAAGAGAGAATGGAAGGAGCAGAAAGCACCAGAGGGATCAATAAACCAATTGTATAGAATCAAATCACCTTGCCTGATGTCTCAGGGCTGGGTGTGTCTGCACCCACGCACCCCCTGCCCTTGGCACTCCTTCTCTGCCACATGTCCTACACTCCCTCCTGCGGCACTCCACCCCGGCCATTCCCAACATCCTTTGCTCCCGCCAGGTTTACAAACTCGCATTCCATTCCACGTTGACAAATACAGTGCTTTGGAAAGATCTATAGATATGTGCCTAAGACTGTTATGGGTCTGGAGGATATGGACCGAATGCTGGGAACTGGGACTAGCTGGGTCAGCATGTTCTGGTTGGGCTGAAGAGCCTGTATCTATTCTGTATTGCACTGTGACTCTTATTATCCTAAGGACAGAGGTGAAATAGTGCTGGTGGGAACCAGGTCAGTGACCCATCAGGGAGGGGTCCATGTTGAATTAAATTAAAATTTATCAAATTAAGTTAAAATTTGATTATTTTATCCCTGTCAACATGGGTAGTTTGAATACCATTTAGATATCACAACACAATATTGTGATGACAACCTTGCCAACCTCCTCCGCACGACATTCTCCCTCCTCTCTATTCCTGCGGCAGCACTCTCTCATTGACAACCCTTCCACTACACTCCCTCGTCACTGCCCATGTCAGGCATTCCCCACTCACTGCACCTCCCACAGCATTCCCCCTCACTGCCCATCCCACAGCACACCATCCACACCACTCCTCCCATGCTGCTTCTTCCTCACCACCCACGCTCCCTCAGCGCTCCCACGTGACCAGTCTTTCCACTGAACTCCCTTCTCAGCCCCTCCCAAGGATTCACTCCTCACCGCCCCTCCCACGGTGCTCCTTCCTCACCAGCCATCTCACAATGTTCCCACCTCACTCCCTCCCCACAGCATTTCCCCCTCACTGTCCAGGATGTTGCCTGGATTGGGGAGCATGCCTTATGAGAATAGGTTGAGTGAACTCGGCCTTTTCTCCTTGGAGCGACGGAGGATGAGAGGTGACCTGATAAGATGATGAGAGGCATTGATCATGTGGATAGTCAGAGGCTTTTCCCCAGGGCTGAAATGGCTGCCATAAGGGGGTACAGGTTTAAGGTGCTTGGAAGTAGGTACAGAGGAGATGTCAGGGGTAAATTTTTAATGCAGAGAGTGGTGAGTGCATGGAATGGGCTGCCAGCGGCGGTGGTGGAGTCGGAAACGATAGGGTCTTTTAAAAGACTCCTGGATGGATACATGGAGCTTAGAGAAATAGAGGGCTATGGGTAAAGCCTAGGTAGTTCTAAGGTAGGGATATGCTTGGCACAGCTTTGTGGGCCGAAGGGCCTGTATTGTGCTGTAGGTTTTCTATGTTTCTATCCCACAGTGCACCCTCCGCACTGCCCCTCCCACAGTGCTCCCGCCTTACCCCCTCCCATGGAATTCCCTCTGCACCACCCCTCCCACGGTGCTCCCTCCTCACCGCTCTGAGGGCTGACCTACTTGTAGCGTGTGGAGAGTGGTGCCCATGGACCGAAGTGCAGAGAACCATTTGTCCTCCAGTATACCCTTCACCACACTGGCCTTGCCCACCAGTAGCAGCTTTCTGCCCTCCAGGATTGTCTCTGAATCAAAATGCCTCTTGCTGGACAGCATATACAGCACGTCCACCAAGGTGTTGGCCGCCCCCATCACCTTCGTGCACTGGCTGAACCGTTGGACAGATACCGGCTCTCCATAGTATATGGCAAAGAGTTTCTCTGCTGTCAGGTCACGGCCCTGTGGAGGAAAAGACTTGTATTAATGTTCTTCCCTTGCGCCAGACCACTGCAAGCACAGTGCACAGTTCCAGTCCCCATATCACTGGGTCTGACTCACACCAGGAGCACCATGCACAGTTCCAGTCTCTGTAACCCTGGGTCAGACCCACACCGGGAGCTCCATGCATAGTTCCAGTCTCTGTATCTCTGGGTCAGACCCACACTGAGAGCACCGTGCACAGTTCCAGTCTCCGTATCTCTGGGTCAGACCCACACTGGGAGCACCATGCACAGTTCCAGTCTCCGTATCCCTGGGTCAGACCACATCTGATTTAATATTCTCATTACCCCACTTTGGATGGAACCATCATTGATGACATTCCCAATAATGTCCCCATCTCATGTATTCTGGGAAACAGACTGCAAATACAGAATCCTTTGTGTAACTCCACTCTCACTCCTACACTTGTCTCCCCACCCACCTTCCAAGCAAAAAGCTGACCACATATTAATGCACCCTCACTTACGTCAGCCTGGAAGGTACCCTTGGGCACAACGTTGCCTTGCGGACTGGGAACTTGCTGGAAGACCGTGAGGATGGCTTGGAGGGCTGCTGTCTTGGTAATATTGTAATGCGTTCGGCTATCTCCTCCGAAGATTGGCATGAAACAGCGGATGAGCCCGGCAGCCACTAGAAGCAGGAAGACCTGCGGAAGGAATCTCACCATCTTGAGCTCTCCCCTGTGACACAGAACAAATGGGAATGTTGACAAGGCTACTCAGCCAATTGGTGCTACCTCACTTCTTCATCACAACTCTTGACTTACAATCTCCATCTTCCACCCAGTTTCCTGCTCACTTTAAAACAGATAATCCTATTTAAAACATCATAGGAAAATGACAACAAACACAAGGAATTCTGCAGATGCTGGAAATTCAAGCAACACGCATCAAAGTTGCTGGTGAACGCAGCAGGCCAGGCAGCATCTCTAGGAAGAGGTACAGTCGACGTTTTAGGCCGAGACCCTTCGTCAGGACTAACTGAAAGAAGAGCTAGTAAGAGATCTGAAAGTGGGAGGGGGAGGGGAGATCAAAAATGATAGGAGAAGACAGGACGGGGAGGGATGGAGCCAAGATCTGGACAGGTGATTGGCAAAAGGGATATGAGAGGATCATAGGACAGGAGGCCCAGGGAGAAAGAAAAGGGGGAGGGGGGAAAAAACCCAGAGGATGGGCAAGGGGTATAGTGAGAGGGAGAGAGGGAGAAAAAGGAGAGAGAGAAAAAGAATGTGTGTATATAAATAAATAACAGATGGGGTATGAGGGGGAGGGGGGGCATTAGCAGAAGTTTGAGAAGTCAATGTTCATGCCATCAGGTTGGAGGCTACCCAGACAGAATATAAGGTGTTGTTCCTCCAACCTGAGTGTGGTTTCATCTTTACAGTAGAGGAGGCCGTGGATAGACATGTCAGAATGGGAATGGAATGTGGAATTAAAATGTGTGGCCACTGGGAGATCCTGCTTTCTCTGGCGGACAGAGTGTAAGTGTTCAGCGAAACGATCTCCCAGTCTGCGTCGGGTCTCGCCAATATATAAAAGGCCACATTGGGAGCACTGGACGCAGTATATCACCCCAGCCGACTCACAGGTGAAGTGTCGCCTCACCTGGAAGGACTGTCTGGGGCCCTGAATAGTGGTAAGGGAGGAAGTGTAAGGGCATGTGTAGCACTTGTTCTGCTGTACAGTTTCCTGCTCACTTTAAAACAGATAATCCTATTTAAAACATCATAGGAAAATGACATTCAGCCATAATGTCTGTGCTGTACACCATGCTGAATTAAACTAAATCTCTTCTACCTGCACATGGACAATATCTGCACATTCAAGTGCCTATTTCAGAGCCTCTTAATCATGTCTATTGTGTCTGACTCCATCACCATCTTTGGCAGCATATTGCAGGCACCCAGCACTCTTTGTGTATAAAATAATGCCCTGTACTGCTCCTATAAACTTTCGTTCCTCTCAGCTCAATCTGCCCTCGAGTAGTTGACATTCAAAGTTCAAAGGACATTTATTATCAAAGAACATTAATGTCACCATATGCTACCCTGAGAGGAAAATGATAGTAAGGTTATGTACATGGGTCTATTGCCCGTTCAGAAAATTCCAAACCAACACACTTGTCTAATCTCCCCTTCAGACTCAGGTTTCCCTGATCAGGGTCAGCTGAAACCACGGGAGGAGACGGTGGATGGCCATAAGAGCAGCTGAGGCATATCACAATTCTGGTTCTGTGACCACTGACGCTGGGCACATCCTCTGACGAGTATTGAAAATGGCTGAGCTCTCCAGTCTTGTAAAGACACTGCCCAGAAGAAGACAACGGCAAACTACTTCCTGTAGAAAAGTTTGCCAAGAGCAACCATAGTCATTGTCATGGAAACACTAACTAAGAACACCCAGAGTGACTTTGTTTCATTTTTAACATGATATCATGGAGAGTCTGCAGCAGTCTCCACCACCACCAAAACTGCTCATATTTATACAGCAAGACAAACAACTTCACATAACCTTGTTTGCCATCCTACGGTCAGTACATGATCAATCAAAGACGTGTCAAATATCTCTGTGCACGAGTCTAACCGTTCTTCCTACTTCCCGTTATCGGGACTCATAGTTTACCCCCAGACACACCCTCCCTCCTGGTTCCAGGGGCCTAGTATATTATTTATTGGAGTCCCTGTTACTGCACTTATCATCCAAGGTTATTCTCAACACACATCAGCAGTCTTAAACCCAGCTGTTCCAGAATGGTCAAGTATCCCATCATACACTTGTTTTAACCATTTTTCTACCACAGTCATGGAAAGACCATGATTGCCTACATCATATGACACAGCACATAATGAATGAATGAAAAAACTGTTCCGTTTGCCTGCACTGCACTTTTTCTGCAGCTGATATGCTTTATTTGTCATGGTCCGGTCCGTGAAGTCCGCGTTCCAGTTCACGGTCCGGTCCGTTGAACTGTATTCGGGTTTTCCTCTTTTCCCCGTTCGGCTGGGCTCCGTAATTGTGGCACCTGATTCTCATTTCGGGCTGGCACATAAATACCTCTGCAAACCAGGGATTCGTTGCTGGACTGTTCTCTCTCTCTCGCCCCCTCTCTCCTCCCTTCCGAATCCCTGGCAGTTACTTCGGCACTAACCTTCGTCTGTTACCTTCGCCTGCTACCTTGCTTGCAACCTCACCTGCGTCCTCGCCTGTATCACTGTCAAGTTCAACTGTTGGAGTGAGACCAGAGCCTTGCCACGCCAAGATAAGGAACTATCTATCGTTGAGATTGGAACTGTCTCTTTGTGTCCCCGTGTTTAGTGTCCGTGTCAAAGAAGAGTCCCGGCCCTTTGTAATGTACCCAAGGAGGGGTCCTGGCTCTGTGTTCCGTGTACGAGTCCCGACTCTCCGTCCTGTTCCCAAGGAGACATCTTGACTCTGTGTTCCTGTGCTCAAGTCCGAGGCTCTGTGCTCAAATCCAAGTCCAGGTGCCGTGTTCCAGCCCGGTCCAAGTCTGAGCTTTGTGTCCTCATCCAGTTCTGGTACCTCGCCCAGCCCAGGAGTTCCTTGCCCTTTCCTGTGCTGAAGATTCCTTGTTCTGTCCTGTAGACACATCCCGTCCTTGCCAAGATCCTTGTCCCAAGTCCTAGCCTAGATCTGGGTTCTGGTTCCGAGTCAAGACCCAGGTTCCGAATCCCACCAAGACCCAGGTTCCGAATCCCACCAAGACCCAGGTTCTGGGTCCTTGTGAAGACTCTGGTTTCAGAGTTCCGAGTTCCTAGTCCAGGCTTCTAGATCCAAGTTCCTCGTCCAGGTCCTGCGTTCCTAGTCCAAGTCCTAGCCCAGGCCCTGAGTCCTAGTCTCGTCCAGGGCCTGTGTCTGTGTCCAGCTGCGTTTCTTCCTGCTATGCTTTGCTCTCTCCCGATTTCCCTCTGATCAATCCTTGCTTCCCGACTTCCCAGCATTCTTACTGTCGTAGTCTGGTTCCTAGTGCTTCAATGTCTGTGTCATGCATTTGAGTCCACTCCCAATGCCCCCCCCCACCCCGCGACATGATTCTGCAACACAAAATACTCTGCAGATGCTGGGGTCAAAGCAACACTCACAACACACTGGAGGAACTCAGCAGGTCGGGCAGCATCTGTGGAAACGATCAGTCAACGTTTCAGGCTGGATCCCTTTGTCAAGACTGAAGAAGGAGGGGGAAGAGAACCCTATAAAGAAGGTGGGGGAGGGTGGAAAGGAGAAGGCTGGTAGGTTCCAGGTGAAAACCAGTAAGGGGAAAGATAAAGGGGTGGGGGAGGGGATAGGCAGGAATGGTGAAGAAGGAATAGGGGAAAGCACAATGGGTAGTAGGAGGTGGAACCGTGAGAGGCAGCTGGGGAAGGGGGTAGAGTGAAACTGGGATGGGGGAAGGGAGAGGGAGGGAATTACCAGAAATTGCAGAATTCAATGTTCATGCCAAGGGGCTGGAGACTCTATTTCTTCTTCACCTTTCCTGCCTATCACCTCCCTGCTTCCCTTCCCCCACCCCTTTATCTTTCCCCTTACTGGTTTTTCACTTGGCACCTACCAGCCTTCTCCTTCCCACCCTCCCCCCACCTTCTTTATAGGGCCTCTGCCCCCTCCCTCTTCAGTCCTGACGAAGGGTTCCAGCCTGAAACGTTGACTGATCGTTTCCACTGATGCTGCCAGACCTGCTGAGATCCTCCAGCGTGTTGTGAGTGTTGTGTTGACATTATTCTGCATTCTGTTATTGTTTTACCTTGTCCTATATGCAAAATAAACTTTTCACTGTATCTTGGTACAAATGACAGAAGGAGTTGAACCCAGATAAGTGTGAAGTGCTTCATTTTCCTCTCAGTAACGGGGTGATCACAACTGAAGGCAATTCTCCAGATGTGGCCGAACCAGAGTTTTATAACTGCGGGAGGGGTGGCGAGGAGGAAGCACTGCGGGAGGGAAGGTGAGGAGGAAGGAGGAAGCACTGTGGGAAGAGGGTGAGGAGGGAGTCTGAGTTCCTGAGAAATCCCGAATTGGGACGTGAACCCCTACTGTGTCATAGGGCAATGAAGCACAGGTACAGACCCCTCAGCCAAACCTGTCCATGCCCACCCAACTAGTCCCAATTTCGTACGTTAAGTCCATTTTCCTCCAGCCCTGCCCCTCCATGTACCTGTTCTCTAGATTTGGAATGCTATAGTCATTCTAATATAAACCGCCAAGTCTATCCTCAGACTCCGGAGAAAACAGCCCAATTTGTCCAACCTTGTCTTACAGCTCAAACTCTCTAATCCTGATGCACCTCTTCTCCACCCTCTCCGAAGCCTCCACACCCTTCCAGTAATTGAGTGACCGGCACTGCTCATCAATAATGATTTAGACAGAGTATTTTGGGCTGAAATGCTTCCCAGGATGACCCTCGGCTCCCTCGGTGCTGACAAGTCCAGACGTCCTCTAATACAAACAAACGAGATTCTGCAGATGCTGGAAATCCAGAGCAACACACAAAATGCGGGAGGGACTCTGTTTCCCGATAGTGGAGCATGAACTCGTCATCGGCTCAATTATGACACTTCAATTAAACTGTCGATGTTGAGAGCAGAAAATGAACAGACATTCAGCGCTGCCTGCCTACGTTTGACCGGTCTCTCTGTCTTCTCGCTGCTGCTGTCTGCTGGGACATTCAGGAGTCTTGGGTTTTGGGAGCAGGTGTTTCCCTGCAGCTACCGAGCTCCTGGGCAAGGTTCACTCACCTCAGTGCTCCACGCAGGGCTCGCATTCAGGGACTCTGCAGTTCGTCTTCAAAGTATTTTTGTTTACTTTGTTTTCACTATTTATGCAATTTGATCAAGTTGCTTCAGCACTGAACTGACTTCGTGGCTGTGGCTGTAACCATCGGCACAGAGCTGAACTGACTGTAACTGTGCCTGTAACGATTGGCACAGTGCTCAACTGACTGTAGCTGTGGCCTGTAACGATTGGCACAGTGCTCAACTGACTCAGTAACCGTGGTCTGTAACCATTGGCATAGGGCTGAACTGACCGTAGCTGTGGCTGTAACCATCGGCACAGAGCTGAGCTGACTGTAGCTGTGGCCTGTAACCACTAGAACAGAGCTGAGCTGACTGTAGCTGTGGTTGTAACCATCGACACAGTGCTGAACTGACTCTCTGACTGTGGCCTGTAACCATCGGCACAGGGTTGAACTGACTCTCTGGCGGTGGACTCACTTTCAGGAGCTCTGCGGTTAATGCTCTGTGTGTTACTTATTTACTTTTTTATTATTGGTATTATTTGGTCTTTTTTTCACACATCGGTGTTTAACGATCTTTGTTGTGTGGGTTTTTTAAACGGGTTCTATTGTCATTCTTTGTTTTGTGGCTGCCTGCAAGAAGAATCTCAGGGCTGTATATGGTATACATACTCTGATAATAAATGTACTTTGAACTTTGAGCCCTCTCTTTTGCTTTTATGCTGTCTTTGACTTCTCATCAGCCACAGTTGCCTTAGCACTCAGATCTGCAGCTGGATCTTCAACTTCCTCGCGGACAGGACCCAGGCTGTAAAAATAGGGGACGAGCTCTCCTCTACAATCACTCTGAGCACCGGTGCCCCACAAGGCTGTGTACTCAGCCCCCTGCTGTACTCACTGTACACCCATGATTGTGTAGCCAAGTTTCCATCGAACTCAATATATAAGTTTGCTGATCACACCACAATTGTAGGCCATATCTTGGGTAATGATGAGTTTGAGTACAGAGAGGAAATTAAGAACCTGGTGGCATGGTGCGAAGACAATAACCTATCCCTCAATGTCAGCAAGACGAAGGAATTGGTTGTTGACTTCAGAAGGAGTAGCGGACCGCATGACCCAATTTACATCGGTGGTGCGCAAGTGGAACAGGTCAAAAGTTTTAAGTTCCTTGGGGTCAATATCACAAATGACCTGACTTGGTCCAACCAAGCAGAGTTCACTGCCAAGAAGGCCCATCAGCGCCTTTACTTTCTGAGAAAACTAAAGAAATTTGGCCTGTCCCCTAAAACCCTCACTAATTTTTATAGATGCACCGTAGAAAGCATTCTTCTAGGATGCATCACAACCTGGTATGGAAGTTGTCCTGTCCAAGACCGAAAGAAACTGCAGAAGATTGTGAACACAGCTCAGCACACCACACAAACCAATCTTCCGTCCATGGACTCACTTTACACCGCACACTGTTGGAGCAGTGCTGCCAGGAGAATCAAGGACACGACCCACCCAGCCAGCACACTTTTCGTCTCTCTTCCATCCGGGAGAAGGCTCAGGAGCTTGAAGACTCATACGGCCAGATTTGGGAACAGCTTCTTTCCAATTGTGATAAGACTACTGAACGGATCCTGACCCGGATCTGGGCCGTACCCTCCAAATATCCGGACCTGCCTCTCGGTTTTTTCGCACTACCTTACTTTCCATTCTTCTATTTTCTATTTATGATTTATAATTTAAATTTTTAATATTTTTAATATTTAATATTTGTAATCCAGGGAGCGGGAAGCGCAGAATCAAATATCGCTGTGATTCTTGTACGTTCTAGTATCAATTGTTTGGCGACAATAAAGTATAAGGTAACCTCCAGGTAGAATACTACTTCTCTATGGACCATCTTAATGGTTTTGGTCCGTGGCATAAAAAAAGACTGGAAACTCCTGCTTTACCTTAAACTGCTAATCAAATCTGGCTCATTACAGTCCTGAATTGCCTTTTCCCTAGTGAGCTCAACCACGAGCTGCACTAAAAAGTACTCTCGTAGGCATCCTATACATTTTCTCTTGGGATCCAAAACCAACCTGACTTTCCCAATTTCTCTGCATAATGAAATCCCCAATGACTATTGTAACATTTCCCTTTTTACGTGCCTTTTCTAACTCCTCTTGTAACTTGTACCACAACCTGGCTACTGTTCCGAGGCCCACCGGGGTCTTTTCACCCTTGTAGTTTATTCCCTCTACCCACAAGGCTTCTCCATCTTCCAATCCTATGTTACCTCTTTCTAAGGATTCCTATTTTTTTAATCAACAGAGCCCTTCTACCTGTCTGCATGTCCTTTCAATATAATGTACATTCTTGGGTATTAAATTCACAATCATCAGCTTAAAGATTTAAGAATGTTGCCAGGACTCGTAGGACTGGTGGGGCAGGTTAGTCCTCAATAGGAGTATTGAGTTCTGATTTGGTTGCCCTGATAATGGAACAATGTTGTTAAACTGGAAAGATTTATGAGGATGTTGCCATGTCTTGAGAGTCTGAGTTATAGGGAGAGATTGGGCAGGCTAGGCCCACTCTCTGTAGTCTTTTCCATCCTGGACTTTGGTGTTTCCATACCAGGCTATGATGCACACTCATTCCAGGAATCATTGCTGTAAATCTCCAATGGACCTCAGTGCACATTTCGTTTTACCAGAGCATCCCGAACGTTGCCCTGTGTTACAAGATTCCTCCATGACACAGTTCGATCTCTTCTCCTGAAACTGTGTCACAGAGCACGGAAACAGGTCCTTCTGCCCGACCCATCCATGCTGACCAAGTAGCTCCTGTCTATGTAGTCCCTTAAACATTGTTAATTTACCCGCCTTCTCTGTATCTGCAGCCTTTTCACCTAGAATCTTCCCTCCTCTCAACTTTAACCCGTGTACTCTAGTTATATATTCCCCCAACCCTGGGGACAAAGACTGTGATCACCCTCCTTATCTACAATCCTCATGGTTTTATAAACCTCTATAAGGTCACTCCTCAGCCTCCTTCACTCAGGGAAAGCAGTCCCAATCTGTCCAGCCCAAACTCTCCAGCCCTGGTAACCAGAGGTCATGGGTTAAGGGTGAAAGGTGAAATACTTGAGAGGGGTCTTCTTCACTCAGAGGGTAGTGCGAATATGGAATAAGCTGCCAGCAGAAGTGGTAAATGTGAGTTCAATTGTAAAACTTAAGAGAAGTTTGGATCAGTACATGGATGGATGCTGGTTGGAGAGATATGGTCCAGGTGCAGGTTGATGGAACTAGGCAGAAGACCAGGTCTGCAAGGACTGGATGGGCTGAAGGGCTGTAGTGCTGTATGACTCCATGACTTCTTTCTGTCCGTTCTTCCATTTATGAACCACCCTCTGCGTGAAAACATTCCCCCTTAGGTCCCTTCTAATACTTCCTCCTCTCTCTTGAGACCAGTGCTTGCTGTTCTTGATACCCTAACCCTGGGGAAAAAGTCTGTGTGCATTCACCCCATCTCTGCCCCTCATTATTTCCTGCATCCCTCAGTCTCTTACACCCCGAGGAAGAGTATCCTAGTCTATCCCAGCTCTCCTATTTACTCAGTAACTTGAGTCCTTGTGAATCTTTCCTGTTTAATGACATGATTCCTGTAAAAGGGCGACCAAAGCTAAGCACAATACTCCATCTGAGGCCTAGTCTGTCCAACCAATCCCTTGTGTCTGGCAAATTCATCACGAATCTTTCCAGTTTAATAGCATCATTCCCATAGCTGAGTGACCAAAACAGAACACAGTACTCCAAGTGAGAGCTGCCTGGCCTCACCCTATCAACTTAATCCCCCAACATTCTTGCAGATCACCTGCACACCTTTCAGTGAAGTGACGTCTTTCCTACACCAATGTGACCAAACAGGTGCACGATACATCAGACACGGCCCTCACCCAGTTTTGAACAATGGCAACACTTCTACCCTGTGAATGAGCCTCCACAGGCTGGCTGTGCTGCGTTTCTACAAGACGTGGGTAAGGCCATATCTTCCAGAACCTGCCCCTCACCGAGGCCAGCTTCCAAATGCAAAGCCTCCTCCTGCTCTGTGGTCTCGGGGATATCTGGTTTGAGCAGAGAGAGTTGGGAAGAGTGGGTGGGAGTCTGGCCCTCGGAGAGGAATCAGAACTGCAGAAAGTGGAGAAGACAGCCCAGTCTTCCACAGGCAAAGCCATTCCCACCATTGAGCACATTTACATCGTCTGCTGTCTCAAGAAAACAGCAACCTTCGTCAAAGACCCCCACCATTCAGGCCAGGCTCTCTTCTCACAACTACCATCAAGAAGGAGGTGCAGGAGCCTGAGGTCCCACGCCACCAGGTTCAGGAACAGCTACTTCCCTTCAAACCTTAGGCTCCTGAATCAGTGTGGATAACTTCACTCACCTCCACGCTGAACTGGTTCCACAACCCACAGTCTCGCTTTCAAGGACTCGATAACTCACGATCTCAGTATTATTTTTATTTGTGCATTAGTTGTTTGTCCGCCTTTGCCTGCTTTTGTTCAGAATTTCACATATTCCACTGTGTTTCTTTATCGTTTCTACTTCCTCCCCTTCAATCACTCGGTTCTTCAACCAACCAGCACAATTCTAATCACAATCCCTGTATAGAATACTAGGACCACGTTGCACTACACTGGACTGTGTTTTGCACTCATTGTGTTCTGCCTAGTAAAAAATTGTGAAAATATTCTTTTGTGGATGTTGTCTTTGACACTCTATGCCTGTGATGCTGCTGCAAGGGTTTCATTGCACCTGTACGCACATGGGCCACTACACCCCTCCCTTTCTCTGTGACCCCTCAGGCACCTACACCCCTCCCTGTCTCTGGGACCCCCTCAGGCTCCTACACCCCTCCCTGTCTCTGTGACCCCCTCAGGCCTCTACACCCCTCCCTGTCTCTGTCACCTCCTCAGGCCACTACACCCCTCCTTGTCTCTGTGACCCCCTCAGGCTTTTACACCCCTTCCTGTCTCTGTGACCCCCTCAGGCCGCTACACCCTTCCCTGTCTCTGTGACCCCCTCAGGCCCCTACCTGTCTCTGTGACCCCCCTCAGGCCCCTACACCCCTCCCTATCTCTGTGACCCCCTCAGGCCCCTACACCCCTCCCTGTCTCTGTGACCCCCCTCAAGCCCCTACACCCCTCCCTGTCTCTGTGAACCCCTTCAGTGCCAGAATCATATTCACTGATCTGATGACCTACTGTTGTTTCCTCTTCCTGATCCCACATCTGAGATCCTTAAATTCCACACTCCACGGCATTGCCTCAGTTTGTTGAACCTGCAGAGACTTGTCTTAAATTCCCTGAGTCAACAGTAAACACAACTAGAAACCTGCTTTGACATTAACACTTACACACTTCCAGAGAAAGGCACTGTTCAAATTCTCTCTGCAGCTGAAGTCCCAAGAATCTTTACTATAATCACTACAGAATTAACCATTGAAGGATCGTCCATTATTTACAGAAATAGATCACCACGCAAACCGTCCCCCCACCAACTTGTCACCCCAGCCGAGTAGAGTTTATTTGCAACACCTGTGTCAATGCTCTTAAAGCAAGGTGCCACATAGCGATATGACACAGACTTTAATTTCACATTGAGTGAGGGGTAAATACTTTGAGGAGAAATCCCACTCTTCGCCCTGCCCAATCGAGGCCCTGAGGTCTTTCATGTCGAGTAGAGTGAGACTTGGGCTAATGTTGCCCCTTCTCCACTCCTCACCAACTCTCCCAAATTGCGATGCTCCCTCCTTTCACCCCTTTCCACATTGTGAGACTCCCTCCTCACGACCCCTTCCACAGGACTGTTCTCCCTCCGCACCTCCCCTCCCTCATCACCGCTCCTCCCGTGGCGCTGCGGTCCCACCTCGCCGCCCCTCATGCAGTGCAGCACTCCCTCCTCACCGCCCCTCCACAGTGGGGTGCTCCTTCCTCACTGCCCCTACCACAGTGCTCCCTCTTTACTACCCCTCCCATAGTGCGGAGCTCCCTCCTTACCGTCTCTCTCACAGCACAGTTCTCCCTCCAATTCAATCTTGTGACTGTGTTTTACCCAGAACACGTGCCTTTATACTGGAACATCAGCCTACGCCCCATCTGTGCAGTGACATCCCTCCTTGCAACCTACTCTGGTATCATTTACACACCCTCTTGCTTCTCCAGATTGGGTTGGGCTGTTAACGCAACAGTCCCTGGGCTGGGTTTAACCCAAGACAATGAAAATACTCCACGTGAGATCTCATGAGTGTCTCATACAGCTATAAAGTGACATACTCAATGCCCTGACTGAAGAAAGCCAGCATTCCAAGCTCAGCACTGATTGCAACATCTACGGGGATATGAGAATGAAGATCCTAGAAACCAGCTTCCCCTCCATGGACACTGTCTACATTTCTCACTATCTCAGTAAATCCACCAGCATAATGAAAGACCCCAGCCACCCTGAAAATTCTCTCTTCTCCCCCTTCCATTGGGAAAGGTACAAAAGTCTAGAAGCATTAACCACCTGGGTCAAGGATAGCTTCTACCCCACTGTAATAAGACTATTAAATGTTCCCCTAGTATGATAAATTAGACACCTGACCTCACAATTGACTTCGCTATGACCGTGTTTACCTGCAGTGCACTTTCTCAGTAACTGCTACACTTTATTCTGCATTCTGCCTTCATTTACCTTGTTCTACTTCAAACCACTGTGTAACGATACGATCTGTATGAACAGCCTGCAAAGACAAGATTTTCACTTTTCCTTGCCATATATGACAATAATAATCAATAGTTCAATGATTCCAGTTAATATCAAAGAATGCATACAGTATACAACCTGACATTCTTACTCCCCGCAGACAGCCTTGAAACAGAAGAAAACCCCCAAAGAATGAATAACAGAAAAAAAACATAAAAATCCAAAGCTCCCTGCTCCACCTCATGCACAAGCAGCATCAACCCCACTTCCCCTCCCTCTCCCCCAAATTGGTCTAGCATTCCCACCACCCACCATGCAAGCAAAAGCAAAGCCCCCAAACAGAGACCATGGTCTACAGTCGGTCAAAAATGAACTGTTCCAAAAGCGATTACAATTACAATTCCTGTACTCAGTGCTCTGGCTGGTGAAGGCTTGTGTGCCAAACACTTTCATTACCTTCCTGTCCACCTGCAATGCTGCTTTCAGGTAATTATGTACCTGTACCTCTGTTCTCCAACACTTCCCCAATCCCAGCCATTTACTCTGTAAGTCCTCCCCTGGTTTGACTGACCAAAGTAGAATACCTTGCACTCGGCCGAGTTAAATTTCACCTGCCATTGCTTGGTTCACTTTCCCCGTTGATCTGTGTCTTAGACAATGGTGTTCTCTGTCCACTACACCACCAATTCTGGTGTCACCTGCAAATGTAGTTATTTATTTAGAGATGCAGCACCGACCCTTTGAGAACCTCCAACCCAGCAACCCCACAACCCCGATGGAAGGGTGGAGGGGGTGCATGGGTGGAGGGGTTGGAAGGGGTGCAAGGGTTGAGGGGTGGAGGGATTGGAGGGGTGGAAGGGGTGGAGAAGGGTGGAGGGGATGAGGGAGTGGAGGGGGTGGAGGGGTTGGGGGGTTGGAGGGGGTGAAAGGGGTTGAAGGGTTGGAGGGGTGGAAGGGTGGAGGGGATGAGGGAGTGGAGGGGTTTGGGGGTTGGAGGGGGTGGAAGGATGGAGGGGTGGAGGGTGTGAGGGAGTGGAGGGGCTGGAGGGAGTGGAGGCGTGTAGGGGGTGCAGGGGTTGAGGGGTGGAAGGGGTTGAAGGGTTGGGGGTTTGGAGGGGTGGAAGGGTGGAGGGGTTGGGGATTGGAGGGGGGTGGAAGGGGTTGAGGGGTGCAGGGATTGAGGGGTGGAAGGGGTGGAGGGGTTGGGGGGGTGGAAAGGGTTGAAGGGTTGGGGTGTTGGAGGGGTGGAAGGGGTGAAGGGGTAGAAGGGGGTAGAGGGGGTGGAAGGGGTGCAGGGATTGAGGGGTGGAGGGGGTGAAAGGGGTGGAGGGGTGGAAGAGGTGGAGGGGTGGAGGGGTTGGGGGTGGAGAATGGTGGAGGGGTGGAGGGGTTGGGGGGTTGAGGGGGTGGAGAATGGTGGAGGGGTGGAGGAATGGAACGGGTGGAGGGGTTGGGGGTTGGAGGGGGTGGAAGGGGTTGAGGGGTGGAAGGGGTTGGGGGTGTTGGAGGGGATGGAAGGGGTCAGGATGTTGAAGGGAGTGGAAGGGTGGAGGGGTGGAGGGGTGGAAAGTGTTGGGAGGTGGAAGGGTAGAGGGGTTGGAGGGGGTGGAGAATGGTGGAGGGGTTGAAAGGTTGGGAGGTGGAGGGGTGGAGAATGGTGGAGGGGTGGAAGGGGTTGGGGGTGGAGGGGGTGGAGAATGGTGGAGGGGTGGAAGGGTGGAAGGGTGGAAGGGGTTGGGGTGGAGGGGTGGAGAATGGTGGAGGGGTTGAAAGGTTGGGAGGTGGAGGGGTGGAGGGGTGGAGAATGGTGGAGGGGTGGAAGGGTGGAAGGGTGGAAGGGGTTGGGGTGGAGGGGTGGAGAATAGTGGATGGACTCTTGAGCTCACAACTCTACCTCGTTTGTGCTTTTGCACCATTTTGTTTACTTGCACTACACACTCTCTGTAACTGTATTCCATATTCTGCTGTTGTTTCCCCTTGTTCAACCTCACTGCAGTGTGCTGGTGAACCTCTTCTACACTCTCTCCGAAGCCTCCAGACCCTTTCTGTAATTGGGTGACCAGAACTGCTCATCAATAATGATTTAGACAGAGTATTTTGGGCTGAAATGCTTCCCAGGATGACCCTCGGCTCCCTCGGTGCTGACAAGTCCAGACATCCTCTAATACAAACAAACGAGATTCTGCAGACACGAGGAAATCTGCAGATGCCGGAATTTCAAGCAAGACACACAAGTTGCTGGTGAACGCAGCAGGCCAGGCAGCATCTCTAGGAAGAGGTACAGTCGACGTTTCGAACGTCGACTGAACCTCTATCACGAGATGCTGCCTGGCCTGCTGAGTTCACCAGCAACTTTTATGTGAGATTCTGCAGATGCTGGAAAACCAGAGCAACACACACAAAATGCTGGAGGGACTCTGTGGACACCATGCATTCCTTCTGCAGAGATGCCCAGGCAAGGATCACAGTGATGGAGGAACTCAGCAGGTCAGGAGGCAAATATGGAGTGAGATGAATAGTTGATACTTCAGGCCAAGACCTTGATCAGGACCAGAAAGGAATGGGGCAGAAGCCAGAATAAGGCTTTTTAATGCTCCCTTTCTGCCTCCTTCCTTTCCAGTCCTGATGGAGGGTCTCAGCACAAAATGTCTACATTTTATTCCCCTCCATAAATGCCTCCTGACCTGCTGAGTCCCTCCAGCATTTTGTGTGTGTTGGTCATCTGCTGAGTCCCTCCTGTGGCCTAGACACAGATATATTCTTGGTAGGATACACCTCCAGCTTCCTCTCCATGGACTCCGTCTTCACTCTCACTGCTCAGTAAGGCAGCCAGCATAATCAAGACCCTATCCACCTGGATATTCTCTCTTCTCCCCCACTTCCATTGGGCAGAAGATCCAAAAGCTCATACTACAAGGCTCAAGGCCAGATGCTACCTTGATTCTTGACTCTTAGACTCTTGACTTCATAATCTACCTCATTGTGGCACTTTCACCTTATTGTCTTCCTGCACTGACCTTTCTCTGTAACTGTAACATTTTGCAATCAGGGTCCACTTTATTAGGTACACCTGTTTATTAATGCAAATAACTAATCAGTCAATCATGTGGCAGCAACTCAATGCATAAAAGCATGCAGACATGGTCAAGAGGTTCAGTTGTTGTTCAGAGCAATATTCAGAATGGGAAAGAAATGTGATCTCAGTGACTTTGACCAATGATTGTTAGTGCCAGATGGGGTGGTTTGAGTATCTCTGAAACTGCTGATTCTCCTGGGATTTTCATGCACAACAGTCTCTAAAGTTTACAGAGAATGATGTGAAAATTAAAAAAAAATCCAGTGAGCAGCATTTCTGTGGGTGAAAATGTCTCGTTAATGAGAGAGGTCAGAGGAGAATGGCCAGTCTGGTTCAAGTTGACAGGAAGGTGACAAAAAACTACATGTTACAACAATGGTGTTCAGAAGAGCATCTCTGAATGCACAATACGTTGGAGTTTCAATTGGATGGGCTACAGCAGCAGAAGACCACGAACATACACTGAGTGGTCACTTCAGTTTGTACAAGAGGTACCCAATGAAGTAGCCTTTGTGGGTTCTCTGCATTGTATTGTTTTCCCCTGATACTAACTTGATGTACTGTACAGTTGCGATGATAAGATCGGGATGGATGGTATGCACAACAAATATTTTCATTGTACCTTGATAGATTTGACAATAACAAAGCAATTTACCAGTTTAAAGTTACACTCCTCTGCACTGAGCCTACATATATGTTGCTCTAGTTCCCAGTGACTATTGGGAGCCAGATAGACTGAGGAATGAGACTTGCGGGACTGAGGAATGAGAAAGATGGTGAATGTACCCAGTAAAGTCACCACCTTTCTCATTCCTCAGTCCCACAAGTTCCTGGTTGGTTGACCCCTCTAGTATCTCCTTCTCTGAATGCTGCCATATCATTCTCCCTAATCAACAGTGTCACATGCTCACCCCCTTTGCAACCTCAGGCACAGAATCACCTGAGTCTTCTGCTTAGACTTATTGTTTCCTCGGTAATGCTGCCAGCACAATCTCACACCCTCAGACATCCCACCCTGCAAAAACTCATTACAGGGAGGTAGCACCATCAACTTACGGAGACTCCCGGAACTTCCGGGAGAGGTGGGATGTCTGCAATAGAGTAGCTCCTTAGCAACTAGCCAGCTAGTTTAAATAACGTTAGCTACGCTAATGAACGAATAACATCTGTTAAACTCACCTCAACATGTCTTTTACAGTCTTAACCCAATTGAAAAGTCACTGTTGCAAACAGTGCGGCGAGCAACACTGTCATTATTTTTGACCCCTATTAGGCAGGGGTACACTTTAGTGTAGTCTGGCGTGAGGTACGTTTTATATTTTCTATTTTGGAACACTCTGCCATGGCTCTCTCTCGCTCTCTGTCTCTCGCGCTCGCTCTATCGCTCTCTCTCTCGCTCTTAATCGCTCTCTCTCTCGCGCACTTTCTCTATCTCTCTGTCTCGCTCTATCGCTCTCGTGCTCTCTCCCTCGCTGTAAAAAAACTGATTTCCGAGATATTGTATATAATTTGCAGGCATCAGGGAGCCACTATTAATATGCAGGAGACTCCCGGAAGGAGAGGTGGGATGTCTAGACCCTACCCATCCCCGATATTCTCTCTTCTCCATTCCCTCCCATCAGGCACAAGATAAAAAAAAGCCTGAAAGCACCTCCCTTCCCTTTCTTGATCTCACTGTCTTTATCTCTGGAGACAGCTTATCTACTGATGTCTATGTAACCGGGGGATCTGATTCAGCATCGTTCATAGTGTACTTGGACATCCATCCGGGTAATGCAGACTAGTTGTCTGTGCCTTTAAGGGAGATGGTGATGTCATCACGCACGCGCGGGACAGTGCGGAGATCATTTTGTTTCCTCTGAAGGCGCTGGTGGGCCGTTGGGTTCCTCCCCGAGACTGGGCATGGGGAGGAAGGGTGAGTGTTAATTGACGATATCCATGTGAATTCGTTTATGTTTGTTGGCGGATCGAGAATATCGGTAATTTGACATGTTTTGCATGTGGATGCTTTAGATTTTCACGAGTAAAGGCACCGATGCTGGATCGCGTGGCTTATGCAAAGTTCCTCACCATCACCGCTACATCTATTATAAACCCATAGACTCTTACACCTAAATGGACTATACCTCTTCCCACCTTGTTACTTGTTAAAGCGCCATCCCCTTCTCTCAATTGCTCCGTCTCTGCTGCACCTGTTCTCAGGATGAGGTTTTTCATTCTAGAACGAAGGGGTGGTCTTCCTTTTTCAAAGAAAGGGGCTTCCTTTCCACCAACTCTGCCCTCAACTGCATCTCTTCCATTTCATGCATGTCTGTTCTTACCCCATCCTCTTGCCAGCCTATCAGGGATAGGGTTCTTCTTGTTGTCACCTACCATCCCACCAGCCTCTGCGTCCAGCACATAATTTTCTGGAACTTCCGCCATCTCCAGCGGGATCTCACCAACAATGCCATCTTTCCCTCCCGCACCTCTCCCCCACCCCCCCGCCCCACTTTCTGTCTTCCGCAGGGATCGTTGTCTATGCGACCCCCCTTGTCCATTTAACCTTCTCCCTCCCTTGCAAGCAGAACAAGTGCTACACCTGCACCTACACCTCCTCCCTCACTACCATTCAGGGCTCCAAACAGTCTTTCCGGGCTAGGCGACACTTCACTTTTGAGTCTTGCTTGTTACCAGAGTGAAATGTTTTTTTGAGAAATGTCAGTGAAACTAAGGAGCTGATTGCTAAAGGGAAAGAGGGTGTACATGTAATAGTCTTTAAGGATGGTGACCATAGAACAGTCTACAATGGGTGATTGGAGTTGGAAAGAAACAGCAGCTTTAAATTCCTGGGTGTTAACGTATTGGGTGTCTTCCCCTGTGTCCAGCACACAGATGCATACACAAGTGTGACATTCTCACTGTAGGCTTGTGAAGAGTTAGTTATGACTGTGAATGTAACCTAACAGCATGGGGAACTCGAGGCCATTTCCAATAAATAAACACGTCTAGGGTAAATATAATTCGGCAAAATACAAACATAAAAGTTTGAATGTCCATTGAAGGGGACATAGGATTGCTCCTTGTATGAACACTGAGACACCCGTGCAACTTTACTGATCACCTGAAAGCAATAATTTAATTCACACCAGTATAAACTTCAATTGAAATTGTATTGACAAAGTATTTTAAGGTACAACAAACAAAATAAAAAAGGGCCCATTACACAGAAAAAGTGTGCACATAATCGCTGGAGCTCATTGTTGCGTAATCTATCCGGTTTACTCACAGTGCCTGAAAACACAGTCCAAGCAAACCATAAATAAATATCAAAGGAGTGTTCAAGTACAAAGTGTCTGAAACTTCCTTGTGTGATTACAAGTACTTTCTCCACGAGACCATTGTCTGCATGATGATTTTCCAATATCTGTCCTTCCAAATGAGTTCACGTTCTTCTGTGATGCAGGGAAGCTTTCACATACCTGAGATAAGTAGATGTTGCTCTCTTCCATGAGGATGGAGTCAGCTTCCATCCATTCACTTTTGCCTGGCATGCTCAACAGAGTGTCTGGTGCTGTGAACGATTTTCCGGGGACATGCTCATTGTCATAACAGTATCACATCAGCCTCATTCTGGAGCTTTGGAGACATGGAGGCAAGTCATCTGTTTTGAATTTAGTGCCTATTATGGAGCAGCTGAAGCATTGGCAAGCCCACAAGAGAGCCAGCATCTCCTGTTTGATTTGGGCGTAATGTTGTTCAGGAGGAGGCAGTGCTGATGATGCATATGCCACCAGTTTCCATACACCACTGCAGTCTTGAATGAGCACTCCCCCTAAACCAAAGGAAAAGGCACTTGCTGAGACATTCATTGCTTTGTTTGGATCAAAGAACACCAGTGTTAATGGAGAGATAAGATCTGCTTTAAGTGATGAGAACGTCTTCTGCGGTGCATCTCAGGTCCAAACATTTCTCTGAGAGAGGAGATTACGGAGTGGCTTTGATTTCTCTGCCAGATCTGGAATGGACTTGTAGGTTGTTCCATATTCTGAACGCCTGCAAGTTTGTTTGAATCTGCTTGCACTTTGTCTGAGGAAAGTTGGGGGCCTAAAAACTTCACCTCCAAGAAATTCACATTGGTTTTTGTTCAGAGTGATTCCAGCCTGTTTCAGTTCCTCCAAGGCAGCTTCCACTCTTTTGTCACGTTCTTCACTTGAGCCTCTGAAGATGAGTATATTGTCCATGTGGCAGACTTCTCTTTCCAGTCCCTCCAAAATTTGAAAGAGTTCAGGGGCAGATGTGATGCCAAAAGGGAGTCTCTCAAAGAGCTTCGGACTGAAAAATCAATCTACCCTTTTCCATAGGTGCTGCCTGGTCTGACGAGTTTCTCCAGCATTTTGAATGTGTTGCTTGGATTTCCAGCATCTGCAGATTTTCTCTTGTTTGCTCTCGAAGGCATAGTGTCCATATGGTATGATAAAGTTTCTGAGCTTCTGAGCTAAATGGATCTGCCAGAACCCTGAGTTTGCATCTAGTTCAGTGAAGAACTTTGCTCCACCCAGCATACCCAATGTGTGCTCAACAGAGGGCAGAATAACCCTCTCACACCTCACTGCATTATTCAATTTTGTTAGATTACCATAGTTCCTCACTGTGCCATTTGGCTTGGGAACAGGAACAATGCCCACATACCAGTCAGTAGGTCCATTCACTCTAGCTATGATGTGAAATGCCTCCATTCTCTCAAGTTCAGATTTGACTTTGTTTATCACTGGGACTAGTATACGCCTCACTGGTGTCAGAGAGTAGGAGATCACTGTTGGCCTCATTTGGATAAGGTCTCTTCTTTCAGTACACCCGGGCCCATGAACAACTCCGGGTACTTCTGCTGCCACTGAACATTGTTTCGCTAATCCAACTTTTTATTGAGATTTAGCTTCTTGATGGCATGTTGTCCCAGTAGTGGTAAGAAGAGGCTCTGACCAGCATCGACATCCTCCTTTAACTGTTTCTCATTTTTACAGATGGGGGTAGTAAACATTCCTTTAACAGTGAGCTTATGTTTCCCTAGCTCCATCAGCACTCGCTTCGTTGGGGTTAGTGTAAAGTCTGTTTTTATTTACACGTTTTGTGAACAGACATTTGGGGATGGCTGTGACATCCGGCCCAGTGTCCATTTTGCAAATGAACAGCAGCCTTGTCTACTTGAATCTGGATCCCCAAGGAAAGCTCTCTCTTTGTCTGAATCATGGTCTTCTTTGGCCTCCTGAATGTTTTTGAGTGACATTGGCTTTTATGATGGCCAACTCTATTGCATTGGTGGCATTTCACTTCTTTTCCTGGACAGAGCTCTTTGATGTGAAATGGAAAATTGCTGCATCTTCTGCAGTTGGACATTTTACCTGCTCTTTATTTTGCCTGTCTGTTGTTTGAACTGAGTTGTACTGTCTCCTCTTTCTGTAATCTTTCTGACTGTACCTTGTTTGTACTTTGCTTTTTGTATAGCTTCTAGCTTTACCTCAGTATCATTTTCATGCTTGAGTTCTGCCTACTGCTGACAAGCATTCTCACTCTGACTGACCATAGTAATTGCTTTCTCTAATGTGAGATTTGCCTGCTACTGAAGTTCCTCTGGCAATTTGGTGTCTAGCCTGACAACAATCCTGTCTGTAAGGTGCTCAACTCTCAGCTTTCCCTTTGCACAGCTGTCTGACAGCAAACAATGCTGTGTTGAAATCATTTACACTTTCATCCGAATCCTGTCTTCTGGAGTTGAACTTTGCCCTCTGCCCTCTCATATTTCACATTTCTGTTTCCTGTGAAATATTCTTTGAATTTATCCTACACTATTTCGTACTCCTTTTCTGAGCATCTGGGTCCTAATCCATGCATGATGTCATCTGCCTTGTTACCCATGCAGTATATCAGTGTGCTTACTTGATGCTTTTATGAAGCCTGGTTGAGATTGCTTGCAACCCTAAATCTCTCAAAGCATCTGAGCCATCTCTCAAACCCCAGGATTTGAGAAATCAAATGTCTCGGCGGTGTGGGTGTGGGGGGCAGGTCTTTATTAAGGAAGTAGATGTAGATACTGCAGGTCCCATCAGTCAGGAGGTACAGAAGCCTGAAGTCCCACACCACCAGGTTCAGGAACAGCTATTACCCTCGAACCAACTGGCACAACCCTAATCACTACCTCAGTATAGCAACTTCAAGATGACTTTTCACTCACTACAATGGTATTTGCTTAGTTCTAGTTATCAGAATCAGTTTCATATCACTGGCATACGTCATGAAATCTGATGTTCCGTGGCAGCAGTAGATAATAATAAATAATAATAGATAACAGATTGCAATAGATAATAATAACTATAAGTTACAGTAAGTAGATACAAAAAATTAAATTAATTAAATGGTGCAGAAAGAGAGCAAAAAGAATACTGAGGTAGTGTTCAAAGATGAGAAAATCTGCAAATGCTGGAAATCCAAACCACACACAAAATGCTGGTGAAAATCAGCAGACTGGGCATCATCTATGGAAAAGAGTAAACAGTCAACTTTTCAGACTGAGACTCTCACCAGGCCTGAAACATCAACTGTTTACTCCTTTCCATCAATGCTGCCGAGCTTGCTGAGTTCCTCCTGCATTTTGTGTGTCACTGAGGTAGTGTTCGTAGGTTCATACTCCATTCAGTAATCTGATGGTGGAAAGGAAGAAGCTATTACTGAGATGTTGAATGTTTGTCTTCAGGCTCCTGTACCACCTCCTGGATGTGATCTTTCTTGTAAAGAATTGTGCATCTTATCATTTATTTAAAACTTAGGGATGCAGTGTGGTAACAAGCCCATGCCAACACGTGACCAATTAAACAAGTAACCCATTTGAAACAGGGAGGAAACCAGAGCAGCCAGGGGAAAGCCACACAGTCACTGGGAGAATGCACCAACTCCTTACAGAGGTGGACTTAAACCCGGGTCGCCGGCTCTAAAATAACATTACATTAACTGAGATATTACTGAGCTGCAGCTGTACACTTAATTTATGTTTTCCTTGTGAACATTGACTCCCTGATGTTTTATGCCTGTGATGCAAGTTTTTCCTTGCACCTGAGCACACTTGACAATCAACACACAACTTTCAACTTTAACAGCATTGTTGGCATTTTAATGCATTCTTTTTGTCAACGCCCCATTAAATGGAACTACAACCTTTATGTTGCAATAATTTCCAAGCATCAGATAATCTACAAAATGCAAGAGAAACGAGAATTCACAAGCTTGTCGCCATTGAGCAGTAATTCCGCAGATTCTTGAGGAACGGCCTGTTGACCCATTCCCACCCAAGTTGGCGGTGGGGGTAAGCAGATGCCGAAATCTGACGTAGGCTCTCTGTGGTCCACCCTTTGATCAGGAAGCAGGAGCAATAACATAAATAGAAGAGACAGACCCTGTCACCCCTTCCCCCACAGATGTGGTGGTGGTGAAGGTGGATTCGGGAGGCCCTTCCTGGCAATGGATCCCGCAGGGCTACTCCTTTGGTCCAGGAGCTGCAGAGGGAGAGAGAGTTAGAGGATCAACAGGTGGCAGCTGTTTGAAGATCATGGCCTGGCTCAGGAAAAACTGCTGTCCCGAAGTCAATTCAATCCACTGAGACCCAGTGCAGACTGGGTGTGGTGGGGCGAACATTTCATTGAGCACATTCACTCCAGACATCGTAACAGATAGGATCTTGAGTGGCTACCCATTTCACTCCCACTTCCAATTTCTACACTGACCTCCTCTGCAACCATGACGAAGCCAGATACGGGTTGGAGGAGCAAGACATCATGTTCCACCTGGGTAACCTCCAGCCTGATGACAACACCCCCCTTTGATTTCCAGATTCTGTTTACCCCTCCCACTGCTTCTCTTCCCTTCCCCTGCCCTCAGGAACTGCACATCACCGCCCTCTGGTGTCCCCCATCCTTCCCTTCCTTCCATGGTCCACGATACTCTTCTATCAGATTGCTTCCTGTTCAGCTCTTCGCTTCTTACATCATACCCCCTCCCACACGCACCCATCTTCCTCGTCAACCGGTCTCGCTGTCGCCTGTCAGTTTGTACCTCTCCCCCCAACCTTCTTCCCGCTTGCTTTCCAGTCCTGATAGTCATAGAACAGAAACAAGCCTTTTGGCCCATCTTGTCCATGCTGAAATGTTACTCTGCCTATTCCCAACTACCTGCACCCGGACCATAACCCTCAATATCCCTCCCATCCATGTATCTGTCCAAACGTCAATGGTTCAATTTAATATCAGAGTGTATACAACCTGAAATCCTTACTCTTCACAGACATCCACGAAAGAGAAAAAAGAAACAACCCAAAGAATGAATGGACAGGAAACGTTAGAACCCCAAAGCACCCTCTCCCCTTTCCACAGCAAATGATCAACCCTTTCCCACTTGCTCCGGCAAAAAAACTCCAGCTCTCTCATCACCCTCTGAGTGAAGAAGTTCTCCTTTAGGTTACTCTTAAATATTTTACCTTTCTCCTTTAACCTATGGCCTCTAGTCCTAGTCTCACCCAACTTCAGAGGCAAAAGTCTGCATGCATTTACCCTGTGTATACCCCTCATAATTCTGTATACCCCTATCAAATCTCCCTTTACTAACTCCTGCACTCCAGGCAATAATTCAAACTTTCCCTAATAAAGGGTCTCAGCCCAAATGTCAGCTGTTTATTCCCCTCATAGATGCTGCCTGACCTGCTGAGTTCCTCCAGTATTTTGTGAGTGTTGTTTAACTCCAATCTGTCATGGGCAAGATGAGCCCTCAAGATCAAATGCAGGCAATCTGAAGGGCTACACTCCTCCTCAAATTGAGGGCCTGCCAATCAGAGTGAGAGTACTCACTTTTAGTGCCAACTTCAACCAATCAGAGCAAAGATACTCATTGTCAATACTCCTCCAGCCAATCAGAGCAACTACACTGGCTCTCAATATAACTCCACCCAATCAGAGCTACTGTATCTCAGGGTAGTATATGCTGACATATATGCACTGTGATATCAAAGATACCATGAACTTTTGAGCTTTGTACTCATACTCAATATTACTCCAGCAAATCATATTCACTTTCAATGCAACTCTAGCCAATCAGAGCAACTGTACTGACTCTCAAAGCAACTCCAATCAGTCAGAGCAAACATACTCATTCTCAACCTAACTCTAAGCAATCAGAGTAACCACACACAACTCCAGCCAATTTGATCAGGGGTCCCCAACCTTTTTTGCACCGCGGACTGGTTTAATATTGAGAATATTCTTGCGGACCGGCCAACAGGGGGGTGGGGGGGGAGGTGTTCAAGTTCAACAGCGGGCGTGACAGGGAATGAGGAAAGGTGCAGCTGACTCATATCTTTTCCTTGCAGCCCGGTAGCATGTGCTTTGCAGCCCGGTACCGGTCCGCGGCCCAGTGGTTGGGGGCCACTGAATTAGAGTAATTACAGACAAGATAAAATCTCCAGATGCTGGCAATCCGCGCAATACACACACAAAATGCTGGAGGAACTCAGCAGGCCAGGCAGCATCTATGGAAAAGAGTACAGTTCATGTTTCAGGCTGAGACCTTTCAGCAGGACTGGGGAATAAAAACTGAGGAGTGGATTTAAAAGGTGGGAGAGTGGAGAGAGAAACACCAGGTGACAGGTGAAACCTGAAGGGGGAGGGATGAAGCAAAGAGCTGGGAAGTTGATTGCTGAAAGAGACAGAAGGCCGTGGAAGAAAGAAAAGGGGGAGGAGCACCAGAAGGAGGCGTTGGACAGGCAAGGAGATGAGGTGAGAGAGGGAAAAGGGGATGGGGAAAGATGAAGGGGGGTGGTGGGGGCATTACTGGAAGTTCCCTGGAGTGAAGGAGGCCGAGGGGTGCCCTTATAGAGGTTTATAAAGCCATGAGGGATGTTGATAAGGTGGATGGTTACTGCCTTTTCCCCAGGATAGGGAAGTGTAAGAGGGTGCAGGTTTAAAATGAGATTTAAATGGGACCTGAGGGGAGGTTTTTCCACACGGAGAGTGGTGGATGTATGGAACGAGTTGCCAGAGCAAGTGTAGAGGTGGGTACAATTATCACATTAAAAAGACACTTGGACATATGTGGATAGGAAAGATTTAGGTGATGGGGCAAATGCATGCAAATTTGTCAAACTGAGGTAGGCCAGGAGACATAAGCAGGCCAGAGGGCCTCTTTCTGTACTGGGAAGCTCATGATTTATCCTTGGATTATTTCTAGTAAATCCTCTCTGCACTGTATCCAATGCCTTGACTCCCTGGGAATTGTAAACCAATGAGTCTTTCTTCAGTGGTAGGCAAGAGGGTTATTAGAGACAGGATTTATGAGCTTTTGCAGAACCATAGTCTGAATATGGATTGTGAGGAGCAGGTCATGCCTCACGAGCCTGATTGATATTTTGAGGATGTGATAATGGATATTGATGAAGGTAGAGCTGCAGAAGTGGTGTATATAGATTCTGGTAAGGTGTTTGATAAGGTTCCTCGTAGTAGGCTCATTCAAGAGGCTTGGGGTTCTGTGTTGATTGAAGGCAGAGGATGGTTGTAGAAGGAGCATATTCTGCCTGGAGGCCGGTGGAGTTCCACAGGGATCTGATCTGGGACCCCTGCTCTTTGTGATTTCTATAAATAATTTGGATGAGGAAGTGGAAGGCTGGGTAATTAAAATCGCAGATGACATGAAGGTTGGCGGAGCTGTGGTTGTCGTAGGTTACAGTGGCACAATGAGAAGATGCAGGGCTGGGCTGAGAAGTTGCAGATGGAATTCAACACAGAAAGTGTGAAGTGATTCACTTTGGAAGGTTGAATCTGAAGGCAGAACACAGGATTAATGGTAGGATTCTTAGCAGTGTGGACAGACAGGGCGATCTCTATGGTCCCTGGCTGTAGATCCCTCAAAGTTGCCAAGCAGGTTGACCGGGTTAAGGCAGCATGTGGTGCATTCACCTTTATAAATGGGGATATTGAGATCCAGAGCTGAAAAGTAATGTCACACCTCTGTAAAACCCTGGTTAGATCACACATGGAGTATGCCCACATGCTCAGTTCTGGCTGCTCATTATAAGAATGAGGAAGCTTTAGAAAGAGTGCTTAGGGGATTTATCAAGATGTTGACTGGATTAGACAGCATACTTTATGAAGAAAGGTTAAGTGAACCTCAGGCTCTTCTCACGGAAGCAAAGCAGGAAGAAAGATCACTTGATAGAGGTGTACAAAATGATTACAGTGATAGATCGAGTGTTGAGCTGGAGACTTCTTCCCCAGGGCAGAAATAGCTGTATGAGGGGGAATAATTTAAGCTGATGGGAGGAAAGTAGAAGGATTCTTGGAAGAAGAGGTTTTTTTTACACAGAGAGTAGTTGATGTGTGGAATGCATTACCAGAGGTAGTTGTAGAGGCAGGTTCATTAGGGACATTTAATAGACTTTTAGATAGGCATATGGATGATAGAAAAATGGAAGGCTATGTAAGAGGGAAGGTTTAGACTGATCTTAAAGTAAGTTTAAAAAGTTGGCACAACATTGGGGGCTGATGGCCTGTACTGTGATGTAATGTTCAGTGCTGTGTCTCTGCCTATCTTATTCTCTTTTACAGTATTTATAAAGCTTGGGATCTTTCCAAACCACATCCAGCCAGTTTTGATTAACTTGACACATTTGCCATTTATGTTTGCTCCTCTGCCACATTAGAATCACACCATCTAGACAAGCACATTTAGACAGGCACTTGCACAGCATGGCATAGAGCAATGAGTTGCTAATGAAGAAAAGGAATTGTGTAGATGGGGAGAAAGGCTATCATGGTCATGTTGGGTCGAATGGCCTGCTTCTGCATTCCCTCCGATCATACGCTCCCAGGGTCAGACACAGTATGGAGGGAACCTCACTTTGTGTCTGACCCTGGGAGTGTGTGATGGGACAGTGTGGAGGGAGCTTCACTCTGTGTCTGACCCTGGGAGTGTGTGATGGGATGGTATGGAGGGAGGTTCACTCTGTGTCTGACCCCGGGATTGTGTGATGGGATGGTGTGGAGGGAGCTTCACTTTGTGTCTGACCCTGGGAGTGTGTGATGGGACGGTGTGGAGGAAGGTTCACTCTGTGTCTGACCCCGGGGGTTTGTGATGGGATGGTGTGGAGGAGCTTCATGTTGTTTCTGACCCCAGGAGTGTGTGATGGGATGATGCAGTAGGAGCCTATAACAAGATGGTTCTCACCTAACTGGGGACATCCTGAGCCCACACCTCCTCAATTCCAGCTGGAAACATTCTCATGGTGTTGGTTTCACTCTGATCAGATACACCTTCACACACAGGCAAAAGACAGCAGAGTTCGTCACTGCCACACCAGCAGTGTTCAACAGCTCACTGGAAGTGAGGGCCAGCACCATAGACCCGAATGATCTTACCTTAGAATCCTTGAATTGCTCATCACGGAAACAGGCCCATCAGCCCAACTGATCCACATCCAACCAAGATCCCATTTGCCTGTGTTTGGCCCATATCCTTCTAAACTTTCCTGTCCAACTGTCTTTTAAACATCGTCAGTGTAGAGTACCCGTCACAACAACTTCCCAGCATTTCATTCCATATAGCTACCACCCTCTGGGTGTGAAGAAGTTTCCCCTCAGGTTCCAGTGAAATCTCTCCTCTCACCTCTACTTGATTCCCCAGCGCTGGGGAAAAAGGCTGTATATTCACCCTCTCCTCATGATTTTATACACCTCATTCTCCAACTTTCCAGCAAATGAAGTCCCAATCTGCTCAACCCCTCTCCATAACTCAGTCCTACGAGGCCAGGCAACATCCTCCGAAATCTCCTTTGCTCCGTTGCTATCCTACAGCAAAGTAATCAACACTGAACACGATAGTCCAAGTGCACAAAACAGCAGTGTCTTGTACAACTGCAACATAATGTCCCAACTACAGTACTCAGTGCCCTATCTGATACTGATTAGCTTGCCAAATGCCTTCTTCACCACGCTGTCTACCTGTGTCTCCACTTTCACTGAAGCATGTACTCAGAACAGATAAGGGGCCCAGTGTTTTATTCTACTGCATTCTCATTGAAAGGTTGGTGGGCATTTAGCCCATCCAGACTTCTACTGGCCCTACATTCATCCCCTCATTGACCAACCCATATCTCTCCCTCTTTTGGGAGACGTATGCCCAATAACTCCCAGCTTATTTACCACATTACAAATGGCTTGATTCAAACTCTCCTAAACACTGAGGTGAACCATCCAGATCACACAGAGAGACCAGTGTCATCTCTGAAATGAAATCCCTTTCAAGTCATCTGGGCTTACAGAGACAGGGAGGAGTACAAGAGCTGGAAGGGGTCACGGAGTCAGGGAGGGGTGCAGGGGCTGGAAGGGGTCATGGAGTCAGGGAGGGGTGCGGGGGCCAGAGGTGGGTCATAGAGGCAGGAAGGTGTGCAGGGTCCGGAAAGGGTCACAGAAACAGGGAGTGATGCAGGGGCTGGAAGGGATCACAGAGATTGGGAAGGGGACCCAGAGATAGGGAGGGGTGCAGGACGTTTCATAGAGACGAGTTGGGGTGTAGGGACCAGATGAGTAAAGGAGACAGAGAGAGACAGAGAGGGTATTGAATATTAACAAGCCTAGATAGAGTAGACATGGAGAGGACATTTCAAATAATGGGAGAGTCTAGGACCAGAGGGCACAGACTCGATATTACAGGATGACCCTTTAGAACAGAGCTGAGGAGGAATTTCTTTAGCCAGAGTGTGGTGGGTGAATCTGTGGAATTCATTGTCACAGTCAGCTGTGGAGGACAAGTCATTGGCTAAATTTAAAGCGGAGGTAAATAGTTTCTTGATTAGTAAGGGCTTCAAAAGTTATGGCAAGAAGTCAGAAGGATGGGGTCAGGATGGATACTGAATCAGCCATGATTATATGGCAGAGCATATTCAATGGGCAAAATAGCCAAATTCCACTCCTATGTCTTAACGTCTTATGGGTGTAGGGGTTTACAGAGATGGGGAGAAATGCTTCATTCAGTTGTCGCAAGACTTGCAACAACAGTTCAATCATGGTCCTCACCACTGGGGCATCCTCTTTTCCCCAACAGAGCTGCAGAAGGTTCCGGAACATTCTCGTAATCTCTTCTACTTTCTTCCTCCACCTCTCCAGCCTGGAGCGCCCGTTCTGAAACATACAAAATATGTAAACAGCTTCGTCCCAGTTCAACACATCCAGCATCTCAAACTCACTTGGAGCCAAGCTGGGAAACACTTCCCCGCATCCCTGTATCTCCCTCTGGCTCCAAAACCACTCCCTCTCTATAACCCTCTCCACATCAGGCAAAATTCACTTAAGTATTGCATGGAGACTGGAACTGTGCACGGTGCTCCCGGTGTGGATCTGACCCAGGGATACGGAGACTGGAACTGTGCACGGTGCTCCCGGTGTGGGTCTGACTCAGGGATACGGAGACTGGAACTGTGCACGGTGTTCGTGGTGTGGGTCTGACTCAGGGGTACGGAAACTGGAACTGTGCGCGGTGTTCCTGGTGTGGGTCTGACTCAGGGGTACGGAGACTGGAACTGTGCGCGGTGTTCCTGGTGTGGGTCTGACTCAGGGGTACGGAAACTGGAACTGTGCGCGGTGTTCCTGGTGTGGGTCTGACCCAGGGATACGGAGACTGGAACTGTGCGCGGTGTTCCTGGTGTGGGTCTGACTCAGGGGTACGGAGACTGGAACTGTGCGCGGTGTTCCTGGTGTGGGTCTGACTCAGGGATACGGAGACTGGAACTGTGCACGGTGTTCGTGGTGTGGGTCTGACTCAGGGATACGGAGACTGAAACTGTGCACGGTGTTCCTGGTGTGGGTCTGACTCAGGGATACGGAAACTGGAACTGTGCGCGGTGTTCCTGGTGTGGGTCTGACTCAGGGGTACGGAGACTGGAACTGTGCGCGGTGTTCCTGGTGTGGGTCTGACTCAGGGATACGGAAACTGGAACTGTGCGCGGTGTTCCTGGTGTGGGTCTGACTCAGGGGTACGGAGACTGGAACTGTGCGCGGTGTTCCTGGTGTGGGTCTGACTCAGGGGTACGGAGACTGGAACTGTGCACGGTGCTCCCGGTGTGGGTCTGACCCAGGGATATGGAGATGAGTATTGAGCATAGTGCTCCCGGTGTGGTTGAACACATGGATACCGTTTGGGGAAGTGTGTAGGATCCATGTATGGTTGCACCATGGGGTAGGAGGCCACGGGACACTAACTGACTCAGTCTTATCATCATCAGCATAATGTTCATCCCTTGGCTTCTGAGCTGTTTTGCTGGTGATTCCAGAAATGATAAATCACAGGTCAGGGATGTGACAACCTCTGTTTCATCAATACTCTACAGTACATTGGGTAGTGATGTGTCCATCTTACTGGCTATACACAACACAGGCGTCCATCATCTCCTTCTACACCATCCCATCACACACCCCTGGATCAAACAGAGTGAAGCTCCCTGCACACTGTCCCACAACATGCCCCTGGGTCAAACACAAAATGAAACTCTCTCCACACTGTCCCATCACACACCTCCTGGGTCAAATGTAAAGTGAAACTCTCTCTACACCATCCCATCCAAACCTGCTGGGTCAAACACAGAGTGAGGCTCCCTCCACACCGTCCCATCACACACCCCCGGGTCAAATGTAGAGTGAAACTCCTTCCACTCTGTCCCATCACGCACTCGAGGTGAGACACACAGCAGAACGCCTATAGTCAGGAACCACTATAGGGTTCCTGTACAATTAAGGGTACAATTAAGCTCCCGGTGAGGTCTAACCCCAGCAAATGGGACTGGAACTGTGCATGGTTCTGCTGATGTGCTCTGTCGCAGGGGTTTGAATTCCAGAGCAGATTGGTCAGAACTACAGATTACAGAGGTACAGGGGATGTTTTTAAGCTGCTGAGAGGTGTGAGCATTCTGGTGGGTTTCAGACACAGGGAGGGGTGTAGGGCTGGAACATGGAGGAATGCAGTATTCCCTTATCTTGCTTCAACAGTTTAATCCCGATCCTCAGCAGTTGGATGTCCTTTTTTCCCAACCGGAACCGAAGAATGTTCTGGGACGTTCGCGTAATCCAATCCGCTTGCCTCTTCAGGCTCACCAGCCTGGAGCATCCCTTCCGAAACATTCAGAACGTATCAACAGCTCCGTCCCATTTCAACAACAAACATCCCACACTCACTTGGACCAACTCTGGGAGACAATTCTGCCAATTCCCGTATCTCTGTCTGGCCCCTACACCACCCTCCCCCCTCCATCTGTAACCGCCTATACACCCATCAATATCAACCTCAATATCATGCAAAAACGGGAGGGTGTGCACGGTACTCCCGGTATGGCCTTACACAGGGATACAGATGTGTCGGATCTGTGGGGCAGGGGCCCACACAATAATGTGTGACTCTCACTAACCTTCCTTCAGTGAGTCAGGGTCATCAATGTCATCATAGTATTCATTCCCGAGCTTCAGAGCCGGATCACAGGTGATTCCTAGAATGATAAATCAGACATCAGAGATGTGACAACCTCATCAATTCTCCAGAGAACGTGTGTATGGCATGGCGATGTGTCCTCATCTCACACAATCTCCATCAATCTCCCTCCACATCATCCCATCACACATTCCCAAGGTCAGACACAGAGTGAAGCTCCCTCCACACCGTCCCATCACACACTCCGAGGGTCAGACACAGAGTGAAGCTCCCTCGACACCATCCCATCACACACTCCCGGGATCAGACACAGAGTGAAGCTCCATCCACACTGTCCCATCACACACTCCCAGGGTCAGACACGGAGAGGAGCTGTGCTGACTGAGCTGGGAGAAATCAAAGGAAAACTACTGGATAAAGTGCGTGGAATACTTTGGAGGTGGCTTTAAAAGTCTCTTGGACAACTGAGTGAGTGACGGCGCTGGTGCGGAAGCTCGGTGTGGAGTTTTACTGCCAGTTTGGACTGAGTTTGTTGGCGGCTGCTAACTACGTAGCTCCCAGCTGCGGCCGCTGGCAACTCGCCAGGAAGCTGGTTCGCTCCGAAACCGGAGACGAACGCCGTCGTTCCCCCACTAACATCGGGGCAACGTTCCTCCTCATTATCTTCCTGATTTTCGTCCGGTGCAGGAGCCGGAGCATCTGAAAGGACGTTTCGACCTCTCCCGGCCTGGGTTTCTGCAAGTCCGATGGAGCCTTTCCTGGCGCTGGAATTTCTGGTGCCGAGCCAGCGAGGTACTGTCGACTGCAAACTTTCCCGGCCAGTTATTCGACTTGCTCCAGGACTTCTAACCGGTGCCGCCGTAAAATTCGCGGACTGGAAAGAGCGCCAGCATGCCGGACCGGTCTCCAGAGAGTCGCGGGCCTTCGGGGAGTTACGCAAGGGCGGCTGCCTCCCCGGCCTCGGACAACGCCCTGTTTCGGTCGGTGAAGGTGGAACCTGGGGTGCAATGTATTTTGCGCCCTGGAATGACACTAGAAAAGTGTACGGAGGCAATGGAGGACCTTGTGGGGAAAGGTGGTATTTTGGCCACCGAAAACGAGTTTGGAAAGGCAGTGTTCTATCTGGCGAATGAAGAGTTAGTGCACCGGGCTCTAAGCAGGGGAGTCACGGTAGACAACATCTTTTTACCGATGGAGCTGGTGACGGCCCCCATGCAGCGTATCGTGCTTGGTCATGTCAAGCCTTTCATTCCGAATGAGGACCTGCTTCCCCCACTGGCCCGTTTAGGGCAAGTAAGGTCGGAGATAACTGCCATCTGACACAAATTTAAGAGACGCACCCTCCGCACCGTAATCTCTTTCCGGCGTCAGGTATTCATGCAGCTGGAAAGGGAGGATGACATTGAGGGCCGGTTTACTGCCCGGCATGGGGGTGTGGACTATCAGGTGTATTGGAGCTCCGAGCGCCCACGGTGCCATACGTGCAGGGAGGTGGGGCACCTTCGGAGGAACTGTCCTACCACCCAAAACGCTAGGGAGCCCACTTCGGGCACCAGTGCCCCAGCTACCTCTGGCCCTGATCCTACTCCTGCGCGTGCACCTGCGCCTGCAACTGACCCTGCCCCGGCCCCTCACCCTGCACCTACCTCTGTCCCTACTCCTACAGTTGGGTCGGCCCCTGCTCCTCCCCCTGTGGTTCAGGTGGGGGACGGGGTGGAATCTGTGCGGAGTAAGAAGGCAAAGAAGAAATCCAAACACCTTAAGAAGCCGGCCTCTGAGGCCGCAGAGCTCACGCCCATTTCCCTTGAAGTGGAGCATGGGGCTCAGGGAGGTGCGCAAGCAGACGGGGTGATGGAAACAGAGAGCACCGCCCCATCGGTGAATCCTGCACCTGTGTGCTCCTCAGGCGTGAAGAGGAGAAGGGAATGTTCCCACAAGAGGGCAGGGGATGTAGATGCGGGGGAGTCCCAGGAAGGGGTGGGAATCCGGGCGGATGTTAGTTCCAAACCTGAGTCCCCAGATGTAGCCACCAGTCCTGGGGTAGCTGGTGTGGTTGTGCAGAAAGCTTGTGGTAGCCCTGCTTGCACAAATGAGACAGCCCTGGAGGCCTCCACCTAGCCCAGGACTTACTAGTCAGCGCCTCCCTGGAGGCAAGTGTATCGAATAGTGTAAGAGGAGACGAGACAAAGCTCTCTCACTCTCAGCACCAGGCTGCTTGTGAATCCCTTGGACCAAAGGTGCCAGGTTCCCCTTCATACCTGCCCCCTGGGGAGGACGATATTCTATGCACGTCAACCCCAGTAATTAATGGCTTGCAGGGAGTCCCTGGGGATTGTCCCTCCACTGTCGCAAATGTGGATGAGACTGATGCGACGGTGGAGCGGGCAGGTATGAGTGAGGTACCAGCTGCGCAGTGTGGGTCACAAGCGCAGCCATCTATTGGAGCATGTGGGGAGGACGATGGGGAATCTATCTGCAGTGAAGGATTGGAGGGGGAACTCCTTCGATAGTGAGACGATGGACATCCTCACCCCTCCTGAGAAGTCCCCACTGATACCTGTAGAGGAAATTAAGCATTTCATTTTCACCTCTGAGGGTGCCAAGCACCGGCCTCAACTAGCCTCGCTACGCTGGCCCAGCATGCCGAGGCTGGTGAAGTCCCTGAGAGTCATCCTCAGACAGAAGGGAAAGGGGAAGAGGAATGCGGTGTCGGGGAACGACAGACGGCAACTAAAACCTTTCCCAGATGACCTGGTAAGGGACATCAGAGGGAGAAGCAGCCTCACTCCTACGGGGGATGGTGGGTCACAGGGTGGCGTTGGTACCGCTCGAGCCCGGAAAGCAAATAGTATCCTTGCTTTCTTTCAGGACAGTGTGGTAGAGGGCACCTCCGCTCTCACCGGAATGGGCCAGCTGCTGAGGCCTAGTGTACTCCCGACATGAAGCTTACCATAGCTAGTCTCAATGTAAACGGCAGCAGGGGTCCTCTTCACAGGCACAACAATCAGTCCTCAGGGATGGGCGGTATGCGGTGAGTTTCCTGCAGGAAACTCATACCATCCCTGGGGACGAGTCTGCTTGGCTCCTGGAGTGGCAGGGCGGGGTCTACATGAGCCACCTTAGCTCCAACTCTAGTGGGGTGGCGATCCTGTTGGCCCCGACCTTCCAGCCAGAAATCGAAAAAGTCCAAGACGTTGTGCCCGGCCGTCTGCTCCACCTGGCTGTGCGCCTGGATGGTGTACCATTGCATTTTATCAATGTGTATGCTCCCAGGCGCGGGGTGATGCAGACGCGCCTATTCTGCCAGCTGTCCACCCTGCTGAGGTCCATCGATCCTGGGGACTGCATCATCCTTGGGGGAGACTTCAATTGCACCCTCGAGGCGGAGGACCGCTCGGGCCTCCAACGCGACCCAGCATCGGCAAAAAAGTTAAAGGAGCTAGTCGGCTCCTTTGACTTGGTGGACAGCTGGCAGAATCTTCACCCCGACTCTAGTGCCTTCTCGAGAGGGGGGTTCCAGGATAGACCGCATATATATCTCTCGGGCCTACGTCTCCCGCGTGTCAGCGTCCTCCATGCGGCCAGTGTTGTGCTCGGATCATCACCTTGTTCGGATGGAATTTATTCCACTACACCCTTGGGTGGGATCTGGGTACTGGCATTTTAACAACCGGCTGCTGGAGGACAGCCGATTCCGGGATTCGTTCCGAGCTTTCTGGGTCTCCTGGAAGGAGAGGCGGAGAGATTTCTGCTCCCTACGGCTATGGTGGGATGTGGGCAAAGCCCACATCTGGTTTTTATGTCGGGAGTATACTAGGGGGTCGACAAAGAGGCGGAGCTCTGAGGTTGAGCGGCTTGAGAGAGCGTTGCTTGACCTGGAGTCCCGCCTCGGTCCGACCACTGGAGACCAACAGCTGTGGCAGGAATACCAGGAGAAGAAGGACGCACTAAGGAACCTGCAGCTCCAGCAGTCCCGAAGTGCGTACGTGAGGTCACAGATCCAAATGCTGCAGGATTTGGACCGTGGCTCACCCTTCTTCTACTCGTTGGAGAAGTGGCGGGGAGTTCAAAAGCAGCTAGTGGAGTTGCTGACTGCCGATGGCTCCTCCATCACGGACCCTGATGGAATTAACAACGAAGTCCGTTCATTCTATCGGTCCGTATTCTCGCCTGGTCCGTCAAATGCGGAGGCGTGTAATGAGGTCTGGAAGGATTTGCCTAAGGTCAGCCCAGAGGACGCAGTGTGTCTGGATGCCCCCCTGACTCGGGAGGAGCTGTCCACTGCCCTTCGGCAACTCCGGAGGGGTAGGTCCCCTGGCTTGGATGGACTGAGTGTTGAGTTTTATCAAGCTTTTTGGGATGTCCTGGGGGATGATTACAGCCTTGTCCTAGGGGAGAGCCTAGCCACCGGAGAAATGCCTCTCTCATGGCGAAGAGCTGTTGTGGTCCTACTGCCCAAGAAGGGAGACCTCCGCCTGCTAAAGAACTAGCGGCCGGTCTCCCTCTTGTGCACGGACTACAAGATCTTCGTGCGGGCAATGGCCAACCGTCTGGGTTCAGTAATTGGACAGGTGGTCCATCCTGACCAATCTTATACAGTCCCGGGCCGCTCCATCCAGGACAATGTCCACCTAGTACGGGACTTGATCCACTTACTCCAGGAAATGCTCCAGTGTTTCTTTCTGTTGACCAGGAGAAGGCGTTTGACCGTGCACCCTGCAGGCTTTTGGGCTCGGACCGCACTTTGTGGCCCGAGTTCAGCTCCTGTACTCTGCCACAGAGTGCCTAGTTAAGATTAATGGATCACTGACAGCACCTATTCCCTTCCGAAGAGGAGTGCATCAGGGGTGCCCTATGTCTGGTCAACTGTATGCGATGTGTCGAGCCATTCCTCAGCCTTCTTCGGCGAAGGCTGACAGGTCTGGCTCTGCACGAACCGGACATGGAGGTCGTCCTCTCGGCCTACGCCGATGATGTACTCCTCATGATGACAGACCCCTGTGACCTGTGGAGGATGCGCGAGTGCCAAGATGTTTTCTCGGCGGCATCCTCCGCAAGGATCAACTGGGCGAAATGTTCCGGACTCTTAGTAGGCCAGTGGCAGGTGGACTCCCTGCCGGAGGAGATGAGAGCTTTTGAGTGGAGCACCAGACGCCTTCTCTATCTGGGAGTCTACCTGAGTCCTTCTGGGGAGACCTGGCTGGCGAACTGGCAGGACCTGGAGACAAAGGTCGTGTCCCGGCTGGGGCGCTGGTCAGGCCTTCTCAGGGTGCTTTCCTGTCGAGGCAGGGTGGTGGTCATAAACCAGCTGGTGGCCTCCATGTTGTGGTACCGGATGGTCACCTTGGCCCCCCTCTGCCCCTTTTGTCGCGAGAATGCAGAAGAAGCTAGTGGACTTCTTCTGGGGTAACAGGAAATACTGTGTCTCTGCAGCGGTTCTGAGTCTCCCAGTAGGAGAGGGCAGACAGTCGCTGGTGTGTGTACGCACACGACTGGCGGCTCTCCGCCTTAGGACTCCGCAAAGATTCCTGTACGCCAAGCACCCTCCCAGGTGGCACGTGTTGGCGACTTTCTTCCTCTGGAGGGGCTGCTGTCTTCACGAAGATATGCAGCTACCACCGGTGGGCGTCAGCTGTGCTGCTTTGCAGAGTCTGCCTGGCTTCTATCAGGACCTACTGAGAGTCTGGAACATAGTTCCCTCAGGCCGGGAATCCCCTCCTCTGGCAGAGGGCAGAGTCCTGGCCGACCCTTGCCTGCCTCAACGGATGTCGGTGCGGCTCAGGTGTGTGGATCGACTCAAGCTGAGCTGCTCATCGGGCCCAGGCCCCACAGCCTTACCCGGGAGCTGAATCCACACAACTTGAGCCGTCTCTCCTCGGCACTCACAATCCCATTCAGGGATGCAAGCAGGAGGTACCTTTATGGGCTGCTGCTCCACACCCTCCACTTCCTTGCCCTTGTCCACCGTCCCGACACGCCATGGCGGTCGGTCTTTCCACCTGGAGGTGAGGAGGGTCCCCAGTGGAAGACCCTTTACGAGGGGGTTCTTCCCATGCACCTTGGGGATCTCGGCTGGAAGGTGCTGCATCGAGCGGTGCCCTGTAATAAATTCTTTAGTTTGTACACGGGTCACTCAGCCGCATGCCATTTCTGCGGGCTGGAGGAGACCGTGTACCACGTGTACATGGAGTGTGTGAGGCTGCAGCCCCTTTTTGTGTATTTGCGTGGCTGCTTCTCGCCTTCTGGTTGCATTTCAGTCCCACCCTATTCATATATGGTCATCCAGTAAGGAGGGGGTCACAGAGGGATGAGGATGTCCTTGTCAACTTGCTCCAAGGGCTGGTGAAAATTGCCATCCGTGGCTCCTGGAAAAGGGTGGCAGGAGGTTCTCCCCAGGCGGACTGCCTGGCTATGTTTAGGGGATATGTTCGTGCCCGGGTGAACATTGAAAAGGAATACGCACAGTCCACAGCGACCGTAGAGGTGTTCCGGGACCGTTGGGCTCCGCGGGGTGTAAATGCCATCATTGATGAAGATGGTAATATATTGGTTTAATATGTATTGTCTGTTTGTAGTTAAGTAAATGCGTTAGTCACTGTTTTTGTACATATTGTATAGCACCGACATTTGTAATAAAGAATTTTGTTAAAAAAAAGGGGTCAGACATAGAGTGAAGCTTCCTCCATACTGTCCCATCACACACTCCCGGAGTCAGACCTAGAGTGAAGCTCCCTCCATACTGTCCCATCACACATTCCTGGAGTCAGACACAGAGTGAAGCTTCCTCCATACTGTCCCATCACACACTCCTGGGATCAGACACAGAGTGAAGCTCCCTCCACACCGTCCCATCACACATCCCAGGGTCAGACACAGAGTGAAGCTTCCTCCATACTGTCCCATCACACACTCCTGGGATCAGACACAGAGTGAAGCTCCCTCCACACTGACCCATCACACACTCCCAGGGTCAGACACAGAGTGAAGCTTCCTCCATACTGTCCCATCACACACTCCCGGGGTCAGACACAGAGTGAAGCTCCCTCCACACTGTCCCATCACACACTCCCGGGGTCAGACACAGAGTGAAGCTCCCTCCACACCGTCCCATCACACTCTCCTGGGGTCAGACACAGAGTGAAGCTCCCTCCACACTGTCCCATCACACACTCCCGGGGTCAGACACAGAGTGAAGCTCCCTCCACACCGTCCCATCACACACTCCCAGGGTCAGACACAGAGTGAAGCTCCCTCCACACTGTCCCATCACAAAATTCAGGGGTCAGACACAAAGGCTAAGCTCCCAATGTGCTGAGTAGTGGAATGCCTGCAGTAGGGAAGCACACAGGGTACTATTAAGCTCCTGGTGTGGTCTAATCCAGGAATATGGGACTGGAACTGTGCACGGTGTGCTTGCAGTGGTTCTGACCAGGTTCCAGAGCAGACAAGTTGAAACTTCAGATTACAGAGATACAGAACATGTTTTAAAGCCATTGAGAGGTGTGCGGATTCTGGTGTATTACAGAGACAGGGAGGGATACAACACTGGAAGACTCAACAGAGTTGGGGAGAAAACTGTCAATGACCTGTAACCTATAACCTATCTTGCATCAACAGATCAATCCTGGTCCTCACCAATGGGATGTCCTTTTCTCCCAACCAGAGCTGAGGAATGTTCCGGAATGTTCTCATAATCTCTTCCCCTTGCCTCCTGCACCTCACCAGCTTGAAGCCCCCCTTCAGAAACATTCAGAAGATATAAACAACTGCATCCCATTTCAAATCCCTCACCACCTCAAACTCACTTGGACCAATGCTTGGAAATAATTTCTCTCCATTCCTGCATCTAACTTTGGAATTTTACACAATATTCCCAGTATGGGTCTGACCCAGAGATACAGAGACTGAACTGTACAAGGTGTTCCCGGTGTGGTCTGACCAGGGATACGGAGACTGGAACTGTGCATGGTGCTCCTGGTGTGGGTCTGCTCCAGGGGTACAGAGACTGGAACTGTTCGCAGTGCTCCTGGTGTGGGTCTGACCCAGGGATATGGAGACTGGAACTGTGCACGGTGCTCCCGGTGTGGGTCTGACTCAGGGATACGAAGTGTACAAAGTCTGTAGTGCCTTGGCCCACAGAATGATCGTTCACTCTCACTGACCTTCCTTCACTGAGTCAAGGTCATCAACATCATCGTAATATTCTTTCCCGGATTTCTGAGCCGATTCACCGGTGACTCCCGAAATGATAAATCACTCTTCAGGTATGTGACATCAGAGATCAACGGTGAAGGATCAGCATTACTCCCAAACTCCCAGGATCAGACATAGAGTGAAGCTCCCTCCATACAGTCCTATCACACACTCCCAGGAGTCAGAAAGAGAGTGAAACTCCCTCTGCAGTGTCCAGTCACATGCTTCCCAGGGTCAGACACGAAGTGCAGCTATCGCTGCACTATCCCACCACACTCCCAGTTCAGATTAAGAGTGAAGCACCCTCCACACCGTCCCATACACAACCCCATGGTGATACATAGAGCAGAACTCCCTCCACACCGTCTCACCAAACACATTCAGGGCCGGACACAGTGAAGATGCCTCAATAGAGATGGGGAAACATTTCAGTGAGCTGTACCCTACATTTCTTCAGCAGTTCAATGATGGTCCTCACCAGTGGGATGTCCTCGTCTCCCAGCCAGAGCTGAGGAATGTTCCGGAACGTTCTCATAATCTCTTCCACTTGCCTCCTCAACCTCTCCAGCCTGGAGCATGCCTTCAGAAACATTTAGAATATGTAAACAGCTCCATCCCACTTCAACACTTCCACAACCACAAACTCACTTGAACCAGTTCTGTGAAACATTTCTCCCCATTCCTGTATCTGACTTTGGAACTGTGCATGTTGCTCCCGATGTGTCTGACCCAGGCATATGGAGAGTGGAACTGTGCATGGTGCTCCTGGTGTAAGTCTGACCCCGGGATATAGACACCAGGTCTGAACAATGTGCTCCCTGTGTAGATCTGGCCAGGGATATGGGTGGGGAATGCTCACCTGGAAGAACTTCTGGGTCTTTGGTGACATACAAAATTTATTCAAGCTTGCATTCATTAATATGTAAGACCCAGGATTTATGTTCAGAGATGTTAGCACCCAGGAATGAATGTAAACAGCATTATACACAGTGGTTTAAAGTGTTTACAGTGCAGAGACTGAAGTGATGCTCCATTTCACCATTACTTCTCAATATACCCATATGTATTGGATGGTGATGTGTCCATCTTACTTACTGCATACAAAACAGGACACCGTGAATCTCCCCACACACCACCTCACCACACAATCCTGGGGTCAGACACCGAATGAAGCTCCCTGCACTCCGTCCCATCAGAATCTCCTGGGGTCAGACACAGAGTGAATTTCCCTCCACAGAGATGGGGAGAAACATTTCAATGAACTGCACCCTACATTGCATCAACAATTCAATGATGGTCCTCACCAGTGGGATGTCCTCTTCTCCCAACCAGTGCTGAGGAATGTTCTGGAACGTTCTCATAATCTCTTCCACTTGCTTCCTTGAACTCTCCAGCCTGGAGCATCCCTTCAGAAACATTCACAAGATGTAAGTATCTATATTCCATTTCAACACCTCCACAACCACAAACTCACTTGGACCAACTCTGGGAAACATTTCTCCCTATTCCTGTATCCGAGTTTGCAACTGCGCACGGTGCTCCTGGTGCGAACTGACCCAGGGATACGTAGACTGGAAGTCTGCACAGTGCTTCCGGTGTGGTCTGACACAGTGATCCAGCCACTGACTAAAGCTCCCTGCACACTGTCCTGTCACATTCTCCCAGAGTCAGACACCGAATGAAGCTCCTTCTACAGAGATAGGGAGGAATGTTCCAATGAGCTGTACATTACATTGCATCAACAGTTCAATCCTGGTCCTCACCAGTGGAATGTCCTCTTCTCCCACCCAGAGCTGAGGAATTTTCCGGAACGTTTTCATAATCTCCTCCACTTGCCTTCTTGACCTCTCCAGCCTGGAGCATCCCTTCAGAAACATTCAGAATATGTAAACAGCTCCATTCCAATTCAACACCTCCACAACCAGAAACTCACTTTGAGCAACTCTGGGAAACATTTCTCCTTATTCTTGTATCCGACTTTGCAACTGTGCATGGTGCTCCCAGTGTGGGTCCAATCTAATAATACGGAGACTGGAACTGTTCTCGGTGCTCCCGGTGTGGTCTGACCCAGGGATATGGAGACTGGAACTGTGCACGGTGCTCCTGGTGTGGGTCTGACCCAGGGATTCAGAGACTGGAATTGTGCACAGTGCTTCTGGTGTGGGTCTGACCCAGGGATACGGAGACTGGAACTGTGCATGGTGCTCCTGGTGTGGGTCTGACCCAGGGATACGGAGACTGGAACTGTGCACGGTGCTCCTGGTGTGGGTCTGACCCAGGGATTCGGAGACTGGAATTGTGCATAGTCTTCCCAGTGTGGGTCTGACCCAGGGATACGGAGACTGGAATTGTCTACGGTGCTCCCTGTGTGGGTTGACCCAAAGATAATGATACTGGAACAATGCATGTGGCTCCTAGTGTGGATCTGACCCAAGGATACGGAGTAGAGAATGGACATCTATCGAAACTTTTGAGTCTTTGGTGATGTACATGATTTCTTCAAGCTGCTAATGAAGTTTAGCCGGTGTTTTGCCTTCATTGGAATTGCATTCATTGATATGTAGGACCCAGGATTTATGTTCAGAGATGTTGGCACCCAGGAATGAATGTAAACAGCATTACACACAGTGGTTTAAAGTGTTTACTGTGCAGAGACTGAAGTGGTGCTCCATTTCACCATTACTCCTCAGTATACTGAATGGTGACGCGGCCGTTTTACTTGCTGTGCACAACACAGTACACCATCCCATCACACAATCCTTGGGTCAGACACTGATGAAAGCTCCCTCCACACTGTCCCGTAACACACTGCCGGGTTCAGACACAGAAAGGAACTCACTCCGCATCATCCCATCACACTCTCCCGAGGTAGCTCACAGAGTGAAGCTCCCTGGTCAATGCCCCCCACCCCCACCACCACCATCAGACACTTCCAGGGTCATGCACAGAGTGACACTGTCCCATTAGACTCTCCTGGATACCCTACATTGCATCAACAGTTCAATCCTGGTCCTCACCAGTGGGATGTCCTCTTCTCCCAGCCAGAGCTGAGGAATGTTCCGGAACGTTCTCATAATCTCTTCCACTTGCCTCCTTAACCACTCCAGCCTGGAGCATCCCTTCAGAAATATTCAGAATATGTAAACAGCTCCATTCCAATTCAACACCTCCACAACCACAAACTCACTTGGACCAACTCTGGGAAACATTTCTCCCTATTCCTGTATCTGACTTTGCCATTAGGCACGGTGCTCCTGATATGATCTGACCCAGGGATATGTAGACTGGAAGTCTGCACAGTGCTTCCAGTGTGGTCTGACACAGTGATCCAGCCACTGACTAGAGCTCCCTGCACACTGTCCTGTCACATTCTCCCAGAGTCAGACACCGAATGAAGCTCCTTCTACAGAGATAGGGAGGAATGTTCCAATGAGCTGTACATTACATTGCATCAACAGTTCAATCCTGGTCCTCACCAGTGGAATGTCCTCTTCTCCCACCCAGAGCTGAGGAATTTTCCGGAACGTTTTCATAATCTCCTCCACTTGCCTTCTTGACCTCTCCAGCCTGGAGCATCCCTTCAGAAACATTTAGAATATGTAAACAGCTCCATCCCATTTCAACAGTTCCACAACCACAAACTCATTTCGAGCAACTCTGAGAAACATTTCTCCCCATTCTTGTATCCGACTTTGCAACTGTGCACGGTCCTTCTGGTGTGGGTCTGAACCAGGGAACGGAGACTGGAACTGTGCACATTGCTCCCGGTGTGGTCTGAACCAGGGATATGGAGACTCGATCTGTGCACGGTACTCCCGATGTGAGTCTGACCCACGGATGTGGAGACTGGAATTGTGCACGGTGTTCCCGGTGTGGGTCTGACCCAGGGATACGGAGACTGGAACTGTGTACAGTACTCCCAGTGTGGTCTGACCCAGGGATACCAAGTGTGCAAAGTCTATAGGAATCATGGACTGTTGTTCTGTGGTGCCATGTCCCACAGAGTGATCGTTCACCTCTCACTAACCTTCCTTCACTGAGTCAAGGTCATCAACATCATCGTAATATTCTTTCCCAGGTTTCTGAGCCTGTTCACCGGTGATTTCTGAAATGATAAGTCACTCATCAGGTATGTGACATCAAGGGTGAAGGTTCAACATTACTCCCAGTATATATTTACATAAATTAGGAGGTTTAGTGTGCGACAAAAAACAACTTTCAACAATTCCTTCTACAAAATAATTATATGTAAAAATAAAGTTAGCGAGCAATTAAAGTGTGGTTATGGAATAAAAGATGCAGATATAGGAAAATAGCAGCACGTATTCCAGAATCAGAATTAATATCACTGGCATGAAATTTGTTGTTTCCAACAGCAGTACATCGCAATACATAATAACAGACTATTACAATATTTTGATTGTATCTTCGGGCTCCTCTACCTGCTCCTTGATGGAATGATTGAGAAGAGGACAGGTCCTGGGTGTTGGGAGGTCTTAATGATGGATGCTGACTTTTGGAGGCATCAAATTTTGAAGATGTCCTTGATATTTGGGAGGCGAGTGTCCATCATGGAGCTGGCTGGAGTTTGCATCCTCCACACTCCCAGGGACAGGCACAAGAGTAAACCTCCCTCAGCACCATCCTATCACACACTCCCAGGGTCAGGCACAGAGTGAAGCTCCCTCCACACCGTCCCATCTCACTCTTCCAGAGTCGGAATCAGAGTGAAGCTCCTTCCACACCGTCCTATCACACACTCCCAGTGTCAGACACAGAGTGAAGCTCCTTCCTCCATCCCATCACACAATCCAGGGCTCAGATACAGAATGAAGCTCCCTCCACACTGTTCCATCACACATTCCCGGGGTCAGACACAGAGTGAAACTCCCTCCACACTGTCCCATCACACACTCCAGGGGTCAGACACATAGTGAAGCTCCCTCCACACTGTCCCATCACACACACCCGGGGTCAGACACAGAGTGAAGCTCCCTCCACACTGTCCCATCAAACACTCCCGGAGTCAGACACTGAGTGAAGCTCCCTCCACACCGTCCCATCTCACTCTTCCAGAATCGGAATCAGAGTGAAGCTCCTTCCACACCGTCCTATCACACACTCCCAGTGTCAGACACAGAGTGAAGCTCCTTCCTCCATCCCATCACACAATCCAGGGCTCAGATACAGAATGAAGCTCCCTCCACACTGTTCCATCACACATTCCCGGGGTCAGACACAGAGTGAAACTCCCTCCACACTGTCCCATCACACACTCCCGGGGTCAGACACATAGTGAAGCTCCCTCCACACTGTCCCATCACACACACCCGGGGTCAGACACAGAGTGAAGCTCCCTCCACACTGTCCCATCAAACACTCCCGGAGTCAGACACTGAGTGAAGCTTCCTCCACACCGTCCCATCACACACTTACGGGGTCAGACACAGAATGAAGCTCCCTCCACACTGTTCCATCACACATTCCCAGGGTCAGACACAGAGTGAAGCTCCTTCCTCCATTCCATTTCACACTTGGAGGTTCAGATACAAGGTGAAGCTCTGTCCACACAATCCCATCAGACACTCCCAGGGTCAGACACAGAGTGAAGCTCCCTCTACACCGTCCCATCACACACTCCTGCGGTCAGACACAGCGTGGTGCTGTTCTGAATGATCTGGGAGAAATCAAGGAAAAACTGCTGCATAAAGTTCGTGAGATACTTCGGAGGGGATTCGAAATCACTCTTGGACATTTTAGTGAGTGGCTGTTTTAGTGTGGGGGCTTCGTTCGGAGTTTTTCTGCCAGGTGATCCATCCTGACCAATCTTACACAATCCCGGGCCGCTCCATCCAGGATAATGTCCACCTAGTACGGGACCTGATCCACCTGTTCCAGGAGACTGGGTCCCCGGCAGCGTTTTTCTCTCTTGACCAGGAGAAGGCGTTTGACCGGGTAGACCACAGTTTCCTGCTGGGCACTCTGCAGGCATTTGGGCTCGGACAACACTTTATAACCCGAGTTCGGCTCCTTTTCTCTGCCGCAGAGTGCCTTGTTAAGATCAACGGATCATTGACAGCGCCCTTTCCATTCAGAAGAGGGGTACGTCAGGGTTGCTCCCTGTCCGGCCAGTTGTATGCGATCTGTATCGAACCATTCCTGAGCCACCTTCGGTGAAGGCTGTCGGGTCTAGTTCTGCGCGTACTGGACACATAGGTCGTCCTCTCGGCCTACGCTGACGACGTACGACGATAGTGATAGATCCCGGTGACCTGCGGAGGATGCGCGAGTGCCAGGAAGTTTCTCGGCAGCATCCTCCTCTAGGATCAGCTGGGCGAAATGTTCCAGACTCTTACTGGGTCAGTGGCAGGTAGACTCAGATATGCAAGTAGGAGGTACCTGTATGGGACGCTGCTCCACACACTGCACTTCCTAGCCCTTGTCCACCGCCCCAACACTCCATGGCGGGCTTTCGTTCCACCTGGAGCTGAGGGAGGACCCCAATGGAAGTCCCTTTACGGGGAAGTTCTTCCCATGCACCTGGAGGATATGGGGTGGAAGCTGCTGCATAAGATCTTCAGTTCGTACAGGGATCTCCCACCCTCATGTCACTTCTGCGGGCTGGAGGAGACTGTACCACACGTACATGGAGTGTACGAGGCTGCAGCCCCTTTTTGCTTATCTGCATGGGCTGCTTCTCGCCTTCTGGTTGCATTTTAGCCCCACTCTATCTATATACGGTCATCCAGTAAGGAGGGGGGCATGGAGGGTTGAGGATGTCCTTGTCAAACTGCTCCTAGAGTTGGCGAAAACAGCCATCTGTGGATCTTGGAAACGGGTGGCGGGAGGATCTGCCGGGGTAGACTGCCTAGCAATGTTTAGGGAGTATGTTCGTGCCCAGGTAAATATTGAGAAGGAGCACACGCAGTTCACGGCGACCATAGAGGCGTTCCGGGACCATTGGGCTCCGCAGGGTGGCGGGGGGGGGGGCGCGGTGGTGTGTAATTGCCATCATTGACAGAGATGGAAACATTTTAGTTTAATGTGTATCGTCCATTTGTAGTGTAGTAATTGTGTTAGTCACTGGTTTGTATATATTGTAGCACTGAAATTGTAATAAAGATATTTTTATGAAAGAATAAATAATGGTCAGACACAGTAAAGCTCCCTCCAAGCCATTCCATTCCACCCTCCCGGAGTCAGTCACAAAAGACCCTGTATGGTGTACCACAGAATGCCTAGAGTAAAGAATCACAGGTGATACAATTCAGATCCCAGTGTGGGTCTGACCGAGGGATATGGAAACTAGAATTGTGCATGGTGCTCCCGGTGTGGGTCTGACCCGGGGATACGGAGACTGGAACTGTGCACGGTGCTCCTGGTGTGGGTCAGACCCGGGGATATGGAGACTGGAACTGTGCACGGTGCTCCTGGTGTGGGTCAGACCCGGGGATATGGAGACTGGAACTGTGCACGGTGCTCCCGGTGTGGGTCTGACCCGGGGATATGGAGACTGGAACTGTGCACGGTGCTCCCGGTGTGGGTCTGACCCGGGGATATGGAGACTGGAACTGTGCACGCGCGCCCGGTGTGGGTCAGACCCGGGGATATGGAGACTGGAACTGTGCATGATGCACCGGCCGTGGTCTGAACCAGGGATACAGAGACTTGAGCTGTGAACAGCGCTCCCCATGTGGGTCTGATCCAGGGATACGGAGAATGGAACTTGCCACGGTGCTCCCGATGTGGGTCTGACCCAGGGATACGGAGAGTGGTATTGGGCACGGTGTTCCCGGTGTGGGTCTGACCCAGGGATAGAGAGAGTGCGACTGTGCACGGTGTTCTCTGGGATACAGACTGGGAAAGTGTATAAGATCCGTGTACAATTGTCGTGTGGGGCAGGGGGGTTCATGGAATGATTGGTTCCTCTCACTAACCTCCCTTCATTGAGTCAGGATCATCAACGTCATCATAATATTCATTCCTTGGACTCTGAGCCGATTTTCTGGTGATTCCTGGAACGATAAATGACACATCAGGGATGTGACATCCTATGTTTCATCTACTGTATACAGTTTATCACAGGAAAGGAAGAGGATGGAAGTAGCAGGAGACCATTTGGCTCCTCTGTCCTATCCCACTATGGCTGATCTGCCCCAGCCCTCATCTTCTCTCCTGGCCAGTGTCCCATTGTTCTCAGTCTTCTCCAGCCCGAGCCTTCAGTCATTTCTCCCACTCCCTTTTTAATTTTTTTTGCAATGATATGCCCTCGCCCTCCTTCTGAGGCAGAAAACTCCTGGGATTCCTCACCCTCTGCCAGAGGTTCCCCTGCACCCCAAACCCCCGTCACAGTGCTAAATGACTCCCCCACCCCCCACCCTGATTCTGTATCTTTGTCCCCTTGGTCAAGACTCTCCCATGGGGCAAAGATCTCCACATCTCCTCTGTCCTGGCCCCTCAGGGTGCGAGGTTTCTTAGTAAGGTCATTCCTTCTCCTTTGAAGCCCTCATGAGGTACAGCTACCATTGGGATGGAGGTACCACACCAGCAGGTTCAGGAACAGTTATTACCCTTCAATCATCAGGCTCCTGAACCAGCGTGGATAATTTCACTCACCTCAGCACTGAAATGATCACTGGACACCCTGCACTCTACAAGTCACATTTTCAGTATTACTTGTCTATCATTTGCTGTTTAGCATTTGTGCAGTCTGTCTTCGTTTGCACATTAGCTGTTTGTCAGTCTTGGTATGCAGTTTTGTTATTGGTTCTATTATATTACTTTGTTCTACTGTAAGATTACAAATCTCAGGGTGGTATTGGGTGATAAACACTTTGATACATTTATTTTGAAATTTGAAACATCTGGCCTCCCTTTGTGGATCAGTCCTCTTCCTTATTGCAGGAATTAGCCTGATGAATCTGCACTGGATTCCCTCATTGTTACCCTAACCGTGTTCAAAATATGGAAAACGAGACACAGAACACGGAACACAGACAGCATATGAATGTATCCATTGACTCATAATGTACTACTGAGCCAATTAAGTAAATTATGCCTAATTATACTAATACCATCTGCCTACACAATGTCTATATCCATTCATTCTCTGCACATTCATACGCCCATCTGAAATACTATTCATTACCTCTGCCGTACCTACCTGAACCACCACCCTGGCCGCACATTCCAAGCACCCATCACTCACTGTGTAAAAAAAATCTTACCCTTCACATCTCCTTTGAAATAGCCCTCTCACCTTAAATACATGCCCTCTGGTTTTAGACATTTCAACCCTAGGGAAAAAGATACTAGCTGTCTACTCTGTCTGTGCCTCTCATAAATTTGTAAACTTCTATCAGGCTTCCCAGAAAAGCAACACAGGTTTGTCCAGCCTCTCCTTATAGCTCATGCCTTTCAGTCCAGGCAGAATCCTGGTAAACCTCTTCTGCCACACCCTTGCTATAATGGGATAACTACAACTGAATACAATGCTCCCGATGTCATCTAACCAGCGCTTTATAAAGCTGCAACATTGATTCCTGACTCCCGGTCTCAGCTAAAGAAGGCAAGCATGCCGGAAGCCTACTTTATCATCGTATCACCCTGTACAGCCATTTTCAGGGTGTGATGGACTTGGAACCCAATATCACTTTGTACATAACACTGTGAATGGCCTGGACATTAATTGTGTACTGTCCCTTTACATTTGATCTCCCAGAGTACAACACTTTGCACTTCCACTGGATTTAAGTGCAGGTAAAGAGCGGGATTTATAGTATTCCAGGTGCATCCTGTACAAGTGGAATAATCTCTCGATTCTTGAAGTCTTGCCCCTGCACAACAAAAGACCAAGGTGCCATTTTCCTTCCTAGGTCTGTTGTGAACTTTTGTGCTCCCTGATATCAGATACCTCAATGCTCTTCTCCATTTCCACACAATCATGTGCCTATCTAAAGACATCACCACTTTTTTCAAGATGGCTGAAAGATATCATTTGCATTGCATCTCCACTTTTTCAAGATGGCTGTCTCTGTCGAGGTCACAGGTCAGCCTTTTTTGGGGGTGGGGATTTATATGTATGGTTTTAGGGACAGAGAGGGGAGATGAGGGTCAGAATAGGGTTTATGGACAGGGATGTGGGGAAAATTAGAGGACAGGTCAGGAATTGAGTGTTGGGCCAACAGACTAGGTGCTTAAGTCAGCAAGACTGGAGCTTGAGGCCTACTGTTTGGGTCCTCCCTCACTGTCATTGGTGAGTTCTGGGATCAATACCGAAGATCGAAGGCTGAAGAAACATAGAAACATTGAAACATAGAAAACCTACAGCACAATACAGGCCCTTCGGCCCACAAAGTTGTGTGGAATATGTTCCTACCTTAGAAATTGACTATAAATGCAGACATCAAGGTCTAATGGTCAGGACCCCAAGCCAGCGAGTCTCTTTGTGCCCAGTGTCTGTGAATCCATGAGTCTGCAGGAGGCTGGGGGCCGAAGAGGTTCTGCCCTGGGGTTAGAGGACTGTGTATGTACATGGGTGGCTGGTAGGGAGGAATGGGGCTTGTTTTGTCGCTTGCTGTGTTCTACTTCCTTGTGTTTTGTGTGGTTCTGCCGAGCTTGATGGGCATGTTATGCAGCTGCCAGAATGTGTGGCGACACTTGTGGGTTGCCACTAGCACATCCTTGGGTGCGTTGGTTGTAAACTCAAACGTTGCGTTTCACAATATGTTTTGATGTTCGTGTGATAAATGAATCTGGGTCCTGAGAGTAACACACCTTTTTTGCAAAGTGCATGACTTCACCCTGCACCACACTAAACAGTATCTGTCTCTTTGCCTCATTGTATCATACCCATCTACAAGGTTTCACATCCATAACACCATAACATACTGCATAGTTCAACTTCAACTTCAGGTCTAATTATCATTCAACTATATATCAATATAGTCAAACAAAACAGTGTTCCTCTGGGGCTGAGGTGCAAAACACATTAGGAACAACGCACAGCAGATATCACATACTGTAACACATAGCAGATACAGCTACGATCATGTAGCCCATCCAGCATCTTGCCACTCAATCGAGGCTGATGTATCTGAACCCCATTCTCCTGCCTTCTTTTTGTAACCCTTAACTCCCTCACCGATCAAGAACCTGTCCTTAAATATAACCAATGACTTGGCCTCCACAGTTGCACAGATTCACCGCTGAAGAGATTCCTCCTCAGCTCATAAACAGAAGAGATTCAGCAGATGCTGAAAAAACCCGTGTAACAGATACAAAATGCTGGAGGGACGCAGCAGCATTTATGGAAAGGAACAAAGAGCTTATGAAGAATCTTGTCCTGAAATGTTGGCCCTTTTTTCCTTTCCACAGATGCTGCCTGACCAAATGAGTTCCTCCAGCACTTTGTGTTTGTGCTCCTCCTTAGTTCTGTTCTATCGGGGCATTTTTTTATTGTGAGGGACCTTCTCCAATCCATTCACATTCTTCCGTAGATATGGTGCCCAAAACTGTTCACAATACTGTAAAAGTGTCCTGACCAATGCCTTATAAATCCTTAGCATTACAACCCTTCTTTTATATTCTAATCCTCTCGAAATGAATGCTAACATTACATTTATCTTCCTTCCCACTGACTCAACCTGCAAGTTATCCTTTAGGGAATTCTGCATGAGGATTCCCAAGTCCCTTTGTACCTCTGATTGCTGAATTTTCTCCCTGTTTAGAAAATAGTTGACTCCTTTATTCCTTCTACAAAAGTGCAGTATCGTCCACTTCCCTACTCTGTATTACATCTACCAATTCTTTGCCCATTCTCCTAATCTGTCCAAGACCTTCTGCAGACACCCAGCTTCCTAAACATTACCTGCCCCTCCAGGTGTCTTTGGCACCATCGGCAAACTTGGCCACAGAGACATCAATTCCGTCATCTAGATCATTGACCGACAACATGAAAAGAAATGGTTCCAACACCAACCCCTACAGAAAGAGCACCACTATTCACCAGCAACCAACCAAAAAAGGCTTGCTTTATTCCCACTCCTTGCCTCCTACTTGACAGCCAATCTTCTATCCATGCTAGTAACTTTCCTTTAATACTTTGGGCTCTTATCTTGCTAAGCAACCTCTTGAATTGTACTTTATCAACGGCTTTCTGAAAATCCAAGTAAACAACATCCACACTCTGTCTGTCCTGTCTGTTATTTCCTCAAAGAATTCCAATGGATTTGCAGGCAAGATTTTCCCTTAAGGAAACTATGCTGACTTTGGCCTATTTTATTATGTGCCTCCAAGTACATTGAAACCTTATCCTTAATAATGGACTCCAACACCTTTCCAACCACTGAAGTCAAGCTAACTGGCCTATACTTTTCTGACTTTTTGCCTCCTTCTCTACCTCTTCAACACTGCTGCCCCTCCACCTACCCTGTAGACAGAACATTTTATTTCCTTCTGGTCATTAATGTAAAGAAAGATGTTCAAAGTTCAAATAAAATTTATTATCAGAGTGCATACACGTCGCCACATACAACCCTGAGATTCTTCTTCTGCGGGCATACTTCGCAAATCTATAGAATACAGAAATCCCACCCTGCAAAAACTCATTTCAGAGAGGTAGCACCATCAATTTGCGGGAGACTTCCGGGAGAGGTGTGATGTCTGCAATAGAGTAGCTCCTTAGCAGCTGGCCAGCTCGTTTAAATAACGTTAGCTATGCTAATGAACCAATGACACCTGTTAAACTCACCTCAACATGACTTTTACAGTCTTAACCCACCATGGGCAATAGAAACGTCACTGTTGCAAACAGTGCGGCGAGCAACACTGTCATTATTTTGAGCCCTATTAGGCAGGGGTACACTTTAGGGTAGTCTGGGGTGATATACGTTTTATATTTTCTTTTTTTGGAACACTCTGCTACTCTGACTTTTTTTGGAACTCTGTGTTTGTGTTTGTGTTCGCTCTCACTCGCTCTCGCTCTCTCGCGGTCGCTCTCATTCGCGCTCGCTCTCTCGCTCTCGCTCTCTCGCTCTCGCTCTCATTCGCGCTCGCTCTCTCGCTCTCGCTTTCTCACTCTTGCTCTTGCGATCGCTCTCTCTCGCGCTCGCTCTCTCGCTCTTGCGGTCACTCTCTCGCTCTCGCGGTCGCTCTCACTTGCGCCCGCTCTCTCGCTCTCGCTCTCACTTGCGCCCGCTCTCTCTTGCGGTGGCTCTCACTCGCGCTTGCTTTCTTGCTCTTGCGCTCGCTCTCAAAAAAAATCAATTTTCGGGACATTGTATATAATTTGCGGGCATCAGGGAGCCACTATTAATATGCGGGAGACTCCCGGAAGTTCCGGGAGAGGTGGGATGTCTGAGAATAGTAACTGTAACCAGGATCTGTAAACTAAGCATCAGGAACTGGAAATTGTAAGCAAACTTATCGTGCAAATGCAGGTAATAAATTGATAGCAATAAATAACAAGCATGAAATAACGAGTAAAAAAGTCTGTAAATGAGTGTAATTGTCCCCTTTTGATCAAGAGCCTAATGGTTGAGAGGTAGTAACTGCTCTTGAACAAGCCACCTGGAGCCACAAACTCCTGCTGAAGGGTCTCAGCCTGAAATGCCAACTGTGCTTTCCCTCCACAGATGCTGCCTGACCTGCTGAGGTCCTCCAAGAGTCTGTGCACATTCGAGAACTGTATCACTAGTTCAATACTGTCAGTCTGAAGAATGTTCTAATTCTTTGATTTTGTGCATAACAGCAAAGCTTTCAACAAACTTCAACTCATATATTTGGCTTTTAATTTATGTTGTGACAGGTCTCATGGAAATCTAAATAGACCATAATGACAGATTCTATAAACAACACCAACCCCCACCTCCCACCACCAGACATATAGAGTCATTGAGCCACATGCCAGTGCCATTTACCCAATTTATCTTCTATCCCACTAAGTCTATCCCATGGACCTACCTCAATCACTTCTTCTGGTAGCTCGTTCCATATATAGACCACCTTCTAAGTGAAGTAATTGCTCCTCAGACCACTATTAGATCTCTCCCCTCTCACCTTAAATCTATGCCCTCTAGTACTGATTCCCCAAACCTGACAAATAAAACTGTACACATTCACCCTAAGTATTCCCCTTACGATTTAATACACCTCTGTAAAGTCACCCCACATTCTCCTATACTCCAGTGAATAAAGTCCCAACCTGCCCAATCTCTCTCCATAACTCAGTCCCTCGAGTCCTGGCAATGTCCTCATATATTTCATTTACACGCTTTCCAACTTAATATCATCTTTCCTATAGCAGGGAGATTGAAACTGGGCACAATATTCCAAATGTAGCCTCACCAACATCTCATATAAGTGCCACATAAAGTCCCGATTTCTCTGCTTACTGCCCTGCCTGAAAAAGATATCATGAAAGAATTTAAACAACTTTGTCAGGTAGAATTTACCTATCATTAAACCTAATTTGATGAGATTTGATTCTTTTAATCTTTCCAAGATAATTATTCTGCTTTTCATTATTGACAGCTGCCAACGATTGATCTTAAACTAACTGCACAATGGTTCCCCACACTCTCTCCTTCCTTTTATGAACCAAGAATTCACACAGTCAGATTCTCAACTTCTGAGAATCTCCCAGAAATTTGTGAATTTTAAAAATTTTCCATGACTGGGACCTTTTCCTCTGAAGCTTTTAAATCACTGGGATCTGCCAATTACGTCCTGGAGAATGTCACGTTTTACCCTTAAGAATCTCTCTGATCTGTGTGTGTGAGATCTGATCAGCACAGGTGCACCTCCATGTGGCGTGCTTTGCCCCCTGCTCTATTCTCTTTACTCTTATGACTGTGAGGCTAAGCACAGCTCCAGTGCCATATTTAAGTTTGTTGTCAGCTGAATCAAAGGTGGTGATGAATCAGGGAAATCTAGCTGAATGGTGCCATAACAACAACCTCTTACTCAACATCAGCAAGACCCAGGAGCTGATTATTGTCTTCAGGAGGAAGAAGCCAAAGATCCATGAGCCAGTCTTCACTGAGGGATCAGAGGTAAAGAGTGTCAGCAATTCCTTGGTGTTCTCATTTCTGAGGACTGGTCCTTGGCCCAGCACACAGGTGCAACTAAGAAGAAAGCAGGGCAGCACCTCTGCTTCCTTATAAACTTGCAAAGATTTGACCTGGCATCTAAAACTTTGACAAACTTCTAGAGATGTACGAGAGGTGAGTGATAAGTTTGTTGCCTAAGGTAGAAGGAATCAATTTTAGAAAACCCAGCACATTTATTTTTCAATATAGTCCCCTCCTACATTTACACACTTAGTCCAGCGGTCGTGGAGCATACGGATCCCTTCTTCGTGGAAGTCGGCGTCTTGGACCTCCAGAAAGTGGTCCGCAGCAGGGGTGATTGATAAGTTTGTGGCCTAAGGAGATGAGTTATACAGCTCTCGTTACATGCATGTGCAGTTCAACTCTTTGAGTGATTATGCAGAAAGTTTGAAGTTAATAACTCATCTCCTTCTACTTTAGGCCACAAACTTATCAATCATTCCTGCTGTGGACCTCTTTCTGGAGGTCCAAGACATTGACTTATACAAAGAAGGGATCCATATGCTCCAGAACCGCTGGACTAAGTGTGTAAATGTAGGAGGGGACTATGTTGAAAAATAAATGTGCTAGGTTTTCTAAAATTGACTCCTTCTACCCGAGGCCATGAACTTATCAATCACCGCTCGTATGGTGGAGAATATATTGACTGGCTGCATCACAGTCTGGTCTGGAAACACGAATGTGCTCGAATAGAAAATCCTACAAAATGTAGTGGATTTGGCCCAGTCCTTCCCATCACTGAGCACATCTAACTTTGTACATGGAGTGTTGTCCGAGGAAATCAGCATCCATCATCAGGGACCCCACCACCCAGGCCATGCTCTCCTCTTGCTGTCGTCATAATGAAGGAGGCACAGGAGCCTCAGGACTCACACCACCAGGCACAGGAACAGTTATTAACCCTCAACCATCAGACTCTTGAACTAGAGTGGATGGCTTCACTCAACTTTACTTTCCCCATTATTGAACTGTTCCCATAGCCTTTGGGCTCATTTTCAAGGCCTCTTCATCTCATGTTCTCAGTATTTATTGGTTATTTATTATTATTATATCTTTTTCTATTTGCACAGTTTGTTGCCTTTTGCACTCTGGTTGTCCGCCCTGCTGTTACAGTTCTTCATTGATTTATTGAGTATGCCCAGAAGAAAATGAATCTCAGGGTTGTATATACTCACATATATGGACTTCAATAATAAATTTACTTTGAACTTAAAACTCGATTTATAGGAAGAACCTTGCCTTCAATAGTGAGGTTTCCCTGTTGTTTAAGGTCAGTCAAATTCACAGGATAGGTGAAATACAATGTCTGTGTACACATATTCCTGACTCGAGCACTTCTTCTGGCAGCTTTTTTAGTAGACTCAGCACCTTCTGAGTGAGAAAGTTCCTATTAAATCCCTCACCTCTCAATTTACACCAGTGCCCTCTGGTTCTTCATTATCCAAAGCTAGGAAAAACACTCTTCACATTTACTCCATCCATTCCATAATACATTACCCATCACACAGTCCTAGGGTAGGACACAAGGTGAATCTCCATCAGCAGACATTCCATCACACAATCATGAGGGTCAGACACAAGGTGATTATTCCCTCCACACAGTATTCATCACACAATCCCGGGGTCAGACACAAGGTGAAACTCTCTCCGCACACAATCCTGAGAAGGAGAGTTTCCCTCTACACACCATCACATCACAAACTCCTGTAGTCAGACAGAAGTTGAGTCTCCCTCTACATACCATCCTATCATACAATCTTGGGGTCAGACACAAGGTGAAACTCTCTCTGCACACCATCCCATCCCACAATCCTGGGGTCAGAATCAAGGTAAGTCTCCCTCTGCAAACCACTAACCACACAATCTGAGGGTCAAACGCAAGGTGAAACTCTCTCCATACACCATCCCATCACACAATCATGGAGACAGACACAAGGTGAATCTTCCTCTAAACACAATTCAATCACACAGTCCTGGTGTCAGACACAAGGTGAATATCCCTCTTGACACCTTCCCATTGCGCAATCATAGGGCCGAGACAAGGTGAATGAAACTCCATCTAAGCACCACACCTGACAGAATCCTGGGGTGAGAAACAAAGTGAATCTCCATCCCATTCCACAGTCCTGTGGTCAGACACAAAGTGAATCATCCTCTGCGTACCATCAGATCACACAACGTAGGGGTGAGACACAAGACAAGTTCCCTCTACACACAGTCCTGCAGTCAGACACAAGGTCAGTCTACCTCAGTATGCCATCCCATCACATAATCCTGGGTTCAGACAAGAGGTGAATCTCCCTCCACACACAATCCATTGGTCAGACACAATCTCCCTCAGTGCACCATCGCAGCAACCATACCTTGGGTCAGACACAAGATGGAACTCACTCTGCGCTGCATTCCAGCACGGGATCATAAAATTAGACACAAGGTAAACCTCCCTCTGTACGCCATCACATCACACAATCCTGGGGTCAGACACAATGAGAATCTCCCTCTGCACACTATCACACCACACAATCCTTGGACCAGATACCAGGTAGATCTCCCTCTGCACACCATCACATCACACAATACTGGGGTCAGACACAAGGAGACCTAACTCTACACTCACACAAACATGCAGACAGACACAAGTTGAATCTTTCACTGCACGCCATCCATCTCACCATCTTGGGGTCAAATACAAGGTGATCACCCTCTGCAAACCACACCAGCACACAAGCTTAGAGTCAGACAAAACTTGTATCTCCCTCTACACAACATCCAATCTATACAGTCCTGAGGATCTGACAGAAGATGAATCTCCCTCTGCATAAAATCCCCTTAAACAATCCTGGGGTCAGACATCAGTTGAATCTCCCTCTGCACACCATCTGATCACAGAATCCAGGGTTCAGACACAAGGAGACCTCATTCTACACTCCATCCCATCTCACAAACTTGGGGTCAGACACAAGGTGAAACTCCCTCTGCACACATCCCATCACACAATCCTTGGTCAGGCACAAAGTCACTCTCACTCTTCATACCATCTTATCACGCAATCCGGGTGTCACACACAATTTGAATCATCATCCACACACTAGCCCTTCGCACAATCATGGAGACAGACACAAGGTGAATCTTCCTCTACACAACATCCCATCACAGTTTCCAGGGGTCAGACACGAGGTGAATCTCCCTCTACACACCATCCCATCACACACTCCCAGGTTCACATGTGCGTGTGTGGGTCTTGTATTTTTTTTCTCTTCAATTGTTTCAGGTTTCTTGCTTTGTGGCTACATGTGAACAAACAAATATCAAGGATGTACGCTTGTAGAATTTGTGCATTCTTTTGATAATAAATGTACTTTGAATCGTAATCATTGAATCGTTAAAGTTCTGTGGACTAACCCAAGGATATGGACACTGGAACTATGCATGGTGCTCCTAGTGTTGTCTGGCCCAGCGATGCAGAGACTGGAACTGTGCACTGTGTTCCCAGTATGTGCCTGACCTAGGGATACAGAGACAGGAACTGTGCACGGTGTTCCCGGTGTGGGTCTGACCTGGAAATATGGAGTGGGGGAGTGTCTAGGATCTGGTTACAGATTCCCATGCAGGGGTCCATGGAACAATTGGTCACTCTCACTAACCTTCCTTCAGTGATTCAGGGTCATCAACGTCATCGTAATATTCAGTCCCGGGCTTCTGAGCTGGTTTGCAGGCAGTTCCTGGAACGATAAATCACATGACAGGCTTATGACATCCTGTGTCTCACCAGTACTCCGCAGTATGTGTGCATTGGATGGTGGTGTTGCCATCTCACATGCCTTAGCAAATTTCCACAGATGTATGGTGGAGAGCACTGACAGGTCCCCTCATTGTCTGCTACGGAGGCTCCAATGCACAGGATCAGAAGAGGTTACAGAGGGTTGTGAACTCAGCCAGCTAAATCATGGGCACAAAACTCCCTACCATTGAGAACCATCTTCAACAGGCAGAGCCTCAAGGAGACAGCATCCATCATTAAGGACCCTCACCATCTGGCACATCCCCTCCTCTTGTTCCTACCATCAGGGAGTTAGTAATGGAGCCTGAAGACTCACACTCTGTCACAACCACGGATTCGGCAGCGTGAATATGCATGTATCAGCTAATTATTATTTCATTGTGATGGTAATTAACTCCATCCTTTTCGTTGTAGTGCTTGTCGAGACTTGAACCCAGCACAGCAACGTTTCGCTGCCTGCTTGCATTCGGCCTTGCCTGAGAAATTGGACTGCCGAGTCAACTGACTCTGAAGACTAGCGGTGTTCATTGTATAGTTATTCCATTCGGCTGCAGTGTTGGCTTCATTTTCCATTTGAGAGTTTTGGTTAACGGCCCTGTTTGGCCCAGCATTTATTGTTTTCTTTTCCCTCTAACTCTGTTCACATTAAAGTCTGTGAACTATTGACCTGCTTCAGTGTCTGTCGCTCTGCACTTGGACCATATCCAAACACACTGATGGACTCGATTCAGGAAAGGCTTCTTCCTTTCTGCCACCTGAGGGAAATGAACACTACCTTGCTATTCCTCCTGGACTCTATTTACTTTTTGTAATTTATTGTACTTCTTATGCCTTCCACTGTACTGCTGAAGCAAAATAATACATTTCAGGACAGATATCAGCAACAAATAACCCACTTCTGATAGACAACACAGGACGTATCTCCCTCCACACCATCCTATCACATATTCCCTCCACACTCCCAGGGTCAGACACAGAGTGAAGCTCCTTCCACACCGTCCTATCACATATTCCTGGGGTCAGACACAGAGTGAAGCTGCTTCCACCCCATCCCCTCACACACTTCCAGGGACAGACGCAGAGTGAAGCTGCTTCCACACCATCCCCATCACACACTCCCAGGGACAGACGCAGAGTGAAGCTCCCTCCACCATCCCATCACACATCCCCAGGATCAGGCACAGAGTGAAGCTCCCTCCACACCATCCCAGCACACATTCCTGGGGTCAGACACAGGGTAAATCTCCCTCCACACTGTCCCATCACACACTATTAGAACATCACCTGATTTCCGTTTGGGTTCAGTGGGAGATCCAATATCATCATAGCCCTCCTTACCGCCTCCTGCAGGTAGATGAGATGGTGAGGGGTTAGTCCAATTCCTGAGTCGAACCCTTCCTCACCTTTGTCCCAGTGACTCCCACTGCACACAACCACCCATACCACCCCCCCTTCCCCTCCCATGGGTGGTCAATGCTCACCGTTTACTTTTTGCATTTCCATGTCATTGCCCTCCACGTCATCGTAGTACTCCTTCCGAAGGCCCAGGCTTCCTGTCGGGAATGCAAGGATATCAGAGTATTGGATCTGCAGCCAACTCCATCACTCATCCATCACCAGCCTGGAGTTAATCCCCCCCTTCCAGCTGTGTGTCCTCCGTGTTTCCTCTCTTGATCCTATTCCCATCTATGTAACTCCCTTCCCATTCCTATTCCCAACTACTTAACTCTTTCCCCATCCCATTTTCATCCATGTAACTCCATCCCCATCCTATTCCCACCCACGTAACTCCTTCCCCATCCCATTCCATCTACGTAACTCTTTCCCCATCCCATTCCCACCCATGTAACTCCTCCATCCCATACCCATCATGTAAATCTTTTCCCAATCCATTCCCATCTATGTAACACCCTCCTCATCCATCCCCTCCACCTAGCAACTTCCTCAATCAATTCCCTCCCTTCTGCTATGCAACCCATCCATATAACTTCCTTCCCAAACCATTCCCTCCTTCCCATCCATTCCCTCCATGTAACTCTCTCTCCAGGAAATTTCCATCCATGTCACTCCCAACTCATTTGTTCCTTCTCTCCTCTACCCAGTCTCCTCCTCGTATCTCCCCCCTTTATCCATTCCCCTCCATATAACTGCTTCCCCATCTGTTCCCCTCCATAGAACACCATCCCCTACCCTGTAATAGGCTGACCAGAACTGCCTACAATGCTTTAAGTGTGACATGACTGAAGTTTTGTACAGCTGTAATGTGACTTCTTGATTCTGGTACTTAACACCCCAACAGATGAAGACAAGCAAGCCGAATACCATTCTTACCACTTTACATACTTGCATGTCCACATTCAGGGAACTGTGAACTTGGGCCCCAAGATCCCTCTGCACATCACTGCTGGCATGGTCCTGTCATTAGCTCTTGCTTTCTCCTTATATTTGACCTTCTGAAGTGCAACATCTCACTCTTGCCCAGATTCAACTTCGTCTGCTACTTCTCCATCGATATCTGCAACTGATCTATATCCCTTAAGTACCTGGGCGTTCACATCCCGGGTGACCTGTCACACCTGTGACCTGTGACCTGTGACCTGACCCAGCACACACAGGGAAGGCACCCCTGCGTCTTTACTTTCTCGGGAGGTTAAGGAGGTTCAACCTGTCACCAAACGCTCTAACAAACTTTTACAAACTTCAGAGCAACACGCACAAGATGCTGGAGGAACTCAGCAGGCCAGGCAGCATCTATGGAGAAGAGTACAGTCGACATTTCAGGCCGAAACCCAAACTTCTGACTGGTTGCATCATGGTGTTTGAGTCCATAGGACGCTCAAAGCAGCTGCGCAGGTTGACTTTGTGGTTAAGAAGGCATATGGTGTAATGGCCTTTATCAATCGTGGAATTGAATTTAGGAGCCGAGAGGTAATGTTGCAGCTATATAGGACCCCGGTCAGACCCCACTTGGAATACTGTGCTCAGTTCTAGTCGTCTCACTACAGGAAGGATGTGGAAGCCATAGAAAGGGTGCAGAGGAGATTTACAAAGATGTTGCCTGGATTAGGGAGCATGCCTTATGAGAATAGGTTGAGTGAACTTGGCCTTTTCTCCTTGGAGCGACGGAGGATGAGAGGTGACCTGATAGAGGTGTATAAGATGATGAGAGGCATTGATCGTGTGGATAGACAGAGGCTTTTTCCCAGGGCTGAAATAGTTGCTATAAGAGGACACAGGTTTAAGGTGCCGGGGAGTAGGAACAGAGGAGATGGCAGGGGTAAGTTTTTTACTCAGACAGTGGTGAGTGCGTGGAATGGGCTGCCGGCAACAGTGGTGGAGGGGGATACAATAGGGTCTTTTAAGAGACTTTTGGATAGGTACATGGACCTTAGAAAAATGGAGGGCTATGTGTAAGCCTAGTAATTTCTAAGGTAGGGACATGTTCGGCACAACTTTGTGGGCCGAAGGGCCTGTATTGTGCTGCAGGTTTTCTATGTTTCTATGGTCTGGTACAGCAGTTGAGGTGTACAACAACGTAAGAAGCTGCAGAGAGTGATGGGCTCAGCCCAGTACATCACAGAACATCCCTCTCCCCCCATCAATACTTCGAAGAACATCCCTCTTCCCCATCAATACATCACAGAACATTCCGCTTCACCATCAATAGCAACTACAGGTCATGCTGCCACAAGAAAGCAACATCTAAGATCCCCAAGATCCGGGCTGTGCCATCTTCCTACAGCTACCATCAGAAAGGATGTACAGAAGCCTGAAGTCCCACCTGGATCAAAATTCAAATTAAGTACTCTGTACTGTATCTTATCATACACTTTCTTATAGACATTTACAGGAAAAAAAGGAAATAAATAGAGTCTTATGAAAAACTATACATAAAGAGTAAAAGACTGGCAAACAACAGGGAGCGGGGAAGGAGCACTGCGGGAGGGGTGGCAGGACAGGGGGAGCTGTGGGAGGGGCGCTGAGGAGGGGCCAGAAAGGAGGGAATGCTGAGGGCGAGGTGGTGAGGAGGGGGCGCTGTGGGAGGGGCAGTGAGGAGAGAGAACTTCAAAATGGGGGGGTGGGGGAAATGCTGCAGGTGGGATGGCGTTGCAAGGAGGGAGCACTCGCAAGGGGTGGCGGTGAGGAGGGAGCACTGCGAGAGGGCGTCTGCACTGTGGGAGGGGTGGCAAGGGCACTGCAGGGGGGGCAGTAGCGAGGAAAAGGTGCCATGCTGCGGGTAGCTGTATCCTTTGACAGTACTCTACATCGTCCACCATTCCAGTAATCCATGTGTCACTTGCTACCATAAGCTTCCACCCTCAACATTTCTTTCTGCTGTTGGAGCAATCCTGTGGGACTAGTTCCCCTCTCTGATAATCTCCCTCCCTTGCCGTTGACCCTCGGGTACCACTCTCCCCATCCCCACGTGAGCCTGTGGTCCTCAGAGGTACACAGTCACCGGTATCCACATCATTGTACCCATCTGCAGAACGAGAGACAGATTGGTCAGTAGCCACTCATTGCCCAGGAGAACAGAAATGGAGAGAGGTATCACACAGAGGTGCGGGAGGGAGTCACAGAGATGGGGAGGGGTGTACGGACCAGAGGGGGTTTCATTGATGGGGTGGGATATAGGGCCGTAGGGGGTCACAGAGATGGGGAGGGGTGTAGGGGCTGAAGAGGGTACAGAGACAGAGAGGGATGTACAGGCTAGTAGGTATTACAGATATGGGGAGGGGTGTACAGGCCAGAAGGTGTTACAGAGACAGAGAGGGATGTACAGGCTAGTAGGTATTACAGATATGGGGAGGGGTGTACAGGCCAGAAGGTGTTACAGAGACAGAGAGGGATGTACAGGCTAGTAGGTGTTACAGATATGGGGAGGGGTGTACAGGCCAGAAGGTGTTACAGAGACGGAGAGGGATGTATGGGCCAGAAGGTGTTAAGGAGATGGGGAGGGTTACAGAGATGGGGAGGGTTGTACTGACCATAAGGTGTCACAGAGACAGGGAGGGGATGTAGGGACAAGAAGGCGTCACAGAGACAGGTTGGGGGTGTAGGGACAGTTGAGAGGGTAGTAAGGGGGGTACTGTTGGAGTAGCCCAGGTGAGTGGACTATCGTGCGTAGTGTAGACTGCAGCCACTGACTGCCATGCCACCTACCCTTGAGGCTTCCTTTCTCTCCATCTATATCTGCATAGTATTCTCCCTCCCCGAGCGAACTTTCGGCCTCTAGACAGGAGACAAGAGGAGATGTGTTAGACACAGGGATGGGGGTGGGGGCATCACAAGGGGGCATTGCAGGGTGCCTTCAGGAGGAATCTCAACTGGAGATTTACAAACACCAGCTCATCCCAGCGAGCGGGGAGTAATGGATGCTCGCTCTGGATGAGGTGAGGGGTACTTCTTGATCCTGAAGAGAACATCCTCACTGTCCCCACAGCGCTCCCTCCTCACCGCCCCCCCACAGCGTTCCCTCCTCACCACTTCCCACAATGCTCCCTCTTCGTCTGTTCCCAGAGCGCTCCCTCCTCACCCCTTCCCAGAGCGCTCCCCCTCAGGCCCTCCAACAGTGCTCCCTCCTCACCCCCTCCCAGAGCGTTCTCTTTTCACCCCCTCCCATAGCGCCCGCCTCACCCCCTCCCACAGAGCTCCCTCCTCACCACCCCTCCCACGGCACTCCTTCCTCATCCCCTCCCACACCACTCGCTCCTCCCCATCCCACATTGCTCCCGCCTCACCCCCTCCCAGAGCGCTCCCTCCTCACTCCCTCCTCCCCGCCACAGCACTCCCTCCTCCTCCCCCCACAGCACTCCCTCACCTCCTCCCACAGCACTCCCTCCTCACCATCCCACATTGCTCCCACCTCACCCCCTCCCAGAGCGCTCCCTCCTCCCTCCCTCCTCCCCGCCACAGCGCTCCCTCCTCACTCCCTCCTCCCCGCCACAGCACTCCCTCCTCCTCCCCCCACAGCACTCCCTCACCTCCTCCCACAGCACTCCCTCCTCACCATCCCACATTGCTCCCACCTCACCCCCTCCCAGAGCGCTCCCTCCTCCCTCCCTCCTCCCCGCCACAGCGCTCCCTCCTCACTCCCTCCTCCCCGCCACAGCACTCCCTCCTCCTCCCCCCACAGCACTCCCTCACCTCCTCCCACAGCACTCTCTCCTCACCATCCCACATTGCTCCCACCTCACCCCCTCCCAGAGCACTTCCTCCTCACTCCCTCCCACAGCACTCCCTCCTCCCCCCCCCCACAGCACTCCCTCCTCACCCTCTCCCAGAGCGTTCCCTCCTCACCCCCTCCCGGGGAGGTGGAAGACCCCATACCTGATACGTGGGAAATTTGCGAGAGACGTTTCACTCCAGCGTAGTCAATGTCCTCGTAAATGCCATAGTCACCGGGGCCCAGCATGTGGCCATAATACTCTGCAGAGACAGGAGACCATGGGTGGGACCAGACCCTCTCCTCCCCCTTCCTCCTGTCTCCCCCCTCCACTTTCCACCCTTTTCCCCAGGCACCCTCCACCCTCTCTATCCTCTTCCCCCCCACCACCACCATCAAGGCTGCCTCTTCCCCTGACAAACACCACCCACTGCACCCCAAATCCCGGATAAGAGGAGGTGGGAGGAGGAGTGGGGCGTTGCATGGGTGTTGGTCACTGGGTGGTGTGGCAGAATCGGTATTGTGGGGAATAGGGTGCCTCCTGTGCTCTGTTGGGAGGGTGGGGGCGAGGGGCAAAGGGGGTTGGAGGATGGGGAGTGGGGGAGGGCGAGGAGAGGATTGGGAGGATGACTGGAGGGTGGGGGAGGAGGTGTGGAGGGTGGAGAGAGAGTGAAGTGGATTAGAGGGGGATAGTTAAGGGGAGAGAAAAGGGAAAGAGGAGGGAGAGTGTGGTTATGAGAGAGGGAGAGGGTGAGGGAGGGACAGGGAAGGAGAGGGAGGGGGAGAAAGAGAGGGGAGAAAATTGTGGATGGGAAAGGCACCAGGTCAGAAGTGAGACGAGAGAGGAGGAGAGGTGATGGAGTGGGAGATGGAGGGGGGAGGGAGGGGGAGTCGAGGGTGAGAGCGTGGAGGAAGGGAAGAGTGAGGGTGGAGGAGAGGATAGAGTGCGAGCAAAGAGTGAGAGGAGTGAGATGAGTTGAGGGAGAAAGGAAGGGAGATGGAGAGAGGAAAGAGAAAGGGTAAACAAGGAGGGGGAGAGAGTGAAAGGGGGAGGGGGAAGGGTCAGGGAGAGAGGCGATGGGTAAGGATAGACAGGGAGAGAGGGGAGGATATGCAGAGAGGAGGAAGAAGGGGAGGATGTGTGGAGAGGGAGAGAGGTAGAGGAATGGGGTGAAGGGAGTTGAGGGAGATATACAGAGAGGGGTGGGTATGGATGTGAAGAGGGAGGGGAGCGAGAATAGTGAGAAGGGTAGAGGGAGGAGAATGACAGAGTGGGGAGAGGTGGGGAAGAAGAGGAGGAGGCGAGAGTGGTGAGTATGTAGCAGAGGAAAAGGAGTGGGATTGAGACACCCCGACATTGCCCCCTGAACCTCAACCCCTCCATCCCAGCTTACCCACTTCACTGTTCCCCTGGAAACACAACAACTGTTCCCCGTCCACCCCCCTACACACAAAATCAGAGCAACGCAACCAATCATGGGAACTACGTGTGTGCAGAGATGTGTACACAGCAAGATCCCACTGACAGTGACAGAGGTTACACCATCAGTGTGGGGGGGGGGGGGATTGAGGAGGCAGGGTGCATAAATCAGAGCCCCGGAAGAGAATTCCCCCTCCCAGCACGTACGGAGGGGCTCAAGGGGAGATGGCTGATCCGAAATCCGCTGCCACCTTACCCAGTGGGATCTCGTCTTTCCTGCGGATCTGGTAGACAAGGAGACTGGTGACGATGATCAGGAGGACAGTCAGTGCGATGCTGATCATCACTGCCACGAAATCATCACGCAGTGGGTTGTATCCTGCAGTGGAGAGGCAGCAGATTCAGGGCAGTAAGAGAGATGGGGAGGGGGCAGAAGGGGAGAAATGAAGGGAGGGAGGGAAGGAGAGGGGGAGAAGAGTGAAGGAGAGAAGAGAGAGTGAGTGAGGGGGAGAAGAGAGGGATTGAGGAGAAGAAAGTGGGTGATGAGAGAAGGATGAGAAAGTGCAAGGGGGAGAAGAGAGAGAGAAAGGAGAAGACAGAGTGAGAAGGGAGAAGAAAGGAGAAAGAGTGAAAGGGGAGGGGAGAGAATGAGGGGGTGAAGACAGAAGTAGAGAGTGGGGAGGGGCGAGAGAGAGTGAGGGGAAGGGGAGAGAGAGAGGGAGAGAAATGAGGGGGAAGAGTTGGAGAGGGGAAGTTGAGAAAGAGAAGGAGGGGAGAAGGGAGAGGGAGGAAGAGAGATTGGAGGAGAAAGAAAGAGCTGGGATGGGTGGGGAAGTAAGGGGGAGCATGGGAGTGATGGAGAGAGGGGTAATGGAGGGAGTAAAGAAGAGAGATGGGGAGGGGAAAGAGGTAGAGGAGGGAGAGATGTTCGAGAGGAAGAAAGGGAGCTAGAGAGAGGCGGTAAGTTAGGTGGAGGAAGAAAGGAGATGGGCGAGACACAGGGAGATGGAAAGTGGGTTGAGAGAGGACATGGAGAGAGAGAAGGTGGTGGAAAGAAAAAGGGAGAGATGGGGAAGAAATAGAGGGAGAGAGATAGGGGCAGGGAGAGACAGCAGACAGAACCCCATTCCCTCCCCATGTTCCACAGCCATTGAGGGTCAATGTCGGTCCCAGGATACCTGGGAAAAGCTATATTCCTTCACTGCCTTTCTCAATGTGCTCCGTCCTCACTGCCCCTCCCACAGTGCTCCCACCTCACCCCCTCCCACAGCATTCCCTCCTCACTGACCCTCCCATAGCGTTCCCACCTCACCCCCTCCCACAGCATTCCCTCCTCACTGTCCCTCCCATAGCATTCCTACCTCACCCCCTCTCACGGCATTCCCTCCTCATCTCCTCCTACAGCGGCTGCTTCCTCCTCACTGCCCCCTCCCACAGTGCTCCCTCCTCACCCCGTCCCATGGTGCAGAGTGAAGCCCCTTAGGTTAGTAATTGAACTCACCTGGCAAAGCAATAGGGGCTGTAAAACAAAATAACAGTGTCAGACACCCCATACAAACGAACTTAGGTGTAACCAGAAGGAGTTAAAAAAATGACCGCGAAACAGTAAAATTTTGTAACAGTGACATCAAATCTGTATGGAATCCACCTTGAAACTTTCTGACCAGTTACAGTGTGTTGTGTTGAGTTAGAGCTATACTGAACGTAGAACATAGAAAAGCCAATAGACAATAGGTGCAGGAGTAGGCCATTCGGCCCTTCGAGCCAGCACTTCCATTCACTATGTTCATGGCTGATCATCCACAATCAGTATCCAGTTCCTGCCTTATCCCCATAACCTTGGATTCTGCTATCTTTAAGAGCTCTATCTATCTCTTTCTTGAAAGCATCCAGAGACTGGGCCTCCACAGCCTTCTGGGACAGAACATTCCATATATCCACCACTCTCTGGGTGAAAAAGTTTTTCCTCAACTCCGTTCTAAATGGCCTACCCCTTATTCTTAAACTGTGGCCTTTGGTTCTGGACTCACCCATCAGCGGGAACATGCTTCCTGCCTCCAGTGTGTCCAATCCCTTAATAATCTTATATGTTTCAATAAGATTCCCTCTCAGCCTTCTAAATTCCACAGTATACAAGCCCAGTCGCTCCAATCTTTCTACATATAACAGTCCCGCCATCCTGGGAATTAACCTTGTGAACCTACGCTGCACTCCCTAAATAGCAAGAATGTCCTTCCTCAAATTTGGAGACCAAAACTGCACACAGTACTCCAGGTGTGGTCTCACCAGGGCCCTGTACAGCTGCAGAAGGACCTCTTTGCTCTTATACTCATTTCCCCTTGTTATGAAGGCCAGCATGCCATTAGCTTTCTTCACTGCCTGCTGTACTTGCATGCTTGCTTTCAGTGACTGATGTACAAGAATACCTAGATCTTGTACTTCCCCTTTTCCTAACTTGACTCCATTTAGATAATAATCTGCCTTCCTGTTCTTACCACCAAAGTGGATAACCTCACATTTATCCACATTAAACTGCATCTACCATGCATCTGCCCACTCACCCAGCCTGTCCAAGTCACCCTGCATTCTCATAACAACCTCCTCACATTTCACACTGCCACCCAGCTTTGTTTCATCGGCAAATTTGCTAATGTTACTTTTAATTCCCTCATCTAAATCATTAATATATATTGTAAACAGCTGCGGTCCCAGCACTGAACCCTGCGGTACCCCACTGGTCACTGCCTGCCATTCCGAAAGGGACCTGTTAATCACTACTCTTTGTTTCCTGTCAGCCAGCCAATTTTCAATCCATGTCAGTACTCTGCCCCCAATACCATGAGCCCTAATTTTGCCCACTAATCTCCTACGTGGGACTTTATTAAAGGCTTTCTGAAAGTCCAGGTACACTACATCCACTGGCTTTCCCTTGTCCATTTTCATAGTTACATCCTCAAAAAATTCCAGAAGATTAGTCAAGCACGATTTCCCCTTCGTAAATCCATGCTGACTCGGATCGATCCTGTTACTACTATCCAGATGTGTCGTAATTTCATCTTTTATAATTGACTCCAGCATCTTTCCCACCACCGACGTCAGGCTAACCGGTCTATAATTCCCTGTTTTCTCTCTTCCTCCCTTCTTGAAGAGAGGGACAACATTAGCCACCCTCCAGTCCACAGGAACTGATCCTGAATCTGTAGAACATTGGAAAAAGATTACCAATGCGTCAGTCCAGGCCATTCAGCCCAGGATGTTGTGTGGACCTCCTGAACCAGTGTGGATAACTTCAGTCACCTCAACTCTGAACTGATGCTACAACCTATGGACTCACTCATGTTCCCAGTATTATTTATTAATTTACCAAGTTATTTATCTACTTGTTTATTTATTTATGCAAAGTCCGTCTTTTGAACATCGGTTGTTTGTCAGTCTTTGTTTCTGTTTAGTTTCTCATTGATTCTTTTGTTTGTTTATTTCTTTGTTTTCCTGTGAATGCCTGCTAGAAAATGAATCTCCGGGTATATATTGGTGACATATATGTACTTTGATGGTAAGTTTGCTTTGAACTTTGGATTGGAGGGCATGGGCTGTAAGGAGGGATCAGACAAGCTTGTTTTCTCTGGAGTGGCTGATGCTGAGGAGAGGAGCCAGTTTTGCATTCGGCCCTTTGCCTTTCCAGTCCTAATGCAGGGTCTCAGCCCGAAAGCTTGACTGTTTAAAAAATTATAGCTTCAATAGAGTAGACAGCCGGTACCTTTTCCCATTGTTGAAATGTCTATGCAAGCGGGCACGCATTTAAGGTTAGGGGGTAAAGTTTAAAGATGTGCCCAGCAAATTTCTTTATACAGAGTGGTGACTGCCTGGAGTGTCCTGCCAAGGGCTCTGGTGGAGCAAGGCACAGAAGAGGTGCTTATGGCTCTTAGACACATCAGTGTGCAGAGAATTGTAGGACATGGAAGTTGTGTAGGCAGAAGGGAATGGTTTAATTAGGCATGTAATTCAACATTTAATTAGTTTGGCACAACATTGTGTGCAGAAGGGCCTGTTCCTGTTTTGTGCAGTCTATATGCGGAGAAACGCCACTGTCATTGGTAGAACCATGGAATGTGAAAAGGAGGTGTACAGGAGCAAGATAGATCAGCTGGTTAAGAGGTTTCGGGATGGAGTGAAGCTCCATTGTGTCGGACCTTGGGAGTGTGTGTAGGGGCAGATTCACTCCTGAGGTTGGACACAGGGTCTACAGTGTCCCATCACACACTCCCACGGCCAGACAGAGTGAATCTCCCTTTACTCCATCCCATCACACACTCTGGGAGTCAGAGTGAATTTCCCTCTTCTCTGAACCATTCCACACTCCCAGGGTCTGACACAGAGTGAATCTCCCTCTACTTCATCCCATCACACACTCCCAGGGTCAGACACAGTGTGAATCTCCCTCTTCTCTGAACCATCACACACTCCCAAGGTCAGACACAGTGTGAATCTCCCTCTTCTCTGAACCATTACACACTCCCAGGGTCTGACACAGTGTGAATCTCCTTCTAAACTGTCTCATCATATGCTCCCAGGGTCAGACACAGTGTGAATCTCCCTCTTCTCTGAACCATTACACACTCCCAAGGTCAGACACAGAGTGAATCTCCCCCTGCACAGTCTCATCACACATTCCTAGGGTCAGAGACAGAGTGAATGTCCCATCACACACTCCCAGAGTCAGAGACACACGTGTGATCTCCCCACGGGGAGTGGGACACTGTTAGATCCCTCCTTCAGGAGCTACAAGGAGCCCCCTGGCCCCCAGACACAGCAGCACAACCCTTCCCCTGGATACGTACGCCCACATTTGACCCAGACATCCTCCTTGTGGTGGCAGTCTTGCTCCAACCAATCGGGTGACCGACAACCCCACAGCACAGTCTCGTCACCCCGACACTGGACGTTACTGAGGAGGATGGCGGAGGTATTACTTCCTTTTGTGTGGTTTCCCTCCTCGCCGCTGGTCTCAATAGGGGCCCTACAATTCATCTGGTTGCACACAACCCTGGCATCCTCGATGTCCCAATCATCGTCACACACTGTGCCCCAGGAGCCGTTGTACAGGATCTCCACACGGCCCTCACATTTGGTCTCCCCATCTGCCAAACGGAAACCTTTAGGCTCTGGTGGAGGGCGGGAGGAGAAAAATAAGGTCAGTCAGTGTCCGAGTGGTCCAATTAATCACGGCCAGGATCAGACACAGAGTGAAGCTCCTTCCATACTGTCCCATCACACGCTCCCAGGGTCAGACACAGAGTGAAGCTCCCTCCACACTGTCCCATCACACACTCCCGGGGTCAGACAGAGAGTGAAGCTCCTTCCATACTGTCCCATCACACACTCCCAGCATCAGACACAGAGTGAAGCTCCCTCCACACTGTCCCATCACACGCTCCCGGAGTGAGACACAGAGTGAAGTTCCCTCCGCACCGCCCCATCACACACTCCCAGGGTCAGACACACAGTGAAGCTCCCTCCACATTGTCCCATCACACGCTCCCAGGGTCAGACACAGAGTGAAGCTCCCTCCACACTGTCCCATCACACACTCCCAGGGTCAGACGCAGAGGGAAACTTCCTCCACGCTGTCCCATCACATGCTCCCAGGGTCAGACACAGAGTGAAGCTCCCTCCACACTGTCCCATCACACACTCCCAGGGTCAGACGCAGGGGGAAACTTCCTCCACACTGTCCCATCACACACTCCCAGGGTCAGACACAGAGTGAAGCTCCCTCCACACTGTCCCATCACACACTCCCGGGCTCAGACACAGAATGAAGCTCCCTCCACACTGTCCCATCACACGCTCCCGGAGTGAGACACAGAGTGAAGTTCCCTCCACACCGTCCCATCACACGCTCCCAGGGTCAGACACACAGTGAAGCTCCCTCCACACTGTCCCATCACACGTTCCCAGGGTCAGACACAGAGTGAAGCTCCCTCCACACTGTCCCATCTCACACACCTGGGGTCAGATACAGAGTGAAGCTCCTTCCATACTCACCCATCACACGCTCCCAGGGTCAGACACAGAGCGAAGCTCCCTCCACACTGTCCCATCACACACTCCCGGGGTCAGACACAGAGTGAAGCTGCCACCACACTGTCCCATCACACACTCCCAGAATCAGACACAGAGCGAAACTCCCCCCACACCATCCCAAGGCATTCCCGGGGTCAGACGTACGTATACAATAGTCATCTCCTTTCTCCCAGTAGTATTTCCAGGTACACTTGTTGAACGCTTTTTCTACCTGAGACACAGGTGCCTCTGTAAAGAAATTATTCAGCATTGGTCATCCATGGTGTTGTTTGGTATAAGGCCACTCTTCATGTCTGCCTTCCTCACCCCGTCCCATTCCCTCCTCAGCCTCCTTTCACATCATTCCCTCCTCACTGTCCCTCCCACCACATTCCCTCCTTATCCTCCCACAGTGTTTCACTCCTCAGCATCCCTCACACAGCGTTCCCTCCTCATCCCCCCACAGTGTTCATTCCTCATTGTCCCTCCCCACAAGGACCCCTTCTCACAGCGTTCCCTCCTCAACCCCCCCACAGCGTTCCCTCCTCACCCCTTCTCACAGCGTTCCCTCCTCAACCCCCCCACAGTGTTCCCTTTTCGGTCCCCTCCCACCGCATTCCCTCCTCACTACCCCCCCCACAGTGTTTCACTCCACATCATCCCTCACACAGTTCCCTCCTCACTAACCCTTCCACAGCGTTCCCTCCTCACTGACCCTCCCACAGCGTTCCCTCCTCACCCCCTCCCACAGCGTTCCCTCCTCACCCCATCCCACAGCATTCCCTCCTCATCCCCCCACAGTGTTCATTCCTCATTGTCCCTCCCTACAATGACCCCTTCTCACAGCGTTCCCTCCTCAACCCCCCCACAGCGTTCCCTCCTCACCCCTTCTCACAGCGTTCCCTCCTCACCACCCCTCCACAGTGTTCCCTTTTCGGTCCCCTCCCATCACAGTTCCCTCCTCACTAACCCTCCCACAGTGTTTCCTCCTCACTGACCCTCCCATAGCGTTCCCTCCTCACCCTCCCAGAGCGTTCCCTCCTCACCCCCTCCCACAGTGTTACCTCCTCACAACACTCCCTTCTCACCATCCCTCTCACGGGGTTCCCTCCTCACTGCCCCTCCCACAGCATTCCCTCCTCGCTCCCATCCCACAACGTTCCCTACTACACTGCCCCTCCCTCACTGCCCATCATCACCACCTCTCCATCAGCTCGGCACTCGCTTATCACCTCTCCTCCTTCGCCATCCCTCCCTCTTGTTAGCCCCTACCTCACTATACCTCCCATCCTTCTCTGTGCCTCTCTCCCCTGCTTCCTCCTCCCAGCCCCTCACTCATGTCATTGCCTTCCCTCATCCCAGCCACTCACTTACCTCATCACCCCTCGCTCCTCATCACTCTCAGCTCCCTCCTACCCTGCCCCTCCTTCCTTCCCTGTCCATTCACCTCATCACCCCCCGACATCTCATTGCCCCTCCCTCCTCTCCACCCTTCCCTAATGTCAATCCCTCCTTCCCTGCCCCTTCCTCCTCCCTGCCCCTCAGACATCCCAGCCCTTCACTCACCTCACAGCCACTCCCCCGCTTCACCAGCCCTCCCCCTTCACCATCCCTCCCCCTTCACCATCCCTCCTTCCTCCAGCCTCAGAACCAACCCCTCATATCAACCCCACCCCAACCAACCCTCGCTCCTCACTGCCCCTTATGACTACGTACCAGCACAGACAACCCCAGCATCCTCTTTGTGAGTACAGTTCCCGTAGTCCCCTGTGTCATAGGGACACTGTGTCAGATTCTTCTCGTCTCCATTGCATTGCAGATTTGTCAGCCAGATTTTGTCGGTGCTCTTGCCGATGCCAAACGCAGAAGAGTTCACCGCCTCCTTCGCCGAGCCACAGTCCAACTGCTGGCACACTACTTGGGCATCCTTCAGGTCCCACAGATCGTCACAGACGTTTCCCCACATCCCGTTGCGGTAGATCTGCACTGCTCCCGCACACGTCCAGTTTTTCTCCGGCGATAACAGCCTCAGGGATCCTGTCAGGAAAGGGGGGAAACAGAATGTTGCGTTAGAGTCACACAGCGGGGTATTAGGCTCCTCAGCCCAACCAATCTATGCCGACCCTCTCAGCTGCATTTTCGTCCCAAGCGCTCCAAACTTCCCTATCCATGAACCTGTTAGCATGTGCGGTTAGCACGATGCTCTGCAGCCCGGTGACCTGGATGCATTTCCCGCCACTGCCTGTAAGGAGTTCTTCCCATACTGTGAGGGTTTCCTCCGGGTGCTCCGGTTTCCTCCCACATTCCAAAGGCACACAGCTCGGGGTTAGTGAGCCGTGAGCCTGCTCTGTTGGTGCCAGAAGCGTGGCAACACTTGTGGGCTGCCCGCCCACCCCAGTACAATCCCCGTGGACTGTGTTGGTCGGGGCCTTTCACTGCATGTTTCGCTGCACTTAAGACAAATAAAGCCAATCATTAAAATGTTGCTAACGTACCCGCCGCTGTTGAGATTGTGCAAGATGTTGGAGGGGAGGAATATGGAGTTTTGTGTGCATTTTTGGTCAGCTGCCTACAGGAAAGAGATCAATAAGGTCAAAAGGGAACAGAGAATATTTACAAGGATGTTGCCAGCATTTGAGGAGCTGAGTTATAGGGAAAGCTGCAGAGGGAAATGAGGGGAGATTTAGCAGAGGTGTACAAAATTATGAGAGGCTATAGGCAGGGAAAATGCAGGCTGTATCCAGTCAGATTGTGTGAAACTAGGTCTCGTCACAGGTTTAAGATGAAAGATTAAATATTTAACGAGAACCTGAGGGGGAATTTCTTCATTCAGAGGATGGCAGGAGCTTGCAACGAGTGCAGATGTGGTGGATGAGAGTCCAGTTGTAACATTTGAGAGCTGTTTGGACAGGTACATGGATGGGGGAGGTATGGAGGGATACGGTCCAAGTGCTGGTAGATGGAACTAGGCAGAAGACTGGGCTGGCACAGACTAGATGGGCTGAAGGGCCTGTTTCTAAGCTGTGATGCTCTATGACTCCATGGCTTTTTTCTGTCAACTTATTCCACATCCTGACCACCCTCTGGGTGAAGTACCCCTCAGATATTAGATATATCTCTTCTCATCTTCAATCTCTGCTCTCTAGTACTTGGTTTCCGAATCCTGGGGTAAATGACTATGTGCATTCACCCTATCTCTGCCCCTCATGATTTTAAATACCTCTGTAAGGTCATACATCGGAGTCCTACATCCCACTGTATAAAGTCCCAGTCTGCTCAACCTCTCTCCATAACTCAGTCACTCGAGTCCCAGCACCATCCACTCACGTATACTGTCTTTGTGTTCTGTCCAGCATAATGGCATCTTCCCTATTTCAGGGTAGGCAAAACTGGGCACAATGTTGTACAATTACAACGAGGACAACTGCTCTACCTGCGACCACAAGAAACTACAGAGCTGTGGACATATCTCGGCACATCAGGGAAACCAGCCTCCCCTCCATGGACTCTGGCTATACTTCCCTCTAACTTGGTAAAGCAGCCAGTATAATCAAAGACCCGACCCACCCTGGACATTCTCTGTTCTCCACCCCCCCCCCCCCCCACTGGGCAGAAGGTACGAAAGCCTAAAACCACATACCATCAGGCTCAAGGAGAATTTTCCTCCGCTGTCATCAGTGGTTGTCTAGTATAATCATTTGGACTCCTTCTGCACAATCTGCCTTGTTGTGGCCTTTTCACCTTACTGTCTACCTGCACTGCACTTTCTCTGTTGCTGTTACACTTTATGCTGCGTCATCGTTGTTTCACCTTGTTCTGCTGTTGTGTAATGAAGCAGTCTATGAACAGTATGCAAGACAGCCTTTTCACCCTGACGAAGGGTCTCGGCCTGAAACGTCGACTGCACCTCTTCCTACAGATGCTGCCTGGCCTGCTGCGTTCACCAGCAACTTTGATGTGTGTTGCTTTTCACACTATCTTTGTTTTACAGAGGTAAAAATGAGTTTTTTTTTCACACGCGCAATGAAACATGAAGTGCAATATCTCGTTTTGCGCCGGGGACCAACGCAGTCCAAAATACACTGGGGCAGCCCACAAGTGTTGCGAAGCTTCCTATACCAACAAAGCAGGCCCACAGTTTAGTAACTGTACGTCTTTGAAAGGTACTTGGGAGAAAACGAGAGCACTTGGGGGAAATCCATACAGCTACGGGGAGAATGCACCAACTCTGGTGGGAACTGAACATCCGCCGCTGGTGCTGTGAGGTGTCGTACTACCCGTAAAAGTACCGTGCAGTTCTGCACATCTGCCTCGGTGTATCTGACAGTCAGCAACCAGTTTACATAATGATCGCAGCTTCGAGACCCGGTGCCCTGTCCAATGATGAGCAGGCAGCAGGCCAAACTCTTTCACCACTCTGTCTACCTGCTTGCCATTTTCAGTGAACCATGCAGTTGTACTCAATGTCCCTCTGTCCAAGGGCCTGGTGAAAGCCCTATCATCATCGATCTTCACCGAGTGCAACACCTCATCCTCATTAACCCCACGTAGTCCCTCTCTGTTGACCTCTCCCAGTTAACACCACATAACCTTTCTCTATTAACCCCTTGTGACCTCATAATCTTAAACCCTGTAGTTCTCTGAAAAATGCCACAAACTCTTCCCTCATTAACCCCTTGTAAACCTTTCCTGTTAACCCTACATAACCTGTTCCTGTTAACCCCACACAACTCCTCTCTGTTAACCCTTTCCATTAATCCCATTTAACCCTTCTCTGTTAACCATTTGTGATCCCTCTCTGCTAAACTCACATAACCCATCTCTGTTAATCCCTCGTAATACCATCAATTAACCCCCATGGCCCCTCATTGTTAACTCCATGGAACCCCTCCATCTACTCCCACCCCTCCCTCCTGCATAAATCCCATGTTATTCATCCCTGTTAATCCCATTTAACCTATCATCAACCCCTGTGTGACTACTGCATCCCCATTAACTCCATGAAAGCCCCTCCCATTAACCCTTCATAGCCTGTCCATCATCATCCCTGCACATCATCATCCCTGCATCCCACCCTCCCACATTAACCCCACGTTAACCCTTTCCTCCTAGCCCATAATGCCCTTCCTATACTATTAACCCTTTACATACCCTTCCCCATTACCTACACTAGCATAGTGAGAGACAATCCCTCCCTGTTTTCACTTCCACTTGCACCACCCACCCACCCACCCCAGATCCTTACCTTCGCTGGCATTTTGCTGTGTAGTCACACTCAGGGTGATCTTACCATCAGTCAGAATGCCAGGCGTGCCTGCAGTGAGATGAGTGGGGAGGCAACACAGTCACTCGTGAGAGGGAGCAAATGACAAAAAACCTCCCCAACAGCCCCCACGTAACCTACCTCCCTTCCCATTGCCCTCCGTTCACTTCCTACCTTTTCCTTCCCCACACAACTCCCTCCCACTGTCTCAACCCCACTTCTTTCCCACATTAACACCTCCTTGCCCATCGTCCTCCTCTAACTCCCCTCTCCTTCGCCATGTAACCCCCTCCCTCCCTATTGCCATTTTGTGACACCCTCCTTTCTCCTCAACTCCCAACCCTCGTGTAATTCCTCCCCTCCCCTCCTTCCCCATTTAACTCCATCCCAATGCCTCACCTTCCCCCCACCCTCCATTTCTGGAAGGGGGAATCCCTGGACAGTTAACATGCAGGATGCCCTGTGGGTTAACAGGCAGTGTCCTTTAAGTCCTCGAAGAGCAGGCTATAGGAGTGGTATAAGGTATTGCCATTCAGCCCATCAAACCTGCTCCCCATTCAATTCTGTCTGCCGCTTAACAAACCCACTCTCTCACCTTTTCCCTGTAATCTTAAACCAACCCCCCTTACTGATCAAGAACCCTTCCTTAAGTACACCCAATGACTTGGCCTCCACAGCTAATGAATTCCACACATTCACATCTGGCTACATTCCTCACCGCTGCTCTAAAGGGTCATCCTTCTATTTTGTGGCTGTGATTGGAAATATCCTCTCCACATCCACTCTGTTTAGGCCTTTCGATATTTAATAGGTTTCAATGAGATCCCCCTGCCTCATTCTTCTAAACTCTGGTAAGTACTGGCCCAGAGCCTACAAACACTCTTCATACGTAAAGCCTTTCATTCTCACTAATCTCCTCTGGACATTCTCCAATGCCAGAACATCCTTTGGGTTGGAAACTGCTCACAATACTTAGTGTGGTCTGAGCAGTGCTTATAAATCACTTGTGAAGTGCACAAATAATTTCTTAAATTCACACAAGTTGATGGGGCGGTAAAGAAAACACATAGCTCACTTGCCTGTATTAGTCGAGGCACTGATTTCAAGAGTTGGGAAGTTATGTTGCAGCTTTATAAAAATCTGGTGAGCATTGCATTCAGTTCTGCTCAGCCCATTACAGGGAGGGTGTGGGGGCTTTGGAGAGGGGGCAGTAGGGGTTCACCAGGATGCCCTCTAGGTTAGAGGGTATGAGCTACAAAGAGAGGTTGGGCTGTTTTCTCTGGCGTAGCGGAAAGATGAGACAGATGGCATCTTGTTCCCAGGTTGAAATGTCTCATAGTAGAGTGCAAAATGAGTGGGGCAGGTTTTATTACACCTTGGGTAGTGGGTGACTGGGCTGTGCTGCCGCGATGGTGGTGGAGTCAGCTACAATAGAGGTGTATACGAAGCTCTCAGATAGGCAGGCACAGGGAGTGGAAGGAACGGGACAAATAACCAGTCAGAAGAAATTAGCTGAGTTAGGCATTTTAATTTAACAGTTTAGTTAATTTAATTTGTTTAATTAAACATGATAGGCCAAAGGCCTGTTCCCGTGGAGTATTATTTCATGTTCTCTGTTATGTGTTGTCTGTTTTATGGTTGTTGTTTTATGAGAGACTTCCTCTGTAAATTGTCCCAGATCTGAGCTTTGAATTTTCAAATCTCTTACTATCCCTTCTTTCAGTTAGTCCTGACGAAGGGTCTCAGCCCGAGATGTTGACTGTACCTCTTCCTATAGATGCCGCCTGGCCTGCTGCGTTCACCAGGAATTTTTATGCATGTGGCTTGAATTTCCAGCATCTGCAGATTTCCTCATGTTTGCATTTTTAAATTAATACAGCAACTGTGTTCCCAGTGAGAGCCAGATTCAACGTGTTAGTTTAACACACTAAATACTCCAACTTCCCCAACTCCAGTAATGCTTGGGCGGGGTGGCAAATATGAAAACCTTGGCTTACCCCACCCCTTCCCATTTTGTTAAAGTGCCCAGGAGATCAATGGATAAAAGAAGAAACACACCAAATTTATGAATTGGCAAAATGTATAAATTCTGTGTGTACGTATTTATCTTTATAAAGATCTAAATACATTAGGAATTTATATCAGGGTATTTCCTGCAAAATTGTCCTATCAGAAATCACTACATTACTACCTTCAATCAAGGACAAATTGTTTTAAGGGGATACTTGAAATCTGCAGGCATTCTGACCTCTGCAAGGGACTGGCAGCTGTTGGTGGACCTCGAAGGGCAGCTGAAGTTCCCCACCCATATCGCAGCCACCACCCTGCGACCAGACATTGTCCTAGTGTCTGAGTCTACTAAGCAAGTGGTGCTGCTGGAGCTGACCGTCCCATGGGAAGATAGCTTGGAGGAGGCCTTTGAAAGGAAGCTCTCCAAGTACGCAGGACTGGTCAGCAACTGTCAGCAGGCTGGATGGAGAGCGAGGTGTCTCCCAGTGGAGGTTGGTTGTAGGGGATTCATAGCCCGTTCTTTAGTTAGAGCCTTCAGCATTTTGGGCATTGAGGGAGAGAGGAAGAGGAGAGCCATCCGCAGTACCACCGATGCGGCAGAGAGGGCCTCAGGATGGCTGTGGCTCAAAAGAGGGGAGCCATGGAGTCATAAGTAGCTAGCCATCTGGACACAAGCTGGGGTCTGATCAGCCCCGGCTGGGTCACCTGGAGGAGGTTGTATGATGTTGAAAGACCCAAAACACCCGATGGTTCCAGGAACATCACTGAAGATGTGTCCAGAAGCATCAATAGATGTATGTACACAGTGTGAGTGTGTGTGTATTTGTCCCCACTGACTGCATTCCCTGGAAGAATTAGCCTGCTGTTGTCGGTGGAAGTTGCTGCTGCATTTTGCTTGCTCTTCTCGTCAGGCAGCTGTGGAGGGATTGGGCTGCCCCACACACCTCATATCCCTTCCAGCTTGTAAACCTACCGAGAGCGCTCAGGATTGCGACTGAGAAGAGCAGATGGATCATTCCGCAACACTGCTGAGGCCTGTTGAACAAGAACATTGCAACAGTCAGCTGGGCTGGGTTAGGGGTAAATGCTAAACTCAAGGATTAAGGGGAGATTAGGGTTCAGTGGGTTCAAGGGTTATGGGTCAAACAGACATCAGGGTCAAGGATTGCGAGGATTATGAAACACCCTAATTCAAAGCAACTTGTGTTCCAATGCGCTCGTGAAGCATTCCTCCTCACTGCACCTTTCCTCTTCCACAGTACTCCCCTATCACCGCCTCCCACAACATTCCCTTCTCACCACCCCTCCCACAGCAGTCCCTACTCAGCCCCCACTACAGCACTCCCTTCTCATCACCCCCTCCCACAGTGCTCCCGACTCATCACCCCCTCCCACAGCTTTCCCTCCACACCCACCCTCCCACTGCTCTCCCTCCTTACCCCCCTCCCATGGCATTCCGTCCTCGGCCCCCTCCCACAGTGCTCCCCCTTCACCCCACACCCACAGCATTCCCCCCCCACAGTGTTCCCTCCTCAACCCCCTCAATATTTGTTAATGTCAAAGTTAAAGTGCAGTTTATTGTTAGACGCAAAATTCCATGTGTGTACAGGTGTAAAGAAAAGCTTGCTTTCAGCAGCATCAGAGAGATAACATCCACAAGGAAATAACGGAAACACAAATTATCCTTTTTCTTTGCAAGAAAGTCCATTGTAGAGCAAATTAGTTCTAGTGTTGCTATACTGAGACAGTGATTGTGGTTGTCATAGTTGGTTCAGGAGCCGAATGGTTGAAGGGAAGTAGCTGTTCCTGAACCTAATGATGTGGGACTTCAGGCTTCTGTACCTCCTGCCCGATGGGAGCTGAGAGAACATGTCACGGCCCGGATGGTGGGGATCTTTGATGATGGGTGTTGCCTTCTTAAGGCAGTACCTCCTGCAGAGGCTACCGATATCGGGGAGAGATGTGCCCTTGATTATTGGGCTGAGTCCACTACTCTGTCTCCACTCCTATCCACCTGGTGGTGTTCCCTCCTCACCGCCCCTCCCGAAGTGCTCCCTCCTCACCGCCCCTCCCCTCCCACAGCACAGTGCTCCCTCCTCACCACCCCTCCCACAGCACAGACCTCCCTCCTCACCACCCCTCCCCTCCCACAGCACAGTGCTCCCTCCTCACACCCCCCCACAGCACAGTGCTCCCTCCTCGCCACCCCTCCCCTCCCACAGCACAGTGCTCCCTCCTCACACCCCCCCACAGCACAGTGCTCCCTCCTCACATCCTCACACAGCACAGTGCTCCCTCCTCACCACCCCCCACAGCACAGTGCTCCCTCCTCACTGCCCCTCCTACAGCACAGACCTCCCGCCTCGCCGCCCCTCCCCTCCCACAGCACAGTGCTCCCTCCTCACACCCTCACACAGCACAGTGCTCCCTCCTCACCACCCCTCCCACGGCACAGACCTCCCTCCTCACCCCCTCCCACAGCACAGTGCTCCCTCCTCACCACCCCTCCCACAGCACAGTGCTCCCTCCTCACCACCCCCCCACAGCACAGACCTCCCTCCTCACCACCCCTCCCACAGCACAGTTCTCCCTCCTCACCACCCCTCCACAGCACAGTGCTCCCTCCTCACCCCCTCCCACAGCACAGTGCATCCTCCTCACCACCCCTCCCACAGCAGACCTCCCTCCTCACCCCCTCCCACAGCACAGTGCTCCCTCCTCACTGCCCCTCCCACAGAACAGTGCTCACTCTTCAACACTGCTCCCTCCTCACCCCCTCCTACAGCACAGACCTCCCTCCCACAGCACAGAGCTCCCTCCTCACCATCCCTCCCACAGCACAGTGCTCCCTCCTCACTGCCCCTCCCACAGCACAGAGCTTCCTCCTCACCACCCCCCACAGCACAGTGCTCCCTCCTCACCACCCCTCCCCTCCCACAGCACAGTGCTCCCTCCTCACCACCCCTGCCCTCCCACAGCACAGTGCTCCCTCCTCACCACCCCTGCCCTCCCACAGCACAGTGCACCCTCCTCACTGCCCCTCCCACAGCACAGTGCGCCCTCTTCACTGCCCCTCCCACAGCACAGACCTCCCTCCTCACCGCCCCTCCCAAAGTGCTCACTCCTCACCGCCCTTCCCACAGCACAGTGCTCCCTCCTCACCCCCTCCCACGGCACAGTGCTCGCTTCTCACCACCCCTCCCACAGCAGGGTGCTGCAAGCTGAGCTGAGCCGAGCCGCGGGGGCAGGAAGCCGCGGTGTCGATGTGCAGGAGGACGAGGCGGGACACACATTTCTGAGCGGGTCTGTGGCCCTGCAGAGGAAGCTGGTTCCTTCCGTTCCTCGGGGCTCAGATAGGACGAGCTGCTCTGCTGGCTCACACACACTCTGATCAGGAGATAAAGCCTGAGAAGGCAGGTTTGACCCTGCAGTCAGCCGCATGCTCACCGATCAGCATGGAGGGGGAAGGGGTGGGGAAAGCGGGAGGGGGAGATAGGGAGGGAGTGGAGATAGAGAGTGAGGCTTGAGAGAGAAGGGGAGAGGGCGAGAAGTGGGTGGAGGGTGGGGTAGTAGCGGGAAGAGGTGAGAGTGGGAGGAGGGGTGCTGAAGAAGGGGTAGAGGAAGTGGGCAGAGAGGATGAGATGATGGACAGTGTTTGGAGGGAGAGAAAGGTAGAGCGGGAAGAGGAGGAGGTGGGAGAGTGAGAGACAGAGTAGTGGAGAAGGGAGGGAGGAATGCTGGAGGAGGAGGGAAGAGAAGGGGAAAGAGGTGGTAGTGAGGAAAAGAAGGAGGGAGGACAGGAGGAGAGAGGGGGAAAGAAGACAGGAAGAAAGGGGTTGAAAGAAAAAGAGGGAGAGAAGGTGCGAAAGGTGAGAACGAAAGGAGGCATGTGGAGAGAGGGAAGGAGAAAGGGTGAGAGAAGGGGTAAACACAGATAAGGGGGAAAGAAGGAGAGTTCAGGTGAGTGGGAGACAAGGGGAGGGTTGAGAAAAGGGGTAAGGGCGAGGGAGAAGGGTGAAGAGGAAGCAAGAGAGGAGGGGAAGGGGTAGGGAGAATCAAGGGGTGGAGGGATGGAAAAAGAGGGAGAGCAGAAGGGGAGGGGGAGAGTGTGAGGAGGTGAGGGGGTGGAACGATGGAGAAAGATATATATCATAAAGACTTAACAGATATGCACACACAAAATATATACAGACACGCTTGTAGAGATATGTACAAATTCACAGATTTTTCCCAGACACATACACCTCCTCTTCAGTTGTCCATCAAAATCCGATGACGACATCCACTCTTTTAACGGTGAGATCTTTGATGACTATACGGTCCTATCCTGACCCACAAGCTCTATTACAGCTGGGACATGTATATGTGGTAGTGGTGGCAACCAGGGCTGCTTTTCTCCTGGCTCTCTTCTGCTGTCTTCTGGTTGTTCTTTTCATCTCCAGAATACGGACCCCGTCCCTACACAGCTCTCGCCAAGTGGTACGGTCAGCAGCAACACCCTCCAGGTCCTCGGGTCTGATCTTGCATTTCCTTAATTCTTCATCTGATCCTTATAGCGCTTCTTCAGCCCTCCAGCTGAGCGTCGACCATGATGTAGCTGGTTGTATAACACTCTGCGGGGTAGCCGACATGGGGCATCCTCATCATGTGCCCCAGCCACTGCAGCTGACGCTGGGTGATCATGGCCTCAATACTCCTTCAGTGTAAGGCACCCGCTCACGCCAGGTAATTCCCAGGATGTGCTGGAGGCAGCTTATGGAAGCGCTCCAAGGACTTGATGTGACAGCTGTAGGTTACTCAAGCTTCACAGCTATAAAGGAGGGTGGTGACACAGACCGCTTGGTATACGGCGACCTTTGTGGAGGGACGAAGGCTCCTGTTCTGAAAGACTCTACGCCGTAGTCCCCCAAAGGCCTGTTTAATTTGGCTCCGGATGTTGTCAACGCCGCTATCCTCAGAGAGAATGCTCCCCAGATATTTGAAAGATGTCACTACTGGCAGCTTTTCATCACCAACAGTGAAGGCAGGTAGAGTGGGTGGGACACTGGTACTCCATTGGCAAACCACTTCTGTCTTGGTGGTATTGACAATCAGCCCCATCCTGCTGTACACTCTCACCGCCACAGCAAGGACAGTCTGAAGATCCTCCGGAGTATGGGCCACAAGAGCACAGTTGCCTGCATACTGCAGCTCCAGGACCCGCTCTCTACAGAGTGTGTGGGTGGGAGTATTTGCTCACAGGGTGTGTGTGAAGCGTCTAGTGCAGTAGTGTAGTAGTGCTTGTAGTTAGTGCATGCTGCATGCTGTATGCTGCAGAGTGCTCTCTGCTTACAGCTATTGCCACTGCCTAGCCTTCTTAATAGAGGGTGAAGAGAGGAGCTGAGTGTGTAAGCCTCCTCCTGCCGGTACAGAGCCTCTCCACTATCAAGACTCCTGCAGTGCCTCCTCGGGGCCACACACGGAAACTGGGTATCTTACGGTCTCAGGCTAAACTACAGGGGACCTCGGAGCAGCAGTGGGCCCCAGAGACGTGGCGTGCAGGCCCACCACTGTGTGAACACGCCCTGGCACTCGTCAACCACTGTCCCAGCTATGGGCAAATAGTCCCACTGCCTTGCAGTAAGTCTGTTGAGAGACAGACAGACAGACACACACACACCCCGCACCCACACACACACACCGCACCCACACACACCCCACCACACACACAACACACACACAGACACACACAGACACACACACACACAACACACAGAAGCTGGGACACAGACACTAACACGGGGCTGTTGAGGGTGACAGGTGCACAACAGCAGATGTTCAGGGGCTGAGATTAAGATCAGTAACTTTCTGCAGCAGAGAAACAAACTTCACCCCCAGTGGGGGGGGGGGGGGGAGGTGTGAACATGAGATGCAGCCCAGCAGCGTGGGGGTGGGAAAGATATTGAAACAGACAGAGGCCTACGCAGTCAACAGTCAGGGTGACGGGGTTATTTTCCGCTAGTCAAGAGGGGACAAAGGTGCAAAGGTCACACACCCTCGCTGGGGTATGGCGCTCTCTACCACACAGACATACACTGGGGGATGGGTCTCACCCTTACACAGACTGGGATCCGCACCCTTTACCCACGACCTGTCAAACCTGAGGATGTGCAGGCTCATCCCATGCAGTAGATGCCAACCCCCTCCCGATCTCCTGATTCTCCATATTAGCCATCCTTTCTTATATCCCCCCCCCCAACCCCGCCTTTGGGAAGCTCCTGTAGTGAACATCCATTGCCTGCCCTTCATTGGGTCCTGAATCAGCCCAGTTCCCTGAGCGGAATTATGTATCCCTCCTCTACCCACCACCCCCCTCGCCATCCCGCTCACCAATCCTTCCACGACCCTTCTTGTCATGGAAACAGGGTGATCCACTTACACCCCTCTCACTTTATTCTTTCCCACGTTCGCGTCACCCTTCAGCCACACACACACACACACACACACACACACACACACACACACACACACACACGAAGGGGCAATTCACACCTGATTAACCCCGAATATTTATTGGGAGATGAGGAAGGAGGCTGGAGCTTGAGTGGGAATTCATGGGATTACAGGGAGAGCATGCAAATTCAACATAAAATTTCAAATTCAAATTCAACATCTCCCTCTCTCTCTCTCTCTCTCTCTCTCTCTCGCTCTCTCTGTCTCTCTCTCTCTTCCCCTCCCCCTCATCTGGGTCTCCCGAGCCGGGAGGCAGCTTCTCTACCCAGCGCTCCACGACCTCTATCTCCGTCTGGGGCCCGCACTGGGAGGATGACGTCCGCCATTACCAGCACTATATCTGCGTCCGTTCAAGGGCACGTACGCCAGGAAGGACACACAGCTTCGGAAGTCATTGCTGGGCCCTGCTGCTACCCCTGAGGAACCAGCCCGATAAGGCCTTACCTCAGCAATCTGGAAGCCTTCTTCCTCACGAAGGTCTCTGACCCCTCCAGAAATTTTCGTTTCTTCTTTGTCGCCATCTCCTTCCACTTCAGAGGAGTTTGTGCGTGGTCGATTCTCAAAGGCTATGGTGGTGGAAGAGGGTGTGGGGGGTGGGGATGGGGGTGTTGGCTGAGGAGATTTGGTGAGATGGGTCCTCAGACTTGGGGTGTAAGGCTCTCCAACGACCTCCCGATCAAGAAGCACAGAGGTGGGGGCGACGCCAGAGAAAGGGGAGCGGATAACAATCTCGACAGATGGAGCAGTAGCTTCCTGCTACGTAGATGCCTGATATAGGAAGACATGCGTCACAGGCTTGGTGCCGCCCTCCTCACTGCCCCTCCTACAGCGCGTTTTCCTCACTGCCCCTCTTACAGCGCAGTGCTCCCTCCTCACCGCCCCTCCTACATTGCAGCACAACCCACCACCCCCAACGGCTCAGCGCACCATCCTCACCACCCATCCCATGGTGCGGTGCTCCCTCCTCACGGCTCATCCCACAGCACGGCACTCCCTCTCACCACCACCCCACAGCACGGTGCTCCCTCCTTGCCCCCACCCCGCAGCGCGGTTCTCCCTCTTCACCACCACCCTGCAGTGCAGTGCTCCCTCCTCACCGCCCCTTCTGCAGCACGGCAGAAGTGTCACAGCTACAGAGAGGGTACAGACAATAAGGTGCAGGGGTCACACGAGGGAGATTGTGAGGTCAAGATTTCACTTTGAGCATATGAGAGGCCCATTCTGTAGTCTCATAGCAGCAGGGCAGATACAGTATGTGCTGTCAGGCTTGTGTATCTCCCAGCCGATGGGATGAGGAGAAGAGAGAACATCCGGGACAGCTGGGGTCCTTGATTGTGCGTGCTGCTTTACCGAGGCAGAGTGCGTGGAGGGGAGGCTGGTCTCCATCATGTGTTGAGCTGTGTCCACAACTCTCTGCAGTTCCTTTACAGTTGTCATACCAAGCTGCGAAGCATCCCAACAGGATCATCCAGAGTCCATCTCATAGTCCAGCAGTCCCAGCCACTATCAGGTGGCAGGATTCCAAATTGACCCAATGCTGGAAAGCTGAGGGTGATGGCAGATGGTTGTCTCTTGGAGAAGAATAGCGGGGGCACGGTCTCTCCGAAACCTATCAAATATTGAAATGCCCAGTTAGAATGGATGTAGAGAGGATACTTTCAATAGAGAAGGAATCTAGAACCAGAGGGCACAGCCTCAGAATACAAGGATGTCCCTTTACAGCAGAGATGAGGAGCAATTTCTTTAGCCAGAGGGTGGAATTCACTACCATGGGTGGCTGTGAAAACCAAGTGAACAGGTATATTTAAAGCGGAGGTTGATAGGTTCTTGATTAGTCCAGGTGTCAAAGGTTATGGGAAAAGGCAGGAGAATGGGATTGAGAGGGATAATACATCAGCCGTGGTGGAATGGCGGAGCAGACTCACCGGACCGAGCAGCCTAATTCTGCTCCTATGTCTTATGGCCTGTGACTAGTGATGTTCCCCAGGACTCATCACTGGGCTCATGGGTGTTTACCTGCTGCATCAACAATTGGACACTGTTTCATTAGGCTGCACTTATGTAGGGTTGAATGATAATTAAACTTGTAGAGCCACAGCATTGCCAAGAGGCAATATCACGAGGAGTCCCAGATCAGCTGTCAGTTGTGACTCCAAAACAAAGGCCAGCAGCATCGCTGTTAACAGCACACCCCTTCTGGATCTGTTTAGTGCAGTCTTTCTTTTTTTGTAATTTATTTTCTACAGGATTTCATCATCAAACGAGCATTTCCATAAGGTGTATTTCAGATACTGATATCATATGATCATATTTGTCACAAATCTCCACATAATATTTATCTGAGGGGGTGATGTTTTGTAGAGATGGGGGATTAGAGTGTCACTGCCCACCCTGAGAGCTTCCTATGGTCCTGAACCCACAGTCACCATTGTAGATGTAAGAGCAGTCTTCTGGAGAGCAAATCCCTGGGAAGCATCTGGCCTGGATGGTGTCCCTGGCTGTGTCCTTAGATCATGCACACAATGGCTGACATTTTTTAACCTCTCCCTACTTCAGCCTGAGGTTCCTACCTGCTTTAGGAAGACTGCTATCACCCCATCCTGGTCCCTGTGAAAAACAACATAACATGCCTTAAAGAATACTGTCTTGGGGCTCTGACATCTATAATTGACTGGTCATGAAACACATTAACTCCAGCCTCCTAGCCAACCTCGATCCACAACAGTTCACTACTCATCTCTGCAGCTTCTGCACTGTAAAGACAGGTTGGTTATATGTTAATTACTGACTAACAGCTCTGCCTTCAGTTCCTATTCAGTTCAGTTCTGTCTACAGTTCCAAGCAGATTCATCTCCAAACTCCTAGACCAGAGACTCCTAACACCTCCTTTCGCAACGGGATTCTTTACTTCCTGACCAACTTGAGTCCCTGACAGATTGCCATCAGTAAGGGTAGGTAGCAATACATCTGTCATAATTATCCTCAGCATTGGTGCTCCACAACAATGTATCCTCACCACCCACCCCCCAATCTATTCACTATGCACTGTGGCCAGAGTCTGCTCTCTCTACAAGTTTGCAGGTGATTCCACTTTAGTAGCTGCATCTGAAGTAATGAAGAGTCAAAGTATGGGATGGAGATAGAGAATCCAGTGATATGGTGTCATAACACTCTTTCTTTCAATGTCAACAAACCAAAACTGGTCATCACTGACTTCAGAAAGGGGTGGTGTACGTACCCTTTCATATCAATGATGCTGAGACTGAGAGAGTTGAGAGCTTCAAGTTCCTAGGAGAAAACATCACCAACAGCCCACCCTGGTCCAACTACATTGACACCGTGGCCAAGAAAACTCAGCAGTGCCTCTACTTCCTCAGGAGACTATAGAAATTCTGTACCCTTGCAGTAGAGATGGGTTGGAATGAGAGATCTCTCATCACTGCCTTCCAGTGTGGACTGAACGCAGGGGTCCGGCATGAGATCGTTGTCCGGGATGAGCAGGATATTCTGGATGACCTGATTAATCTGGCTATTCGAGTTGACGACCAGGTAAGTTTCAAACTTCCTATGCACTGCCAGATCACCTTCTTTCCTTGCTCTCTCCCCCTCCCTCACCACCCAGCACCCAACTCATGGAGGAGCCTATGTAAGTGGGGAGCATGCGCCTGTCTCAGGAGGAATGAGAGTGGTGCTCGAGAACAGGTTCCTGCCTTCACTGTAGAGATCCAGGACATTTCCGGGTGGCATGTTCCAAGTGTCCATTAAAAGAGAATACCCGTCAGCAGGGAGGGTAATCCTGATGGGTCGGTCCTCTCTTCAGTCAGCTTCCCCTCATTCTGTAATGCTTACAGCTTCCTCGTCATGGAGGTCTCAGACCCATGAACTTAAGGCATCTATTGACTCTGGTGCACCGGGAATCTTATGGACACCTCTCTTGCTCAAACATGGGGAGTTCTAACTTAGGAATTAAGAGAAAAAATCAATGGCAGGGTGGTGGACAGTCGACCTCTGGGAACTGGCCAGATCCACCTTTCCACCCAACCCCTCCAACTGGTGCTCAAAGGCAACCATCATGAAGAAATATCTTTCTATCTGGTTAATTCACCTGAACTGCCACTGAATACTCCAATACTCCAAGAGTGACGACTGGCATGCCTGTCTACCTGTCTGGGTCCAGCTCAAGCTCTGTTCCATGAAAACCCTCCTGTGTCAGCTAAGGATGTGGACCTGTCTGGGATTCCGGCTGAATATGCGGATCTCCTTGAGGTTTTCAGTAGAAGAAAGGCCACCACTCTGCCCCCACACTGGCCATATGACTGTGCCATAGACATCCTACCTGGCAGTAGTCCTCCCCGGGGCTGGCTCTTTTCCCTCTCTCATCCTGAAACGGTGGCCATGGAGGAATACATTAAGGAGGCATTGAGCATGGGGTTTGTGAACTTTTATCGCCGCTTCATCCAGAATTTTGGCTCTATCATGGCTCCAATTAATGCACTCACCGAGAAGACCTCGGCAGGATTCCATTGGATGGACCATGCTAACCAAACATTTTCAGAGGTAAGGCAACGTTTCACCACTGCCCCGCTGTTGCGGCACCCAGACCCATCTCAGCCATTCATTGTCAAGGTGGATGCATCCGGTGTAGGCATTGGAGCTGTCCTCTCTCAGTGCTCGTCTGCAGATAACCGGCTGCACCCTTGTGCCTTTCTCTCCCATCGCTTGACTCCGGCCGAGAGGTATTATGCTGTTGGGTACCGGGAGCTTCTGGCTATCAAGGAGGCCCTGGAGGAATGGTGACACTGGCTGGAGGTGGCAGAGAATCCATTCTTGGTCTGGACAGATCACAAAAACCTCTTCTATATTCAGGATGCTAAGAGACTCAACTCTCATCAAGCTCGGTTGGCTCTCTTCTTCATATGGTTCAATTTTATCCTCACTTATCGTCCGGGTAGCAAGAATACAAAGGCCGACGCTCTCTCCCAGCAGTTTGATGGATCTGAGGACAATGCCGATCCAGCGCCCATTCTTTCCCGCTCGTGTATCGCTGCTCCAGTGATCTGGGGAATACAGGCAGAGGTGAGGGTTGCCCAACAGTCAAATCCAGGCCCGGAGGGGGATCTCCGAACTGGCTGTTTGTCCCTGCTGCAGTGCATTCCAAAATGTTGGAATGGGGTCACTCCTCCTGTCCGGCTGAACATCCAGGAATTCAGTGGACTCAGGAGTTTATAAAGAGACAATTTTGGTGGCCATCTATGTCCCAGCATGTCCACAACTTTGCATCTGCCTGTCCCACCTGCACTCGGAACAAGACATCACGCCAGCGTCCTGCGGGTCTGTTATGTCCGCTGTCTGTGCTCCACCGCCCTTGGTCCCACCTCTCAGTAGATTTCGTCACTGGTCTACGCCCGCCTAATGGAAACACCACCATTTTGGTCATTGCGGATTGATTTTCCAAGGCTGCCCACTTCATTGCCCTCCCCAAGCTCCCATCAGCTCGTGAGATTTATACGGATGGTGCTAAGGAACCTGAAACAGTTGTGACAGGGTTTGAGGTGGCTATACCAACAAAAGAAATTGGAATCAGCAGAAGAACATCTAATAAGTTAGAGGTGTATGCAGTGGAGATGCTGGCGGTGTTGGTTGCGTTGCGATGGGTGGAGAAAGCTAGACAAGTCAAAGTGTTGATATGCTCAGATTCATCCTCAGTTCTAGCAAGTTTAGGGTCTTTTCACTCAAACAGTCGGCAAGATGTACTTTATGAAGTCCTTCAGTCAGTCACAAGAATAGCAAATCAGGGTAGGTCAGGTAAAATTTCTATGGGTTCCAGCACATATAGGGGTGAAGGGGAATGAGAGGGTGGATGAGTTGGCAAAGAGGGCGTTAAAGAAAGAAAATGTTGAAATGCACATTAGTATCAGTAAAGCAGAGGTTAAGTGTGTAATCTGGGAAAAAGTCAACTGAATGTGGCAACAAAGATGGGACAGGGAGGGGAAAGGGAGGCATTTACATCAAATACAAGAGAGTTGCAGATATTAGGGTAGATAGTGGATATAGAAGAGAGGAAACTGTGTGGACTAGGTTAAGGCTGGGGCACTGTGCATTAAACAAAACATTGAAAATGATAGGGAAACACCAGACAGGATTGTGTGAGGAACTTCAGGAAGAGGAGTCAGTAGAACGTGTAGTTCTGAGTTGCAGGAAGTATGAGATACAGAGAGAGATGATGAGAATCAATCTAAGGGAACTGGGGGTTCAGGAATTCACATTAAAAGGGTTGCTGGGCATGGGTGAGAGAGCACAGGCTTTCTTAAGGGATACAGGGTTTTTTTTTAATCGGATATGATGGACAAGCAGAAATAGGGTACTAGGATGGCCAAAGATGGGAGGATAAAGTGTAGGTTAGGGTATGTGTGTGTGTGAGTGATTGGGTGAAGGGATTTAGAATGTAAGTCTATCGCACACTCCAGACCAGAAAGTGGTGGTAATGCACCATTAAGCTGGGTACCAACCACCGTAAAACAAGACGGAGAAGAAGAAGAAGCTCGTGAGACTGCCACACTCATGGTTCAACATGTGTTCAGGCTCCATGGTTTTCCTCAAGACATAGTGTCCAAACGTGGACCACAGTTCACTCCCGCTTTTGGAAGGCTTTCTGCTCTCTTGTAGGAACCGTAGGAGCCGCGGCCAGCCTCCTGTCTGCCTTCCACCCCCAATCTAATGGCCAGACTGAGAGAGTGAACCAGGAGTTGGAGAAAACACTGTGCTGTCTTGCCTCTTCCAACCCCACGTCCTGGGGTTCCCAATTAGTTTGGGCAGAGATCACCCACAATAACCTCCAGTCGTCCTCCACCTGTATGTCTCCCTTTGAATGCCAGAAGAGATTCCAGCCCCCGCTCTTCCTTAATCAGGAGATCAACATAGGAGTTCCTGCTACTGAACAGCTAATCCAGCGCTACAAGCGCGCCTGGAGATGAGCCAGGGCTTCTCTGCTGCGCACCCAGAAACAGCATTCCTGGCAGGCTGATCAACTCCATCGGCAGATTGCGTTCACCAGCATCACTGAAGATCCACCCAGTATTCCATGTTTCCCAGCTCAAGCCAGTTACTACCTCTCCCCTGACCCCAACTCCCCCTCCTCCCCGCCTGGTAAATGGTTCCCTTGTCTATACTGTGCGGCACCTCCTGGCATCTCGCTGGGTACGTGGTAAGGTCTAGTCTCTTGTGGACTTGGAAAGGTATGGCCCAGAAGAACGTACTTGGATCCCGGTGAAGGACATCTTGGACAAGTCACTGATCAGGGACTTCCAGCGGACACAGGTCTGTGGAGCCTCAAGGGCTGCGCCTAGAGAGGGGGGCCCTGTCACAACCACGGATTCGGCAGTGCAGTAGATACAGCAGTTGCGCTTGTGAATTTGCAAGTGTCAGCTAATTATTATTTAATCGTGATAATATTTAACCCCATACTTGTCGTTGTAGTGCTTGTGGAGACTTGGATAGAGCACAGCAATGCTTCGCTGCCTGTTTGCATTCATCCTTCCCTGAGAAATTGGACTGCTGAGTCAACTGACTCTGAAGACCAGTGGCATTCATTTAATGTTTCTTTTCAGCCGCAGTGTTGGCTTCGTTTTACATTTGAGAGTCTTATATCACACTGTTACAACATCACTGAAGAGTTCCCTCGTACAATCAAATGGACACTTGACCTCACAACCTACCTCGTTATGACCTTATGTTTTATCGTCTACCTGTACTGCAGCTTCTTTCCAACTGTAACTCATTTTTTCTGGTCTCTTATTACATTCCCTTGTATTACCTCAATGCACTGTTACAATGAACTGATCTGCTATAATGAACGGATGGTAAGTCAGAATCAGAATCAGGTTTATTATCATCAGCATGTGACCTGAAACTTGTTAACTTAGCAGCAGCAACAGTACAATGCAATACATAATATAGAAGAAAAAAACAAAATAATAATACTAATAAATAACTAAATTAATTACAATATACAAATACTGAATAGATTAAAACTCATGCTAAAAACAGAAATACTATATATTAAAAAAAGTGAGGTATTGTCCAGGGGTTCAATGTCCATTTAGGAATCTGATGGCAGAAGTGAAGAAGCTGTTCCTGAATCGCTGAGTCTGTGCCTTCAGACTTCTGTATCTCCTGCCTATTGGTAACAGTGAGAAAAGGGCATGCCCTGGGTGCTGGAGGTCCTTGATAATGGACACTGTCTTTCTGGGACACTGCTCCCTGAAGATGTCCTGGGTACTTTGTAGGCTAGTGCCCAAGATGGAGCTGACTAGATTTACAACCTTCTGCAGCTTCTTTTGGTCCTGTGCAGTAGTCCCTCCATACCAGACAGTGATGCAGCCTGTCAGAATGCTCTCCACGGTACATCTTTTGAAGCTTTTGAGTGTATTTGTTGACTTACCAAATCTCTTCAAACTTCTCATGAAATGTAGCCGCTGTCTTGTCTGTTCATGTGTGGCAATATTAAATGAAGTTACCATTCAGCAATGACACTATATCAAACAGTGAAATGTCATCTTTCTCATCTCTTTGGAGGCTCTTTTCTAAACAAGGGGATTGACTGCCATTCGTGAAAGGAATATGAAATATAGATTCACTTACATGATGGGATATTTCAACAACAGGAGAATCCTGAAGTTATTTTGTTACTAAAATAATACATCATGTTCTGTGATTTAAATATAAAATATTCTGTTTATCAATTACTTGCGGCCTTTCCCTCATGAACAATGCATATTTTAGTTTTCCTCTTTTTAAAGCAAATATTTTTTTCATTCAAAATTCATATCCAGGTGTTCCACATGCTTTAGGATTCAACATAAACTTTCTCACTCCCTCTTGAAATTTGAAGTTACTCAGTTAATTACTTCTGACTTGTTATCCATTTTCTTTAATGTTACTGTGGGAATAGGCTTGGGATTTAGCCTTTATATTAAAGGTATCTTTGATTCAGCACATATAAAGGTGCAGATTTTACATCCTAGTATATCTAATCTGCTTATCGAAACTACTAGAGTCTGGTTGGTGACACCCTTTTGGACAAAATCCAACATCAACAGTTACTGAATGTGAACTATATCAGAGGCAACGTTGGACATACTGACTGTAAATATGCAAATATTAAGCCTACTAGTCCTGTTCAGGCTAATTGACAGGGCCGTGAAGATATATTTAAAAAAACCATTGCAGTGTTATTTTTATCCAGGAGATTTATTACCTCATTGAATACAAAAGGCAACATAGATCTACCCTTAATCAGCTTGAGAAACAGGAAAAAACAACAAACTGAAATGCTGGAAAAATTTATAGAATCAAGCAGCATCTGAGAAAGGAAAAAAATTGTTGATGTTTCAGTTCAAAATCGACACAGCTGCTCGATCACTGATTTCCTTTAGCAGTATGTATTTTTGGTCTAGATTCCAACATCTGCAGCCTCCTTTCTCCAACATATGTAATAATATTCAGTTACAGAAAACATCTAATTCCCCACAAAGCTTATTCTCCAGCTGTTGTGGTACAGCGACATGTTCATAGCTTTGATGTCACTGTTTACTTAGCCTCAAACTGTTTTTTTCCCACTCCATTCTTCGAGAGGCACACACGATCCTTCACAGTGAACATAAAATGGTGATGATAATCCGCAGCAGAGATTTTAAACAAGCTTTTGTTCTGGCTTGGTTCTGTGCCATACAATAATCCCAGGCTATTTTTACTGGAAGCCCGCTTTGCTTCTGTTTGCTCGCAGGCTCATTTTGCATTGAAACTCACCTTCAGCCTGTACAGCAAAGTGTTTTCTGCATTAAAACTGTTAAGAGACTAGGAAGGATTTTTCAACTTTGCACTGTTGTACACACCTAAAATTTTAGCTGAAGCAAGTATTTTAACTAAGATCACCAAGTACATTGCTCAGTTTTCATTTTTAATTTCATCTTTTTAGGGCCTGTGCTATTTTGCTTTCAGCTTGCATCTTTACTGCTCCACAATTAGCCTCAAAGATATCAGACTACCCACAAAACGATTTCAGCATGACTAAATATTTGTGCAACTGCAAGAAGAATTGGTGTATGTTTTCTCTGATTGAAAACGTGACTCATTCCACATTATCTTTAAACTGTAAAGTGCACACATATTCTTGAAAGAGGGTTTTCAAAATGAGAATCAGAATGAGAATGTACAAGGCAGATGACACTAAAATAGGTGGTGATGTTGGCAGTGAAGATGGTTATCAAAGATTACAGAGGCACCCTGATCAACTGGATAAATGGGACACAGATCTTTCACTACCAAGTTCAGTAACAGTCAACAATCAGGCTGCTGAACCAGTGTGGATAACTTCACTCACCTCCACACTGAACTGATTCCACAACCTACTTTCAAGGATTCAACAACTCATGTTTTTGGTGTTATTCAACCATTTGTTTATTTATTATTTGATTTTTAATAGATGCACATTTTGTCCTTCTTTTGCACATTAGTTGTTTGACAGTCTTTGTATGCAATTTTTCATTAATTGTATAGTACTTCCTTGTTCTACCAGGAATGGCTGCAAGAAGGTGAATCTCAGGGTAACGTGTGGTGACATAAACGTCTTTTGATAATAAATTTACTTTGAACTTTGGTGAGGAATGTCAAAGGGAGTTTCATCTGGACAAGTGTGGGGTGTGGCATTGTGGGAAGAGAAATGAGGGTAGGACTTCCGGAAGTGAACGACAGGGCCCTGGGGAGTGTTGTACAACACGACACGATACTGATGCTGAAGAAGGCATTTAGCACCCTGGCCTTCATCAGTCAGAAGATCATAAATGAAAAATTCTGCAGATACTGGAGATCCAAAGCTTCACACACAAAATGCTGGAGGAACTCAATGGGTCAGGTAGCATCCAGGGAAATTGTTAAACAGTCGACGTTTCGGGCCGAGACCCTTCTGGGAGAAGATGCCAGAATAAGAAGATGTGGGAAGGAGACAGAGGATAGCTAGAAGGTGATAGGTGAAGCCAAGTGGGTGGGAAAGGCAAAGGGCTGGAGAGGAAGGAATCTGTTAGGAAAGGAGAGTGGACCATAGGAGAAAGGGAAGGAAGAGGGGACCCCAGGAGAGCTGATAGGAAGGTGAAATGAGGTAAGAGGCCAGAGTGGGAAATAGAAGAAGAAGGGAGCTGGGAGGGAATTTTTGTTATTGTAAGGAGAAATCGATATTCATGCTGTCAGGTTGGAGGCTACCCAGATGAACATATGCTGTTCCACCCTGAGGGTGGCGCTGGGAGATTATTGGTGGGTTGTACAGGACATCGGTGAGACCACATTTGAAGGATCATGTTCAGTTTTGGATGCCTTGATACAGGAAGAGTGAGAGAGTGCAGAGGAGATGTTTGAGGATGTTGCCGGGACTCGAGTGACTGAATTGAATTGAATTGCTTTATTTCTTACATCCTTCATATACATGAGTAAAAATCTTTATGTTACATCTCCATCTAAATGTGCAATTTATAGTAATTTATAATAAATACTATGTACAACAGGACAGTCAATACAACATAGAAATACAATTGTGTCAGCATGAATTAATCAGTGTGATGGCCTGGTGGGAGAAGCTGTCCCAGATCCTGTTGGTCCTGGCTTTTATGCTGTGGTATCATTTCCCAGATGGTAGCAGCTGGAACAATTTGTGATTGGGATGACTCAGGTCCCCGATAATCCTTCAGGCCCCTTTTACACACCTGTCGCTGTAATAGTGGGAAGTTCACATCTACAGATGTGCTGGGCTGTCCGCACCACTCTCTGCAGAGTCCTGCAATTGAAGGAGGTACATTTCCCATACCAGGCAGTGATGCAGCCAGTCAGGATGCTCTCAATTGTGCCCCTGTAGAAAGAGGTCATAGGGAGAGAGGTTGGGCAGGTTGGGAGTGTAGGAGAATGAGGGAAGAATGTATAGAGGTGTGTAATATCATACACCTCTGAACATAGCCTTTTCCCCAGAAAAATGGAATCAAAAACTAGAGGGGAAAGTTTGAAAAAGGGATCTGACGAGCAACCTTTTTGCCCAGAGGGTGTTCAGTTTACAGCATGAACTGCAGGGAGAGTGGTATGTGGTACAATACAATGTTTAAAAGACTCTTGGACAGGTACATGGACTGAAAACATTTAGAGGGATATGGGCCCAATGCAGGTAAATGGGATTGGCTCAGATAGGAACCTTGGTCGGCAGGAACCATTTTTCTGTGCTGTGTGTGACTGTATGACTCTGTGTCGAGGGGTGGGGGCAGATGGAGCAGGGGTACAGGAAGTGAATGAACTGTAGTTGAGGGATAGAGGGGAGTGGAATGCAAGAGGAGGAAAGCATGTCAGGGGCCCCTGCGTGGAAAGTCTCATCATCAGACTAATAGTAATGGAGATGGAGGAACTGGGAGAGGGAAGGGGATGCTTATAGGAAGCCTCATCGGGATAACCTTGAGAATCTGTAGGCTCCTAACAGATCTTGGTGGCTGCTCCTACCCCTGAGATAGAGAGACTCAGAGGGAGTGGAAGAGATGGAGGTTGCAGTTTCTAAAACAATGCAGCCATCGATGTCAAACGTGCAGTCGAGATTATTGTCAGAAGCGTAAGTGCATGTAGGCACAGGTGCAATCTTCTGGTCAAGATGGCGCCTGCGTACAGTGCTCCTTCAGTCCACAGCTTCCGGATAGATCATGAAACCATATAGTTCACTTCTTTTATGTTGTCTACGTTTGTTGATTTTTTTTTGTCATCGATGGGATTCTGGAACCGCTGGAGCCTGTGATTTGCTGTTTGGAGATGGTTTGGGTGTCCCAGCACTCCGCAGTCTCCAAGAGGATTCCGGGAGACAGGGACATGGTGAACCACATGGCAAACAGGCTGCGGGACAGTTCAACTCTATTTCGCCGATTAAAGCTTCCAGTGTTTGCCGATTATAACGATGAGGGAGATTTAATCATCGAGGCGAATGCGGAAGGTGAGCGCCGGCTGTCTGCCTTTTGATCTGCTGGGGGAAAGCGCTAGCGATGCAGGTGGATGCTTTCCTGGTGTCATGGATTCTTGATTACCTGACTGGCAGACTACAGTACGTGTGCTTGCAACACTGTGTGTCCGACAGAGTGATCAGCAGCACTGTGGCTCCACAGGGGACTGTCTTGTCTCTCTTTCTCTTCACCATTTACATCTCAGACTTCAACTACTGCACAGAGTCTTGTTATCTTCAGAAGTTTTCGGATGACTCTGCCATAGTTGGATGCATCAGCAAGGGAGATGAGGCTGAGAACAGGGCTATGGTAGGAAACTTTGTCACATGGTGTGAGCAGAATTATCTGCAGCTTAATGTGAAAAAGACTAAGGAGCTGGTGGTAGACCTGAGGAGAGCTAAGGCACTGGTGACTCGTGTTTCCATCCAGGGGGTCCGTATGGACATGGTGGAGGATTACAAATACCTGGGGATACAAATTGACAATAAACTGGACTGGTCAAAGAACACTGAGGCTGTCTACAAGAAGGGTTAGAGCCATCTCTATTTCCTGAGGAGACTGAGGTCCTTTAACATCTGCCGGACGATGCTGAGGATGTTCTACGAGTCTGTGGTGGCCAGTGCTATCATGTTTTCTGTTGTGTGCTGGGGCAGCAGGCTGAGGATAGGAGACACCAACAGAATCAACAAACTCATTCGTAAGGCCAGTGATGTTGTGGGGATGGAACTGGACTCTCTGACGGTGGTGTCTGAAAAGAGGATGCTGTCCAAGTTGAATGCCATCTTGGACAATGTCTCCCATCCACTACATAATGTACTGGTTGGGCACAGGAGTACATTCAGCCAGAGACTCATTCCACCGAGATGCAACACTGAGCGTCATAGGAAGTCATTCCTGCCTGTGGCCGTCAAACTTTACAACTCCTCCCTTGGAGGGTCAGACACCCTGAGCCAATAGGCTGGTCCTGGACTTATTTCCTGGCATAATTTACATATTACTATTTAATTATTTATGGTTTTATTACTATTTAATTATTTATGATGCAACTGTAATGAAAACCAATTTCCCTCAGGATCAATAAAGTATGACTATGACTATGATCGCTGGGGGGCACTGTGCTGCGGGAGAGAGGAGAGCCTGCAGCTGTCCCTGGAGAATGCTACCCAGACTTGGACTATAGACCTTTTTTTCATTCTTATAGTTTGTTTTGATAATCTGTGTTTTTTGCCCGATCTTTCTCATTTTTTTATGTGGGGAAGCGGATTTGGCGGGGGGGGGTTCGCTGTGCTTGTTCCATTTGACTTTTTGTGTGGGAAGAGAGCCTTCCTCTTCTTTCTTTGTTTCATGGCTACCCGGAGAAGAATTTCAGAGTTGTATACTTTGATAATAAATAAACCTTTGAACAAAAATCATCCTTATAGAGGCACACGGCATCAGAGACACAGCATTGACAAGAAAAACATAAATTAAACATAAAACATGCACAATTTTACAAGAAAGAAATAATTTGACCTTTTGCGACGCACGCACAAAAAAGTCTCCCGTAGTGCAAGGTGATCCTAGTGTGGTTAAAAGTCAAATCTGTGTTGATTGTCAGATACACAAATCCATGTATGCACAAGTGGAATGAAAAACTTACTTGCAGCAACATCATAGGTACAAAGCATCAGAGAAGCAGAATTTTCAAGAAAAGTGCAAATATGCAATAAATCAGCTCCATCTTGGGCAGTAGCCTACAAAGTACCCAGGACATTTTCAGGGAGCAGTGTCCCAGAAAGGCAGCATCCATTATCGAGGACCTCCAGCACCCAGGGCATGTCCTTTTCTCACTGTTAGCATCAGGTAGGAGGTACAGAAACCTGAAGTGACTCAGGAACAGCTTCTTCCCCTCTGCTGTCCGATTCCTAAATGGACTTTGAATCTTTGGACACTACCTCGCTTCTTTCTAGTATACAGTATTTCTGTTTTTACACTTTTTTAATCTATTGAATATATGTAATTGACTTACTTGTTTACTTATTGTTTTTTTTTCTCTCTGCTAGATTACGTATTGCATTGAACTGCTGCTGCTAAGTTAACAAATTTCACGTCACATGCCGGTGATAATAAACCTGATTCTGAAAACCCATTGTGGTACAAAGTGGTCTTGGTGTAGCTATGCTGGGGTAGTGATTAGGGCTGTGCCAGTTGGTTCAAGAGATGTCAATATTCCTGTAGTTGGTGGTCAGTGGTGAGCAGAATGCCACAGAGATCGGTGCTGGGCCCACAACTGTCACCATGCACATTAACAGTCTGAGGGGACCAAGTGTAGCACATTAGTTTGCTGAAGGCACTGAATTGAGTGGAAATGACAGTAGTGCAGAGAATGTGGAGAGTCTGCAGAGAGAATAGATAGGTTAAGTGAGTGGGCAAGGGTCTGAGTGATTGAGTAAACTAGTAAAATGTGAGAGCATCAAACTTTGGAAGGAAAAATAGAAGATCAGATTATTACCTAAATGGTAAAAGGTTGCATGTTCAGAGGGACTTGGGAGTGCTTGTGCGTGCATCGCAAAAGGTTGGTTTGCACGTGCAATGGGTTATCAAGAAAGCAAATGGAACATTGGACCATTGATGGAGGGACTGAAATTAAAAGCACGGAGGTTATGCTGCAACTGTACAGGATACTGATGAGGGTGCACCTGGAGTACTGTATACAGTTCTGGTCTCCTTACTTGAGAAAGGTTATACTTGTCATGGTCCGGATCGGGGTCCCTTTAATTTTACCTTGTTTATGTCATGGTCCAGATCGGGGTCCCTTTAAATTTACCTTGTTTATGTTACAATCTGGACCATTGATTCCCTGTTTTCCCGTGTCCCTCGACTTTGGTGATTAGAGGCAATTAACACTCGGCTGAACTGGTAGTTTATAGTCTCTGGTTTTCAGTCGTTTGGCGTGGGAGCATCTGCAAAGTCATCAAAGGTATGGTGTGCCGATGTCATCTGGCCGGAGCAAACCTAGTCTCTGCCGAAGCGAGTGCCGGTAATTCGCCTCTCCTCACCGGAGCAATCCTGTCCAGTTACCTCGCCAAAGCGAGCCTGCAAAGTTTCCTCACTGAGGTGGGTCCATCAGTTAACCCGCTGGAGGAAATCAAGAACCGCCGTCTATTGTTCCCAGGCCGAGTCGAGAGCTCGCCAGTACCCAGAGGCTCCAAGTCAAGTCCTGGCCCTGGCGGCATTCAAGCACCAAGTCAAGTCCTGGCTCTGGCAACATTCAAGCACCAAGTCAAGTCCTGGCCCTGGCGGCTTCCCAGTTCTGAGTCAAGTTCTGGCCCTGGCGGCTTCCCAGTTCTGAGTCAAGTCCTGGCCCTGGCGGTCTGTGATTCCTGTCCTACCCCCTTGTCTGAATCCCTTCCCTGCCTCTCTCGCCTCTGGCCCTCATCTGCAGCCCTGGCCTGCACTTCGGTCTAGTTCCATCACTGGAGCTAGATATGTACTGTCTGGTGTTCATTCGTGTAAGGGGGTTTCGATTTTTATGTTACTGCGAAGGCTAATTAAAATGGCGTTTTTGTTATGTTAATCTGGGGAATGCGGCTTTGTTGTGCTTTAACGCTGAGAAAGTTTGCGCTAGCAGCTTATTGTGGTTTAGAGGGTGATAAGAGAGTGCTATTAACCAATTGGGATAGTTGTTATTGTTTTGGTGTATTTGAAGATACTGTATGCGCGGGGTTTTGGGGGCAGAAGGCGGGAGTGCGAGACAGAGGATGGACCAGGTGCTGTGAGTCCGCTAACGGGGTCGGACCCCGAGTGGGACGTTCGGCGAGGAGACGGAGACGGACTCGTGTGGAGCGTCTGGTCGACCACCGTTGTTGGTCCCAGGCGGCCGGTCGAGGTGGTCCGAGGGGGTCGCAGGGTGAAGAAGAAGGGTCCTGAGCTCCAACTGTTCATGCACGAAGAGATTGAACTTTGATAAGTGCGGCGCCTTTTATTTTCCTTTTATATTTTATTCTCTTTTAATTATATAGTTCCAGTAATATCTATAAACTGTAAATCATTTAATTGCATCTGGTGTAATGTCTGTTATTTGGGCGGGGTGGGGTACCTCACACAGCATCCACACAAACGAATTACCCAGTTTGGCGAGGCCGAGGCTGTTTCCCTAGACGACAGCGAGCCGAGCGACCCTGAGGGTGGCCAGGGGGCTGCATTCGTGTTGGTCTTGTCTTGTCCTCGCCTCCGTGGGGTAAGTCAGGCTGTCTTGCCATTGCCCCGCGGGGGGTCATGTCTTGTCGTGTCTTGTCCTCACCTCCGTGGGGTAGGTCAGGCCGTCTTGCCGTTGCCCTGCAGGGGGTCATGTTCTGTATTGTCTTGTCCTCGCCTCCGTGAGGTAAGTCAGGCTGTCTTGCCATTGCCCTGCGGAGGGTCATGAGTCCCAGCCCTATGTCCTTTACCCAAGGAGGGGTCCCAGCTCTCTGTTCTGTGTGTGAGTCCCGGCCCCATGTCCTGTACCCAAGGAGGGGTCCCGACTCTGTGTTCTGTGTATGTGTCCATGGTTCCATGTACCTGCTCTCCCGAGACCGAGGCTCTGTTTTCCATGTTCCTCCTCTCCCTAGCCCATGTCATGTCCATGCCTGGTTCTGGGGTCTGAGCCCGAGGCAAGACCCAGGTACTGGGTCCTCGCCCAGTCTCGGGCTCGGAGTCCATACCCTAGCCTCTTCATGTCTCCTCTAGTTCTGGGAGCCGACTCCGAGTCCTAGCCCAGACCCTTGGTCCCAGCCTAGCAGCCTAGTCGTAGTCCTCAGTCCGCTATTCCTACTCCTACCTTGCTGTCCTGGTTTCGAACAATAAATTTAATTAACCTCACAAGATGTGTCTTGCATTTGGGTCCACCCCTGCTCCCAATGCCCCGCCATGTGACAATACTAGCTTTAACATTTACTGGGTTGATCCTGTAGATGGGGGGGGTGATTGAGGAGAGGCTGAGTCACTTGGGACTATACTCACTGGAATTCAGAAGAATGGACAGAGACATTGTAGAAACATACAGAATTATAAAAGATATAGATAAGATAGGAGCAGTAAAGTTGTTTCCATTGGTAGTGTCGCCGGGTTCGGATATGGCCCAAGTGCGGAGCGAGAGACATTGAAGCAGGTCAATAGTTCACAGAGTTTAATGCAAACAGAGTTAGAAGGAAAAGGAAAACAATAAACGCCGGGCCAAATAGGGCTGTAACCAAAACTCTCAATGGAAAATAAAGCCTGCACCACCGCTGAAAGGAATTTCAAAATATGAAATGAATACCGCTAGTCTTCAGAGTCAGTTGACTGGGCAGTCCAGTTTCTCAGGCAAGGCTGAATGCAAGCAGGCAGCGAAGCGTTGCTGTGTCCAAGTCTCAACAAGCACTATGATGGAAAGAATTGAGTTAAATACTATCACAATGAAATAATAATTAGCTGGCGCGTGCATATTCATGAGCGCAATCACTGTATCTGCTGTGCTGCCGAATCGGTAGTTGTGACAGGTAGGTGAGACTGGAACTAGGGGACAGAGCCTCAAGATTCAGGGGAATAGATTTAGGACGGACATGAAGTGAAACTGCTTTTCCCAGAGAGCAGAGTATCTGTGGAATTGTCTGCCCAGGGAAGCAGTAGAGGCTACCTCATTAAATATATTTAAGGCACAGTTAGATGGAATGGAGTTAAGGGTCTTGGCCGAGGAGGTCGGTATCACATGTGGACTGGGGAGAGGCAGAAGGCCACAACACCCAGTGACAAATGTCTGTGAATTGGGTGAGGGAGCAAAGAGCCTGATTAATGGCACCAAAAGTCCATCCTTTTTGCCAGTGTAGGAATGGATGTGTCCTTCATAAATCGGAGGGGATTTTCCATAGGTGACACATTCCAGAATTTAGCATTTTTCAAGATGGTGCTGAGCTATAACAGCCATTGAGTCACAGCTCACGTTTAGTTATTCCTTTTTAATTGTTGAAATGTCTAATTTTTAATTTTTTTTATGTTCATAAGGATGGTTTGGGGGACAGAGAGGGGATATAGGAGTTAGGTTAGGGTTTAAGGACAGAAATGTGGAGGAATTAGAAGTGAGGCTGGGGTCAAGCTTCCACTCCGCATTCAAAGGGTAGTGACTTGGAGGTGGGGCACCCATGCTCAGATGTCAAACCTGCAGAGTGGTCAAGGAACACCCAGGTCCATGAGCTGTCAGCGGGAGGAATGAGGTCCGTGGGATTGCGAAGAGCTCAAGGCCTAGTGTTTGGGGCCCTGCTATCGGCAGAAGGGAGATCTGCCCCGAGTTCGGGGCCTGCTTGGTGTGATCGGTGTGTCCTGGGAAGATCAAAGCCTGATGGTCAAATTGGAAGTGCAGAAGTGGAGACTTCTTTGCGAGAGTCGAGCCTGCAAATATCCGTGAGTCCACTGGTGATGTTGAAGCCCGGTGCCTGCAGGTCCGTGTCTGTGTCCACGGGAGATTGGAGACAGGAAGCCTGTCCTGTGGTTAAACCACTGTATACGAGAATGGGTGGGAGGGAGGAACGTGGCTTGTTTTTGCTCGTTTGTTGCCTGTGGTGGCCTGTGTTGCTCTGCTGAGCACCGTGGGCACTCCATGTTGGCGGTGGAATGTGTGGCCACCCTTGCCAACTGCCATCAGCACACCAATGGGTGAGCTGGATGCTGACCCAACAGCACATTTCACTCTATGTTTCAACGTACAAGAGGCAAATACATTTTTATCTTGAATGCTTTGCATATCAGGGAAATGAAAGGCTCTGGGCAAAAGGCAGGCTGGTGGAGTTGAGTCCATGGCCAGATCAGCAGTGATCTTATTGAATGGCACAACAGACTCAACGTCATATAGCCTACTCCTGCTCCTATTTCTTATGTTCTTATGTAAGAACTGAATGGTTGAATGGTAGCTGTTCCCTAACCTGTGTGATAGCAGTGTGGTTCCTTAAAGTTGTTTTAGTTGGGTGGAGGGTGGGGGAGAAGTAATGGGGATACGCACCCTCTGCCTATTAAATGTTCCCAATGGCGTGTGTCTCATATAGCTTCTGACAACCAAGTCCAGCTCCTGGCCTTCACATGTGACTTAGCTACGAAGCCTCCTGCAACCATTTCTACTGACAGGAGAAGGGGCAAAGGCAAGTTACTGGAAACTTAAAACCAGTGGCTTTGGGCAGATGGGGCTCCCCAGCCATGGTTGACAGTTCGTCTAGGAGAAGGAAAACTCTGATCTCAAACCTCCGCTGTCTTGAAGCTATACCCACTCATGGGGAAGGCTTCAGGAGTAAACCCCCAAGGAAAGATCTGGAGCTGGAGTCCCTAAGGCAGTCCTATGTTGAGTTCAATGCTGACTGGCATCTCCTGCGACTCTTCTGGTACCAAACTGTATGTGTCTCTGCCGTTCCTTTGGTTCGTCAGCTGTGTGGAAAGGGGGAGTCTGCTGCATGGGCAGCAGCTTGCTCTCCGTATCATACTGCCCTGGCTTGCATATCAGATAGACAGCTAGGACACAACATCCAAGGTCAACCCTGACCAATAGAGGGCCTCCAAGACAGCATAAATCAAGACTATCCCTGTTGTCCACAGTCTGTGCTTACCAAGGAGGTTTCTTTATCTGTCCAGTTTTCTATATAAAGAAACACTACAGGTTCTCTGTTTTAGTGAGTTGGTTACAGTTAGAGTTTGGTACCTGCTCCTGTGTTACTTGTTACTGTTTATTTATTTAGAGCACAGCGTGGAACAAGCCCTCCTGGTTCACCAAGCTGCACCTCCCAGCAACACACCTATTTAACCCTAGCCTAATCACAGGAAAATTTACAATGATCAATTCACCTACTAACTGCTATATTGTATCCAACTGTTTAATTATTAGATTAGACTGTTTAATTATTATTTCTGCCATTTAACAGTTAATTATCTTCCTGTATTTTAAGTAATTCTTATATGCAAGTAACTTCCTAGTATGCTTCTCAGTGTATATGGCAATATGTATATGGCAGATCAGTGTATCCCCCTAGTGGTTATACAAAGTATAATTCTGGGAAGTTCTGGAAGCTTCTTTGTTCTACATTATTTGAATATCTTAATCTTAGATCTTATTTCTTTTGCCTCTCTCTTTGCCTAATAGAATTCTATCACTGTCTGTTTTAATTTCTATTTGTTCTATCACCGCTTTGTATTACAGTGGAAATTGCAGTGGTATGAGAGAGGAGTTGGCCAAAGTAAGTTGGAAGGAGCTACTGGCAGGGGTGTCAGCAGAGCAGCAATGGCGTGCATTTCTGGGAAACGTGAGGAAGATGCAGGACATGTGTATTCCAAAACTGAAGAAATACTCAAATGGTAAAATAGTACAACCGTGGCTGACAAGCGAAGTCAAAGCTATTGTAAAGGCAAAATAAGGGGCATACAACAGAGCAAAAATTAGTGGGAAGATAGAGGATTGGGAAGGTTTTAAAAACCTACAGAGAGCAACTAAAAAAATCATTAGACAGGGAAAGATGAAAGCAAGCTAGCAAACAATATCAAAGTGGATAGTAAAAGTTTTTTTAAGTATGTTAAAAATAAAAGAGAAATGAGAGTGAATATAGGACTGCTAGAAAATGAGGCAGGAGAAATAATAATGGGGGACAAGGAGATGGCTGATGAACTAATTGAAGATTTTGTGTCAGTCTTCACTGTGGAAGACACTAGAAGTATGCCTGATGTTGTGTGAAGGAAGAGAAGTGGGTGCAGTTACTGTTACGAGAGAGAAGGTGCTAAAAAAGCTGAAATACTTAAAGATACATAAGTCACCCGGACAAAATGAACTGCACCCTAGGGTTCTGAAAGAGGTAGTGGTAGAGATTTTGGAGGCATTAGAAATGATATTTCAAAAATCATTGGACTCTGGCATGGTGCCAGAGGACTGGAAAATTGCAAATGTCACCCCACTCTTTAAGAAAGGAGGAAGGCAGCAGAAAGGAAATTATAGACCAGTTAGCCTGGCCTCAGTGGTTGGGAACATGTTAGAGTCAATTGTTAAGGATGAGGTGATGGAGCACTTGGTGACACAGGACAAGATAGGATAAAGTCAGTATAGTTTCCTTCAGGGAAAATCCTGCCTGACAAACCTATTGAATTCTCTGAGGCGATTACAAGTAGGATAGATAAAGGGGATGCAGTAGATATTGTATATTTGGACTTTCAGAAGGCCACACATGGTGCCACACATGAGGCTGCTTACCAAGTTAAGAGCCCATGGTATTACAGGAAAGTTACTAACATGGTTAGGGTATTGGCTGATTGGTAGGAGGCAGCGAGTGGGAATTAAAGGATCCTTTTCTGGTTGGCTGTCAGTGACTAGTGGTGTTCCGCAGGGGTCGGTGTTGGGACCACTTCTTTTTATGCTGTATATAAATGATTTAGATGATGGAATAGATGGCTTTGTTGCCAAGTTTGCAGATGATACGAAGATTGGTGGAGGGGCAGATAGTGTTGAGGAAACAGGCAGGATGCAGAAGGACTTAGACAGATTAGGAGAATGGGCAAGAAAGCGGCAAATGAAATATAATGCTGGAAAATGCATGGTCATGCATTTTGGTAGTAGTAATAAATGTGTGGACTATTTTCTAAACAGGGAGAAAATCCAGGAATCTGAGATGCAGAGAGACTTGGGAGTCCTTGTGTAGAACATCCTGAAGGTTAAACTAAAGGTTGAGTCGGTGCTGAGGACGGCAAATGCCATGTTAGCATTCAGAATCAGAATCAGAATCAGAATCAGGTTTATTATCACCGGCATGTGACATGAAATTTGTTAACTTAGCAGCAGCAGTTCAATGCAATATGTAATCTGGAGGGGTGGGGGGGAGAGAGAGAGAGAGAATAAATAAAATAAAACATAATAAATAAACAAGTAAATCAATTATGTTTGTTGAATAGATTATTTTCAAAATTTGCAAAAACAGAAATACTGTATATTAAAAGAGTGAGGTAGTGTCCAAAGCTTCAAAGTCCATTTAGGAATCGGATGGCAGAGGGGAAGAAGCTGTTTCTGAATCACTGAGTGTGTGCCTTCAGGCTTCTGTATCTCCTACCTGATGGTAACAGTGAGAAAAATGCATGCCCTGGGTCTTGGAGGTCTTTAATAATGGACGCTACCTTTCTGAGACACCACTTCCTAAAAATGTCCTGGATACTTTATAGGCTGGTTCCCAAGATGGAGCTGACTAGATTTACAACCCTCTGCAGCTTCTTTTGGTCCTGTGCAGTAGCCCCTCCGTACCAGACAGTGATGCAGCCTGTCAGAATGCTCTCCATGGTGCAACTATCGATGTTTTTGAGCGTATTTGTTGACATGCCAAATTGCTTCAAACTCCTAATAAAGTATAGCCACTATCTTGCCTTCTTTATGACTACATCAATATGCTGGGACCAGGTTAGATCCTCAGAGATCTTGACACCCAGGAACTTGAAGCTGCTCACTCTCTCTACTTCTGATCCCTCAATGAGGATTGGTACGTGTTCCCTTATCTTACCCTTCCTGAAGTCCACAATCAGTTCTTTCGTCCTGATGTTGAGTGCCAGGTTGTTGCTGCAGCACCATTCCACTAGTTGGCATATCTCACTCCTGTACGCCCTCTGGTCACCACTGGAGATTCTACCAACAATGGTTGTATCGTCAGCAAATTTGTAGATGGTGTTTGAGCTATGCCTAGCCACACAGTCATGTGTATACAAAGAGTAGAGCAGTGGGCTAAGCACACACCCCTGAGGTGCGCCAATGTTGATGGTCAGCGAAGAGGATATGTTATCACCAATCTGCACAGACTGTGGTCTTCTGGTTGGGAAGACAAAGATCCAATTGCAGAGGGAGGTACAGAGGCCCTTCTGCAACTTCTCAATTAGGATCGTGAGAATGATGGTATTAAATGCTGAGCTATAGTCGATGAACAGCATCCTGATGTAGGTGTTTGTGTTGTCTAGGTGGTCTAAAGCTGTGTGAAGAGCCATGGAGATTGCATCTGCCGTTGACCTATTGTGGCGACAGGCAAATTGCAATGGGTCCAGGTCCTTGCTGAGGCAGGAGTTCAGTCTAGTCATGACCAACCTCTCAAAGCATTTCATCACTGTCGATGTGAGTGCTACCGGGCGATAATCATTCAGGCAGCCCAAATTATTCTTCTTAGGCACTGGTATAATTGTTGCCTTTTTAAAGCAAGTGGGAACTTCTGCCTGTAGCAGTGAGAGATTGAAAATGTCCTGGAATACTCCCGCTAGTTGGCTAGCACAGGTTTTCAAAGCTATACTAGGTACTCCGTCGGGAGCTTCTGCCTTGCGAGGGTTCACTCTCTTTAAAGACAGTCTAACTTCAGCCTCTGAGACAGAGATCACAGGGTCATCAGGTGCAGCAGGGATTTTCACAGCTGTAGATGTGTTCTCCCTTTCAAAGCGTGCATAGAAGGCATTGAGTTCATCTGGTAGTGAAGCATCGCTGCCATTCATACTTTGTAGGAAGTAATGTCTTGCAATCCCTGCCAGAGATGCTGTGCATCTGATATTGCCTCCAACCTCGTTTGAAATTGTCCCTTCACCCTTGAAGTAGCCCTCCGCAAATCATACCTGGTTTTCTGGTACAGGCCTGGGTCGCCAGACTTGAATGCCACAGATCTAGCCTTCAGCAGACAACGTACCTCCTGGTTCATCCACGGCTTTTGGTTTGGGAATGTACAGTAAGACTTTGTAGGCACACACTCATCCACACAGGTTTTAATGAAGTCGGTAACAACTGCAGCCTACTCATCCCAGATTCAAAGATGAATCCCTGAATACAGTCCAGTCCACTGATTCAAAGCAGTCCTGTAGGCGCTCCTGTGCTTCCCTTGTCCATAGCTGCTTGGTCTTCACTGCTGGTGCTGCAGTCTTCAGTCTCTGCCTATACTCAGGGAGTAGAAGTACAGCTAGGTGATCAGACTTCCCGAAGTGAGGGCGTAGAATTGTCACAGTGGTGGGGCATTGGGAGCAAGGGTGGACCCAAATGCAAGACACATCTTGTGAGGTTACTTAGATTTAGTTTATTGTTTGAAACCAGGAGAGCAAGGTAGGAGCAGGAAATAGCGAACTGGACAAGGACTCAGGACTACGACTAGGCTGGGACCAAGGGTCTGGGCTTGGACTCGGAATCGGCTCCCTGAACTAGAGGAGGCATGAAGAGGCGAGGGTATGGACTCCGAGCCTGAGACTGGGCAAGGACCCAGTGCCTGGGTCTTGCCTCGGGCTCAGACCCCAGAACCAGGCATGGACATGACATGGGCTAGGGAGAGGAGGAACATGGAAAACAGAGCCTTGGTCTCGGGAGAGCAGGTACACGGAACCATGGACACATACATAGAACACAGAGTCGGGACCCCTCCTTGGGTACAGGACATAGGGCCAGGACTCATGACCCTCCGCGGGGCAACGGCAAGACGGCCTGACTTACCCCATGGAGGCGAGGACAAGCCAAGACAGAACATGACCCCCCTTGGGCAACGGCAAGACGGCCTGACTGACCCCACGGAAGCGAGGACAAGACAAGACAAGACCAACACGAATGAACACCAGACAGTACCTATCTAGCTCCGGTGACAGAACTAGGCCGAAGTGCAGGCGGGGGCTGCAGACGAGGGCTAGATGTGAGAGGGGCAGAGAAAGGATTCAGACAAGGGAGTAGGACAGGAATCACAGACCGCCAGGGCCAGGACTTGACTTGGTGCTTGAATTTTTAATTTTTGCTTAGACCCAGTCTTAGATAGATCAACTAAGGCTGTTACAAAATCGAAGGTAGTAAATTTAACTTTATCATTGATGAAAGATTTAAATTTGATTGATATATGGAGAAGAATCAATCCTAAAGAAAGAGACTATTCGTTCTATTCTAATAGACATAAAACTTTCTCAAGGATAGATTTGTTTCTATTATCAATGCATATTCAACACAGAGTGAAAAATATGGAATATAAAGCAAGAATATTGTCAGATCATTCTCCTTTATTAATGACAATAATAATGACTGATAAGGAAGAAGTGGCTTATAGATGGAGATTTAATTCAACATTAGTAAAACATCAAGATTTTTGTGATTTTATGAAAAAACAGATCCAATTTTTTTTGGGATACAAATTCTCATTCAGTGGATGATAAATTTATATTATGGGATGCGATGAAAGCATTATTGAGGGGCCAGATAATAAGTTATACATCTAAAATCAAGAAAGAATATATGGCAGAACTAGATCAATTGGAAAAAGAGATTACAAAATTAGAAAAAGAATCTCAAAGATATATGTCAGAAGAAAAACGAAAACAACTTGTCAATAAGAAGTTACAATATAATACGCTTCAGACATATAGAACGGAAAAAGCAATTATAAGAACTAAACAAAGGTATTATGAGTTAGGTGAGAGAGCACATAAAATTCTTGCTTGGCAGTTGAAAACAGAACAAGCTTCCAAAACAATAAATGCAATTAGAACAAGTGCAAATAAAATAACTTATAAACCTTTAGAAATAAATGAAACCTTTAAAAGTTTCTATTCTGAATTATATCAATCAGAATCACAAAATGATGTTAATGAGATAGAAAGGTTTTTATCACAAGTGACTCTTCCAAAATTGAATTTGGAAGAACAGAAGGGATTAGATATGCCTTTTACATTAAAAGAGGTTGAAGAAGCTTTAGGATCACTTCAAAGTAATAAATCTCCAGGAGAAGATGGTTTTCCACCTGAATTTTATAAAAAGTTTAAAGATTTATTATTTCCTCCCTTTATGGAGCTAATACATCAAGTAGAAAAAATACGTAAACTCCCAGAATCTTTTTCAACAGCGATTGTAATAGTATTGCCAAAAAAAGACAGAGATCCTATAAAACCAACATCATACAGGCCTATTTCTTTGTTGAATACAGATTATAAAATAATAGCAAAAATGTTATCGAATAGATTATCTAAATATTTACCAAAATTAATACATATGGATCAAACAGGATTTATTAAAAATAGACAATTGGCAGATAATGTAACTTGGCTACTCAGTATAATTCATTTGGCACAAAAAAGGGAGGAGATGAGTATAGTAGTAGCCTTGGATGCAAAAAAAGCATTTGATATTGATAGATTGGAATGGGATTTTGTATTTAAAGTATTAGAAAAATATGGGTTAGGAACATCTTTTATAAACTGGATTAAAACTTTAAATACTAACCCTAATGCTAAAGTAGTGACAAATTCTTAAATTTTAATATCATTCCAGTTAAAAAGGTCAACTAGACAAGGTTGTCCATTATCACCTGCTTTATTTGTACTGGCGATAGAGCCATTAGCAGAACTAATTAGAATTGATCCAGATATTATGGGTTTTAGAGTTAATCAGGAGGAATATAAAATTAATCTTTTTGCTGATGATGTTTTGATCTACTTAACAAATCCACAACATTCGTTACATAAATTATCTTCTAGATTGGATGAATCTGGGAAGGTATCAGGTTATAAAATAAATTGGGATAAAAGTGAAATTTTACCTCTTACTAAAGGAGACTATAGCCAATGTCGATTAGCAACCCAATTTAGATGGCCGGTAAATGGTATAAAGTATTTAGGTATAAGACTTGATTAAGATATAAAGAATTTATATAAATTTAATTATTTACCACTATTGAAAAAAATTCAAGAAGATCTTGACAAATGGATGATACTGCCAATAACATTAGTAGGTAGAGTCAATGTTGTAAAAATGAATGTATTTCCTAGATTACAGTATTTGTTTCAAACATTACCAATACAATTGCCACAGAAATTTTTTCAAGAATTAAATAAATGTGTGAGAAAATTTCTTTGGAAAGGTAAGATGTCAAGAATATCATTGGAAAAATTGACATGTAAATTTGAGTTAGGAGGGTTATAACTTCCAAACTTTAAGGATTATTATAAAGCAAATCAACTTAGATTTATTGCATCTTTCTTCGATGATCGAAAACCAGCATGGATTAAAATAGAATTAGACAAGATAGGAAAAAATAGACCTGAAGATTTTATATATAAATGGGAACCTAAATGGATACGGGAAAAGAAAGAATCTCCTATATTAATACATTTGATTGATCTATGGAATAAGATAAATGTTGATAATGAAATACAGAAATCTTTATTAGCAAGGAGACCTTTGTTCCAAAATAGACTTATTCCTTTTACAATGGACAATCAACTTTTATATAATTGCTACCAAAAAGGGATTAAATTTATAGGAGTTTGTTTTGAACGAGGTATATTGATGTCATTTGAACAACTAAAGGATAAGTATAAAATATCAAATAACACTTTCTTTTGTTACTTTCAATTAAGGGCTTACTTAAAAGGCAAACTGGGTCAAACAATGTTTTTGCCAAAACCTAATGAAATTGAAATTTTAATTCAAAAAGGGAAAATTAAAAAATTTATTTCTTGTATGTATAATTTGATTCAAAAACAGACAATTAAGGAATCCATAAGTCAAAACAAAAATGGGAAACAGATCTGAATATTAATATTGATAAAACAAATTGGTCAAGACTGTGTCTTGACAGTATGACAAATACAATAAATGTTCGACTTAGATTAGTACAATATAATTTTTCACACCAATTATATATTACACCACAAAAAATAAATAGATTAAATTCAAATCTATCCGATAAATGCTTCGGTGTCATCAAGAAATTGGTACTTTCTTACATTCTACTTGGTCTTGTTTTAAAATTCAACCCTTTTGGATAAATTTAAGAGTCTTATTGGAACAAATTACTGGAACTCAACTTCCACATAACCCTGTATTATTTCTACTAGGTGATATTGAAGGGATAAAGCCGAAACTTAAATTGAAGAAATATCAGGACATAGGGCCGGGACTCATGACCCTCCGCGGGGCAATGGCAAGACGGCCTGACTTACCCCACGGAGGCGAGGACAAGACAAGACAGAACATGACCCCCCTTGGGGCAACGGCAAGGTGGCCTGACCTACCCCACGGAGGCGAGGACCAGACAAGACAAGACATGACCCCCCGCGGAGCAACAGCAAGACGGCCTGACTGACCCCACGGAGGCGAGGACAAGACAAGACAAGACCAACACGAATGAACACCAGACAGTACCTATCCAGCTCTGGTGACGGAACTAGGCTGAAGTGCAGGTGGGGGCTGCAGACGAGGGCTAGAGGCGAGAGGGGCAGAGAAGGGATTCAGACAAGGGGGTAGGACAGGAATCACAGACCGCCAGGGCCAGGACTTGACTCAGAACTGGGAAGCCGCCAGGGCCAGGACTTGACTTGGTGCTAGAATGCCGCCAGGGCCAGGACTTGACGGTGCTTGAATGCCGCCAGGGCCAGGACTTGACTTGGTGCAAGAATGCCGCCAGGGCCAGGACTTGATTTGGAGCCTCCGGGTAGTGGCGAGCTCTCGACTCGGCCTGGGAACAGTGGACAACGGTTCTTGATTCCCTCCAGTGGGTTAACTGACAGACCCACCTTGGTGAGGAAACTTTGCAGGCTTGCTTTGGCGAGGTAACTGGACAGGGTTGCTCCGGTGAGGAGAGGCGAATTATCGGCACTCGCTTCGGCAGAGGCTAGGCTTGCTCCGGCCAGATGACATCGGCACACCATACCTTCGATGACTTTGCAGACGCTCCTGCGCCGAACGGCTGAAAGCCAGAGACTATAATCTACCGGTTCAGCCGAGTGTTAATTGCCTCTAATCACCAAAGTCGAGGGACACGGGAAAACAGGGAATCAACGGTCCGGATTGTAACATAAACAAGGTAAATTTAAAGGGACCCTGATCCGGACCATGACAGGAATAGCATGGTAGGCATTCTTGTTGTTGGTGTAGCAATGGTCCTGTGTGTTGTTTCCTCTGGTATTGCATGTGATCTGTTGATGGTAGTTCCTTAGTGATTTTTTTCAGACTGGCCTGGTTAAAATCTCCCAAAACGACGGTGAAGGCGTTAGGGTCTGCTGTTTCCTGCATGTTGATTCCATTGCTCAGGTCGTCTAAAGCCTGATTGACATTGGCCTGAGGTGGAATATAAACTGCTACCAGAATGACCTCAGAGGATTCCCGTGGTAAGTAAAGAGGACGGTATTTACTACTAGATACTCCAGGTCTGGTGAGCAGAATTGGGACAGCACTGATATATTTGTGCACCAAGAAGAGTTGATCATGAGGCACACTCCTCCAGCTCTGCCTTTGACAGAGACTATCGATCTAATCTGAAGGTGTATAGTAAACCCGTCGATCCGAATCGCTGCATTTGGTACAGAAGGGGTTAACCAGGATTCCGTGAAACAAAGGACACACGCGGTCCTAATGTCCCTCTGATACAGCACCCTGGCTCTGAGATTTTGGATTTTGTTCACCAGAGACTGCAAGTTCGCCAGCAAAATCATTGGTATAGGGAGTTTAAAACCCCATTTCCTTAAACGCACTCGTAATCCTGATTTCTGCCCACGCTTTCTCCAAGGTTTTCTCCGTGGACCCTTCCGACCACAGACTGTGTTGTTTCCGTCAGTTTTAAACAGCGACAGTTTGTTTAAAAGCATTAATACATCTTTGTTGACTGTATTGACCTTGGAAGCAGTTGTGCTTTTTAGCTGTAACAGGTTGAAACGGGAATATTTAATCGTTTCCATTGAGAGTACTGCTGCTACTCGAGTCGCACCTAGGCGCCCCAGAAATGTCAAGAGGTCTAGAATACAAGAGCAGGCTTTATAAGGCACTGGTGAGGCCTCACCATGAGTATTGTGAACAGTTTTGGGCCCCTCATCTTAGAAAAGATGTGCTGGCATTGGAGAGGGTCCAGAGGAGGTTCACAAGGATAATTCCAGGAATGAAAGGGTTATCATACGAGGAATGTTTGATGGCTCTGGGTCTGTACTCACTGGAATTCAGAAGGATGAGAGGCAATCTCATTGAAACCTTTTGAATGTTAAAAGGCCTAGACAGAGTAGATGTGGAAAGGATGTTTCCCATGGTGGGAGAGTCTAGAACAAGAGGGCACAGCCTCAGGACAGAGGGGCGCCCTTTCAAAACAGAGATGCAGAGGAATTTCTTTAGCCAAAGGGTGGTGAATTTGTGGAATTTGTTGCCACACGAAGCTGTGGAGGCCAGGTCGTTGGATGTATTTAAGGCAGAGATTGATAGGTTCTTGGTTGGACATAGCGTCAAAGGTTACAGGGAGGAGGCCGGGATCTGGGGTTGAGGAGGAGATAGAAACTAGGATCAGCCATGATTTTGAATGGCAGAGCAGACTCAGTGGGCCAGATGGCCTAATTCTGCTCCTATGTCTTATGGTCTTAATAAAATAATGGTGAAGCAACAAGTTTTGTGCCCTTTTCCTGACCTGTGAAGGAACTTTGTATTTAAACATCAGAATCCATCTTTAGACTGTGGGAAGAAACCAGAACACAGCAGGAAACCCACATGGTTCATGAGAACTCCTCCCAGATTGCGGCAGAATTGAACTCCAAACTCCAGAACTGTAATAGCGTCACGTTAACTGCTGTGCTACTGTAGCGCTTGCTAATTTCGGATTGTTTAGGCATGACTGTTTCTTTTCATTATTTGTCTTTAACAGCCAAGTTTGGAAGCAGATATTAATTAGAACAGTATTGTTAACTTGAACTCTGGTGTTGTGACCACTTTAATGATTTCATTCCTTTCTCTAAGTGAGAAAAGTAAAATTTTTGAAATTCAAAATTCTCAAAATATTTTTTGAACAATGAATTTGCTTCTGCTTATCTAGATGGGAAATAATGTTGCCATGATGAAGCCTCTTTCAGGATGGAGAGCCTCATATCCTGCCTGGGTAACCTCCGAGCTGATGGCACAAACATGGATTTCTCCTTCTGGTAATTTTTTCCTTCCCTTTCCCTCTGGCCTCTTACCTCCTCTCCTTGCCTGCCTTTCACCTCTCCCTGGTGCCCCTACCTCTTCCCTTTCTCCCATTGTTCCTCCTCCTCTCCTAACAGATTTCTTCTTCTGTAGCCCTTTACCTTTCCCATCCACCTGGCTATACCTGTTATCTTCTAGCTATCCTCCTTCCCCTCACCCCAACATTTCATTCTGGCATCTTCTCCCTTCCTTAGTCCTGAAGAAGGATCTTGGTCTGACTGCTCATTCTTTTCCATAGATGCTGCCAGCCCTGGTGAGTTTCTCCAACACTTTGCTTACGATGTTGCAACATTGCTCTTTCAATCAGTGTATTTTTATATCAAGATGAATAAATATAATTGCGCTTAAGTGCCAAGTAGCAACACACGACGACCTTCAACAGCAGGTTTAATTTTTCACAGTCAATCGAGCGGTGGTCATAGGTTAGGGTCACATACATCACGGGACAGATCACCATTAATTGGAACTGGCCTCTTCAAGACACCATGCATACTGGGGTGAGTTGATAATTGGTGTTACAAACTCGAGCCAAACACTACACTGTTTCTGATTGTGAAAGTACCCCCATCAATGTCTTCTATAGCCAACTCATTCTGCGTAAACAACAGGAACTCTGCAGATGCTGGAAATTCAAGCAACACACATCAAAGTTGCTGGTGAACACAGCAGACCAGGCAGCATCTCTAGGAAGAAGTACAGTCGACGTTTCGGGCCGAGACCCTCTCAGGACTAACTGAAGGAAGAGTTAGTAAGAGATTTGAAAGTGGGAGGCGCGTACTTCTTGCGTACCTTGTCTCCTAGCTCATTGATTTCTTCTCTAATAAACATCTAATAAAATGGTTGCAACCACAAAATTTGCACGTTATTCTTGTCCTGAACCTTCAGGACAATATTGCCTCCAGATCCTACAGACCCAAATGGTGAACTGTTCCACTCAGTGAGATCCACATAAGAACCTGAGAGGACCAGGCCATTGTCTAAGATTACACCAGGATTTGGGTCAATTGGGGATCTGAGCCGCGGAGTTTAACACAGATAAGTGTGAGGTGCTGTACTTTGGAAAGTTAAACCAGGGCAAGGCCTGGGTGCGGTTGTTGTAGAACAGTGACACCTAGTGGTAAAAGTATATAATTCTCTGAAAGTGATGACGGAGAGCCCTGCTGGGGTAACATCTTTTTGGGTAAAGTGATGGGGTAACATCTTTTTGAACTTGCTCCTACCTTCCCTATCTTTCTGTTTCCTACCAGTTTTTTGAAACCTTATTATAAATCTTAATATTGCTCTATTATGTCTATGAGAAAGACTAAAGTCTCTGCAAAAGAAAAAGAAGATGATTCTCCAACTACTTTGGAATCAATTGGAGATTTCCTTAAAAAGAAAATAACAGAACTTTCTGAGGAATTTCAAGATCATAGCGTTAAGTTGGACACTATTCAAAAAACGCTAATCGAACATGAAAAGCGAATTAACAGGAATAGAGAAGCTTTGTGGATACTGGAAGCGGACATAGAAGACATGAGTAAGCTCTGCAAAAAAGTATCATTATCTAATGAAAAATTAACAAAAGATTACCAGTTTGGAAAGCAGAAACAGAAGGAACAATCTATGTATTCTGGGTCTTGAAGGAGCAATTGCAGGTGCCCACCCTATGGAGTTTTTTGCAAGCTTTCTGAAGCAGCTATTCCCTGATTTATTGCCGTCTGTGCCTAAGTTGGACCATGCCCACCGGTCACTGGCCCCCAAACCAAAGTCCTAGGTCGGTTATTTTATGTTTTCATGAATTTCATACTAAGGAGCTTTTAATCTATCATACCCGTCCAGTGGGAATGATTGATTACAATGGGAAGATGATCAGATTCGTGGAAGATTATACTCCAGAGGTTATGGCTGAACATGCCAAGTATAAAGAGGTCATGTCGTTGCTCTATAACAAAGGGTATAAGCCCACCCTTTGCTTCTCTGCACATCTTAGAATTGCGCAGAAGATTGGTGTGCAGAAATGGCTGGGATCGGTTGAACACACAGAGAAGTTTTTGAAAGTAGAAGATTAATTGTGTTATATATCTTACAAGAGCAATTATCTTTCTAATGTTGGATAGAATAAGGTTTTAATAAACTTACGTTTTGACCGTTTATATATCTTGTTTTTTGATATTTTCTTTGATTTTTTATTATTTTATTTTTTCTGAGGTTTTTCTATATTTTTTTTGAAATTGTTTAAATGAATCCTCTTATGTTTTGGATTTCTGATCTAAGTTTTTTTGTCTGTTATGTCTCGGTAGGAACATAATAACCTTGAATGATTGGAGTTTTTCCAGCAGGATTTCTTTGGGAGGGTTGTCTTTAGTGTTTAACATGTTGACTGTTCTTTGGCTGGTTTTTTGTCTTTGGGAGGGGGAGAGGTGGGGTCTCTTTTTTCTTCTTTCTCTGGAAGCTGGGTTGGGCTACCAACCAAGTTTTCTGTTTGAGTACCTTATTTTATGGTTCATTCTCTGGTTCCAATAATTTATGGTCAGATCTTTTAGCTGTTTTGTTAATTAGTATTTAAAATGGATCAAAATATTAATTTACTTAGTTTTAATGTGAAAGGGTTAAATCATCCTGTGAAACAGAATAAGATTTTTGCATACATTAAAAAGTTAAGGGCTCCCATTATTTTTCTACAAGAAACGTATGTACATAGTTGTGATAACCACACCTTTTTAATCGGTGGAGGGGTTTACAATTTCATTCTTCATTTAGAGCAAAATCTTGAGGGGTCTTGATTTTTATAGACAATACAATTTCTTTTGTTCAACATAAAGTTGTCTCTGACCCCAATGGGCGATTTGTCATAGTGTCAGGAAAACTAGTTAATAAATTATTTGCTAATGTGTACGCCTCCAATGTGGATGACCCAGGATTTTTTGTGCGTTTCCTTTCATTGCTGCCAGATTTGAGTCTTTATTCTTTAGTAATGGGAGGAGATTTTAATTGTTGTTTAGACCCAGTATTAGATTATTCTTCTCTTAAATCAACCACACCTAATAAATCAACTTTATTTATTCAATCCTTTCTAACGAAATGTGATATTGTTGATGTCTGGCATTTTTTTTACCCAGCAGAAAGGGAGTATTCATTCTTCTCTCATGTCCATCATTCCTATACCAGGATTGATTATTTTTTTATTGATAGTCAATTGATTCCATTAGTTCAATCCATTGAATATAAAGAAATAGCTGTATCTGACCACTCCCCTGTATTTCTATCTTTAAATCTTCCTGGTTCTACTCATATGAACAGATCCTGGCGTTTTAGTTTAATTTTGCTGTCTGATAAGGATCTTATAAAATTTCTGGAGAATCAAATTACTCTTTTTTTTAAGAAAATGCATTGGAAGAGACTTCTAGTCTTATCATTTGGGATGCTTTTAAGGCATATATTAGAGGACAAATTATCTCCTATACTGCATATATTAAGAAAAAAGCTAACAAAGAGAGAACTGACTTAGTTAATCAATTAAAACAATTAGACCAGAAATATGCTTTGGCACCAGACCCTGAACTATACAAAAGACGTATTGAAATTAAAACTAAATATGATCTTCTTATAATGTATCCAATTGAAAGCCAACTTTTAAAAGATAGAAGCCAATTCTATATACATGGAGATAAAAACTGGTAAGCTATCGGCTAATCAATTGAAGACCTTTTTAGCTAAACGGCAAATTAAAGAAATTTGTAAAACCAATGGTGATTTGACAACTGACCATTTTGAAATAATTGACACTTTCAGAGAATTTTATTCTGAACTGTATAGTTCTGATTTTGTTAAGGATAATACTGCAATGAACAATTTTTTAGACCAATTAAATATTTCTGGACTTTCGGTTGATAATCGGAAGCAGTTGGATCAACCTATTTCTCAGGAGGAAATCACTGAGGCTATACGTTTATTGCATTCTGGGAAATCTCCAGGACCTGATGGATTCTCTGGAGAATTTTATAAGGCTTTTTCTTTATTACTTATACCTTATTTATGTTCTACCCTTATTGATTCCTTTAAGGTGGGTAGGTTGCCACAGTCTTTTTATGAAGCTTTCCATTTCCCCTATTCTTAAAAAGAAAAAGAATCCCACTAAATGCTCTTCATATAGACCAGTCTCTTTACTCAATGTTGATGCTAATATCCCATCTAAAGTTTTTGCCCGTAGACTTGAGAATATTATACCTTCTATAATATCTAATGATCAAACAGGACTTATTAAAAATTGATATTCCCATTTTAATATACGGCAACTGTTAAATGATATGCATTCTCCATCCAAGGAAGTATCGGACTGTGTGATTTCTCTGGATGCGGAGAAGGTTTTTGACTGAGTTGAATGGAATTACCTATTTAAAACCTTAGAAAGATTTAATTTTGGGCCGAATTTTATTCTTTGGGTTAAGTTACTTTACTTATCTCCCTCCGCTCAGGTCCTTACTAACTTTCAGAATTCTAAACCAATTAAACTTCAATGGGGACCCAGACAAGGATGTCTGTTGAGCCCTTTGCTTTTTGATTTGATATTATTAGCAATTTCTAACCTTAATGAATTATGTGAAATAGACAATTTCTAATTGGTCGCCTCTCTCTTTATCATTGATTGGTCGAATTAATTCTATTAAAATGAATACTTTACCTAAATTTATATACCTTTTTCAAGCCGTACCTGTTTTTATTCCAAAGTCTTTTTTTGATTCTTTAGATTCCATTCTTTCTTCCTATATATGGAAGAACAGAAAACGCCTATTAAATAAAGCCCACCTTCAAAAAAATGGAGGCCTTACTGTACCCAATTTTAGGTTATATTATTGGGCAATTAACATACAAAATCTTACATTCTGGTTATATTATATTAATCGTGAGGATTGTCCAATATTGGTCTTTTTGGAAGCCAACCCTGTTACAAAATTTTATATTATTTCTCTTCTTGGGTCCTCTCTTCCTTTATCTTTAAATAAATTAACTGATAGTTTGGTGGTTAAACACACTTTGAGGATCTGGCTACCGTTTAGAAAAAATTTCGGTTTATCGAGATTTTCCCTTTCTAGTCCTATTTTTTCTAATTTTTTTAAAAACTATTTACGACCAATCTGTTTTTTAGAGAATGGGATAGATTAAGTTATTTCAGGATCTGTTTGTTGGAGGGATTCTTTCTTCTTTTGAGCAGCTCTCTGTGAAATATAACCTATCAAATACCCACTTTTGTCGATATCTACAGATTAGAGATTTTTAAAGATCTAAACTACATATATTTCCTACCAGCCCAGATAAGAACATAATAAATGTAATTTTCAATTTGAAACCTTTTGATAATGGCTCAATATCTTATATTTATGTTCTGTTGTTGGGACTGAGAATGGCTCCTTCAGATAAAATTTAAAAAAGATTGGGAAAAGGATTCACAGACTTCATTATCTGATGAGACTTGGAGGGCTATTTTCAAAATGGTTAATTCTTCATCATTATGTGCTAGTCATTCCCTCCTACAATTTAAAGTGGTACATAGGGCTCATATGTCTAAAGACAAGTTCTCTTGTTTTTGTGCAGAAATATCTCCTTATTGTGACAGATGTAATAATGGAGAGGCTTCATTAATTCATATGTTCTGGTCATGTTCGAGCCTTGAAAAATATTGGAAAGATGTATTCCAAACTTTTTCTGTACTTTTTAAAGTTAATTTTAAGCCCAATCCTTTGACTGCCTTGTTTGGTATTGTTGAGGAAAGAGCTATAATTTTGGAGCCTTCTCATTTGTGGGTACTGGCTTTTATTTATCTTATGGCTGGAGGGCGATCTTGCTTAAATGGAAGGAAGTTGCCCCCCCCCACACATGCTCAATGGTTATGCGATGTTATGTCATGTTTAAATTTAGAGAAGATTCATTGTTCAATTTCTGATTTTAATCATGATTTTCAAACGCTATGGGGACCCTTTCTGAACTATTTTGAAAATCTTCGAATTGTTATTGTTATTATGGTAAAGTACTCTTTTTTTCTTTTGTTTTTTTACCAACCAGCTTTGTCTTGGTAGTGGGTGTAGATTTTTTAATAATATAATTAACCATATTATTGTATTTCATAATTCAATTTATTTTATTTGATTGATCATGAATATGGGATACCATGATTGTATTAGTGCTCTTTTGAGGTCTATCCACAGATTCTTGATGATGCTTACGTCAGGGGACTTGTGAGGGCCATGGCAAAACCTTCAGCTTGTGCCTCTTGAGGTAGTCCATTGTGGATTTTGAGGTGTTTTTAGGGTCATTATCCTGTTGTAGAAGCCATCTTCTTTTCATCTTCGGCCTTTTTACAGGCGGTGTGATGTTTGCTTTCAGAATTTGCTGGTATTTAATTGAATTCATTCTTCCCTCTACCAGTAAATGTTCCCCGTGCCACTGGCTGCAACACGAGCCCAAAGCATGATCGATCCACCCCCGTGCTTAACAGTTGGAGAGGTGTTCTTTTCATGAAATTCTGCACCTTTTTTCTCCAAACATACCTTTGCTCATTGCGGCCAAAAAATTCTATTTTAACGTCATCAGTCCACAGGACTTGTTTCCAAAATGCATCAGGCTTGTTTAGATGTTCCTTTGAACCTTTTGAATAGAACTTTTTGGCTGCAACAAGGGGACCGTTTTCTGTGGTGGAGTTATCAACCCAGGCGAGGGTTGGACACACGAATAACTTCCCACCGGTCTCACCTTTTCCACACTGCGAGAGCCACTGATCAATTCTCTAAAAACCCACCTTTCTGTGGGCACAACAAAGCTCATTCAGTGTCCAAAATCATGTGTCTGTCTGTCTACCAGCTGACTTTCTATTTATCTCACCATGCTGAACACCAGCCGTCCGTCAAGTAGCTCCTCCCTTCTCTCTCTGTAGGAACACAGAAGCCAGCAGTGTCCTTGCAAAAGAGTAAACGCACTGCAGAGAAACCATAACACCATCTCAAAGCCGTCTTCGCCTCTCTCTCTCTTAACAACAAGGTGTTTGTGTTGGACAATTCTCTCTCTCTTTTTAAAAGCACAGTTCATAAGGGATAATTCAGTATCCCGTCACACTACAAAAAGCATTTACAAGCTGTGATACTTGCTAAAGGGGGTGTTACTAAGTACTGCCATGCAGGGTGCCCAAACTTTTGCTTCAGGCCCTTTTCCTATTTTGAAACTGTAAAAGCTGGAAGTAAAAAAGTTTTCTTGCTCAAAATATTAAAGAAATGTGTCATCTTTAACTTTATGCCTTTTGGAAATCAGTTCATCTTCTACTCGCTTAGCTATTCTCAGTGACAGAAATTCTGACCGGGGTGCCCAAATTCTTGTATGCCACTGTATGAAATTTAAATTTAATAAAAATATTGAAAGAAAAAAAAAGTGATGACAAACACATCCAGTGGCCACTTTATTAGGTACATTTTATACCTAATAAATGTTCACTCAGTGTATGTTTTGTGATCTTCTGCTGCTGTGGCCCATCCACTTCAAGTTTGATATATTGTGCATTCATGGATGTTCTTATGTACTCCACTGTAGTAACGTATGTTTATTTGAGTTACAGTCACCTTCCTGTCAGCTTAAAGCAGTTTGGCTATTCCCCTCTGACCTCTCTCATTAACAAGGCGTTTAAACCCACAGAACTCCCACCCACTGGATGCTTTTGTTTTCTTTTCGCACTAATCTCTGTGAACTCCAGAGACTGTTGTACGTGAAAATCCCAGGAGATCAGCAGTTTCCGAGATACTCAAACCACCCCATCTGGCACCAACAGTCATTCCACACTCAAGGTCACTTCTAGCACATTTCTTCCCCCATTCTGATGTTTGGTCTGAACAACAACTGGATGTCTTGACCATGCCTGCATGCTTTTATGCATTGAGTGAGATATTTGCATTAATGAGCAGATGTTCAAGTGTATCTAATAAAGCGGCCACTCAGTGCATACAGTGTGATGAAGATGGCGCTTGGCATTCTGGCCTTCATCAGTCAGGGCAATGGGTACAGGAGTTGGGGCGTCATTTTACATCTGTACAAGACATTGGTGAGACCGCAGTTAGAGTACTGCGTGCCGTTCTGATCACCCGGCTATAGGAAGGATGTCATTAAGCTGGAGAGGATGCAGGAGACATTCGCGAGGATGTTACTGGGTCTGCAGGGCTTGAATTACAAGGAAAGACTGGACAGGCTGGGACTGTTTCCCTGGAGTGAAGGAGGCTGAGCGGTGACCTTATAGAGGTCTATAAAACCATGAGGGGTGGTGATAATGTGGATGGTCACAGTCTTGACCCCAAGGCAGCAGACTCCAAAACTAGAGGGCACTGGCTTAAGGGGAGAGGGGAAAGATTTTCTCACTGACTGGTGGGTATTGAGTTATAGGGTTGAGTACAGTTCCAAGGTTAAGGAAACATTTGGGCATACATGGAAATTACAGCCCAGTGAGTCTGACATCAGTAGTGGGAAAGTTATTAGAGGTATTCCAAAGGACCAGATATATGTATTTGGATAGACAGGGACTGATTAGGGATAGTGTGGCATGTCTAACTTAATCTTACAGAGTTTTTTGAGGAAGTTTCCAGGAAAGTTGATGAAGGCAAGGCAGTGGATGTTGTCTACATAGACTTCAGCAAAGTCTTTGACAAAGGAAGGTTGGTCAAGAAGGTTCAGTCGACTGGCATTCAGAATGAGGTAATAAATTGGATTCGACATTGGCTTCATGGGAGAAGCCAGAGAGTGGTAGTACCTCTCTGACCAGAGGTCTGTGCCGCAGGGATTGGTGCTAGGTCCTCATCAACAATCCGGGTGGTAATGTTGCTAACTGGATCAGCAAATTTGCAAATGGCACCAGGCTTGGTACATAGTAGACAGTGAGTAAGGCTAGCAAAGACTGCAATGGGATGCGGACCAGCTGGGAAAATGGGCTGAAGAATGGTGGATGGAATTTGATGCAGGCAAGTGAAAGATATTGCACTCTGGGAGGACAAACCAGTGTGGGACCTACGCAGTGAACAAGGAGTACAGGAGAACAGAGGGATCTGGGACTACACGTCCATAGTTCATTGAAAGTACTATCATGAGTAGTACTTTCATAAATTGGCCTTCATAAATCAAAGTACTGAGTACAGGACTTGGATGTTATGTTGAAGACATTATAGACATTGGTGATGTTGGAGTATGTGTGCAGTTTTGATCACCTATCAATAAGATTGAAAGAGAGCATAGAGAAATTAGGAGGAGGTATACAAAATTATGATGGGTATAGATAAAGCAAATGTAAGCAGGGCGCAAACACTGCGCAAAGACATTCGTGCCACACCCAAAAAAAACATATTGACAGCAGCACAGAAAATCTGCTGGAGGATCCCAGCAGGTCAAGTGGGGGGAAATGAATTGTTGACATTCCCCGTCCATGCTGACTATCCCTAATAATCTGATTAGGGATAGTCAGCATGGCTTTGTCAAGGGCAGATCGTGCCTTACGAGCCCAACTGAATTCTTTGCGGATGTAAGAAAACACATTGATGAAGGTAGAGCAGGGGATGTAATATATATGAATTTCACTAAGGCATTTGATAAGGTTCCTCATGCAAGGCTCATTCAGAAAGTAAGGAGGCATGGAATCCAAAGAGATCTTGCTTTGGATGCAGAATTGGCTTGCCCACAGAAAGCAAAGGTTGGTTATAGATAGTTTGTACTCTGCAAGGAGGTCGGTGACTAGTGGTGTTCCACAGGGATCTGTTCTGGGACCCCCCCCCCCCCACCTTCATCTTGTGATTTTTATAAATGACCTGGATGTAAAAGTAGAAGGGTGGGTTAGTAAGTTTGCTGATGACAGAAAGGTTGGGGGTGTTGTGGATAGTGTGAAGGGCTGTCAGAGGTTACAGTGGGACATCGATAGGATGCAGAACAGGGCTGAGAAGTGACAGATGGAGTTCAACCCAAAAGTTCAAAGTGGTTCATTTTGGAAGGTCAAATTTGAAGATAATTAATAATATTAATGGTAAGACTCTTGGCAGTGTGAACGATCAAAGAGATCTTGGGCTGTGTCCATAGGACACTCAAAATTGTGCAGATTAACAGTGTTGTTAAGGCAGCATATGGTGTGGTTGGCCTTCTTCAACTGTGGGATTGAGGTCAAGAGCCATGAGGAAATGTTACAGCTATATAAGACCTTAGTTAGACCCACTTGGAGTACCGTGTTCAGTTCTGGTCTCCTCGCTAGAGGAAGGATGTGGATAATATAGAAAGAATGCAGAAGAGATTTTCAGGAATGCTGCCTGGATTGGAGAGCATGCCTTATGAGAATAGGTTTAGTGAACTTGGCCTTTTCTCCATGGAGCGACAAAGGATGAGAGGTGACCTGATAGAGGTGTAGAAGATGATGAGAGGCATTGATTGTGTGGATAGCCAGAGGCTTTTTCCCAGGGTTGAAATGGTTAGTACGAGGGGGCATAAGGTGCTTGGAAGAAGGTATGGGGGGATGTCTTTCTTTCTTTATCAATTTTTTAATTAATTTTTAAAAAGTACATATATACCAACAAGAGGAGAATTATCTCAAATATCTATATCGATAACAATACATATAAAAAGTAAAATAAACATTATCGAGATTGGGGGGATGTCAGAGGTAGATTTTTCACACAGAGAGAGGTGATGTCATAAGGGGGCGTTGGCAGCAGACCCAAATGCAAGACACAGACACTGAAGTACTAGGACGAGGACAAGGTTTATCAAGAAAGCAAGGGGATTCAGGAAGAAACGATACTGGACATGGACACGGGCCCTGGACGAGACAAGGACAGCGGGCTTGGGCTAGAACTAAGACTAGGAAAATGGGACCAGGACAAGGAACTTGGAACTAGTAGTCTGGGCTAGGACTCCGAGCTAGAGACTGGACAGGGACCCGGAACCTGGATCTAGGCAAGGACAAGATGTGGCTATAGGAGTGGAAGTGGCTATAGGACTGGATGTGGCCACAGAACTGGACGTGGAACTCCTGCACAGGATGAGGCACATGGACAGGACGAGAATACAAAGCCTTGCCTTGGACAGGACAAGGTTCTTGGACTAGGCTTAGACAAGACGAGGTACTTGGATGTGGCTTGGACTAGACGAGGTTATCATAACGGGGGCGTTGGGAGAGGACCCAAGTGCAAGACACAGACAATGAAGTACTAGGAACTGGACTGGGCAGGACAGGACACAGACTTGGGCTAGAACTTTGGCTGGGAAAGCGGGACCAGGACAAGGAATTGGGAACTAGGAGCCTGGGATTGGACTCCGAGCCAGACACTGGACAAGGACCCAGAACCTAGGTCTTGACTCGAGTTCGGACCCTGGAACTAGGCATGAACATGATGTGGCTACAGGACTAGACGAGGCTTGGCTACAGGACTACACAAGGCTTGGGTTCCTCGAGGCTTGGCTACAGGACTAGGCAAGGCTTGGGTTCTTCGGGGCTTGGCTACAGGACTAGGAGAGGCTTGGGTTCTTTGGGGTTTGGCTACAGGATTAGGTGAGGCTTGGGTTCTTCGAAGCTTGGCTACAGGACTAGGCGAGGCTTAATTTCTTCAAGGCTTAACTACAGGTCTGGATGTGAGACTCCAGGTCAGGACGAGGGAACTCCAGCACTGGGCTGGGAGAGGCACAAGAACAGGACAAGGCATATGAACAGGACGAGAACACAAAGCCTTGACTCAATCTTGGGACACCTGAACATGGAGCCTTGGCCTAGGGAGACTGGAACACAGAGCCTTGGATGTGGGGGACTGAAACACAGAGCCTTGGTCTTGGGAGAGCCAGGAACACAGGGACATGGAACACAGAGCCGGGACCCGTCCTTGGGAACAGGACTTGGGGCCAAGGTTCTACATAGAGTCAGGACCCCTCCTAGGGAGCAGGACGTAGGGCTGAGACTCATACACGGAACACTGAGAGACAGTTCTCCACTCAAGGTAGTGGCAAACAGCCGGACCTACCCAACGGAGGCGAGGGCACAAAGAGACAGTTCACAACTCAAGGTAGTGGCAAACGGCCGGACCTACGTAGCGAAGGCAAGGACACAAAGAGACTGTTCCAAACAACGATAGACAGTTCCTTATCTAGACACAGCAAGGTTCCAGTCTTGCTCTGGTGGTAGAACTTGACAGCGATACAGTCGAGGTTGCAGGCAAGTCTTCAGGCCAAGGCTTCAGAGGGAAGGGGAAAGGAAGGGGAGCAGTCCAACAGCCAGAGGCTGAATCCTGAAGCCATTTATGAAGCCAGCCCAAACAAGAATCAGGTGCCTTGACGTAAACCGGGGAAAAGTGGAAAACCTGGAATAAGGAACGGTGGACTGGACTGTGAACTGGAATGCGGACTTCACAGACCAGACCATGACAGAGGTACTTGGACGTGGCTTGGACTAGACAAGGTACTTGGACTGGACAAGAGACTCCTGGACAGGACAAGGGAACTCCAGCATATGACAAGGGAACTCCAGCACTGGGCTGGCAAGGTACTCCAGCACAGGGTGTGGCTCTTGGACTAGGTTTGGCTCGGTTCTTGGACTCGGCTTGATTAGGCTCTTGGGTACGAAACTGGGACCCTCCTTGGAGCGCAGGGCCGGGACCCTCCTAGGAAGCAGGGCCGGGACCCTTTCTTGGACGCAGGGCCAGATGACTACCGAAGATACTTGCCGAGAAAACCGCCAAGGAAGCTGTCAGGGATTCATATGGGGAAGGGAAGGGAAGGGAACAGTCCAGCAGGGAATCCTTGGTTTGCAGAGTTATTTATGTGCCAGCCCAAAACGAGAATCAGGTGCCTCAATTAAGGCACCCAATGGAACAAGGGAAAACAGGAAAACCCGGAATAAGCATCGATGAACTGGAATGCGGATTTACGGACCGGAGCGTGTCAGGTGTGTGCATGGAATTCACTGCCAGCCACAGTGGTAGAGGTGGATACAATAGGGTCTTTTAAGAGACTCTTACATGGAGCTTAGAAAGATAGAGCAAGAAAATTCTAGGCAGGTTTTAGAGTAGGGTCCATGGTCGGCACAATATTGTGGGCTGAAGAGTCTGTAATGTGCTGCAGATTTCTGTTCTACGACCTGCGTCAGGTCTCAAAATGGTCACAATTCCTTTTCTTTCTCACCACCTGATGACCCCCCCCCCCCCCGCAACCGATTGCTGCTGGACCCACTCAGCTCCTCCGGCAGTTTACTGATCAGTGTTTGTGGAATCAAAGGCAAGTCAATGATAGTGCACAGTGGTCACAGTCATCAGTGTCATGGCAGTTTGTTCAATAACCGAATGGTTGAAGGGAAGTCCCTACTCTTCAACCTGGTGATGTGGGACTTCAGGCACCTCCTGCCTGATGGGAGCTGCCATCTCCTGCCCAGTGGGGATCTTTGATGATGGATGTTGCCTTCTCAAGGCAACACCTCCTGTAGATAGTACCAATGGCGGAACGGGAATGTGTGTGTGAGTGGGAGACAGACAGACATACAGATCCTATGTCCAGGGAGCGAGAGCAAATCTGGTGTCAGATCTGGAAGAGGGGACTAAGTGCAGTGTACCTAAGTTTGCTGATGATGCTCAGTTGAGTGGAAAAGCAAATTGTGCCGAAGATACGGAGAGTCGGCAGTGAGATATAGATAGGTTAAGTGAGTGGGTAAGGGTCTGGCAGACGGAATACAATGTTGGTAAATGCGCAAACGCTTGGGAAGGTAAAATGGAAGAGCAGATTATTATTTAAATAGTATAAAATTGCAGCATGCTGCTGTGCACAGGGACTGGGGAGTGCTTGTGCATGAATCACAAAAGGTTGGTTTGCAGGTGCAGCAGGCAAATGGGATGGTGGCCTTCATTGCTAGAGGGATTGAATTTAAGAGCAGGGAGGTTATGCTGCAATTGTACAGAGTACTGGTGAGGCTGCACCTCGAGTACTGTGTGCAGTTCTGGTCTCCTTACTTGAGGAAGGATATACTGGCTTTGGAGGTGGTGCAGAGGAGGTTCACCAGGTTGATTCAGAGATGAGGGGATTAGACTATGAGAAGAGATTGAGTCGCCTGGGAACGTACTGACTGGAATTCAGAAGAATGAGAGGAGATTTTAAAGAAATATATAAAATTATGCAATGGGTAAATAAGATAGAGGCAGGAAAGTTGTTTCAACTGATAGGTGAGACTAGAACTAGGAGACATAGCCTCAAGATTTGGGGGAGTAGATTTAGGACGGAGATGAGGAGGAACTGCTTTTCCCAGAGAGTGGTGAATCTGTGGAATTCTCTGCCCAATGAAGCAGTGGAAGCCACCTCAGTAAATATATTTAAGACAAGTTTGAATGGATTTTTGCATAGTTGGGGAATTAAGGGTTATGGGGAAAAGGCAGGTAGGTGGAAATGAGTTTACGGACAGATCAGCCATGATCTGATTGAATGGTGGAGCAGGCTCGACGGGCCAGATGGCCTACTCCTGCTCCTATTTCTCATGTTCTTATGAAAGAAGACAGTTCCGCTCTCTGTCCCATCAGCGGCCCGGCTGATTTAACCGACTTCCGTCCATAAGCGGGAGTGCGGGAAATATCTCAGGCCAGTCGGATCGGCGGACGGGAGAAACGACAAGCAAGTGTAGTTGAGTTAAACCGCGGAGAGCCTAAACTGAGCGGAGCGGTCCAATCCAATGATGGCACAAACAACAGGAATTCTGCAGACGTTGGAAATTCAAGCAACACACATCAAAGTTGCTGGTGAACACAGCAGGCCAGGCAGCATCTGTAGGAAGAGGTGCAGTCGACGTTTCAGGCCGAGACCCTTCGTCAGGACTAACTGAAGGAAGAGTGAGTAAGGGATTTGAAAGTTGGAGGGGGAGGGGGAGATCCAAAATGATAGGAGAAGACAGGAGGGGGAGGGATGGAGCCAAGAACTGGACAGGTGATTGGCAAAGGGAATATGAGAGGATCATGGGACAGGAGGTCCGGGAAGAAAGACGGGGGGGGGGGTACCCAGAGGATGGGCAAGAGGTATATTCAGAGGGACAGATGGAGAAAAAGGAGAGTGAGAGAAAGAATGTGTACATAAAAATAAGTAACAGATGGGGTACGAGGGGGAGGTGGGGCCTTAGCGGAAGTTAGAGAAGTCGATGTTCATGCCATCAGGTTGGAGGCTACCCAGACGGAATATAAGGTGTTAGAGAAGTCGATGTTCATGCCATCAGGTCCGGTGCTCCCGAGGTGGCCTTTTATATATTGGCGACACCCGACACAGACTGGGAGACCGCTTTGCTGAACATCTACGCTCTGTCCGCCAGAGAAAGCAGGATCTCCCAGTGGCCACACATTTTAATTCCACATCCCATTCCCATTCTGACATGTCTATCCACAGTCTCCTCTACTGTAAAGATGAAGCTACTCTCAGGTTGGAGGAACAACACCTTATATTCCGTCTGGGTCGCCTCCAACCTGATGGCATGAACATCGACTTCTCTAACTTCCACTAAGGCCCCACCTCCCCCTCGTACCCCATCTGTTACTTATTTTTATGCACACATTCTTTCTCTCACTCTCCTTTTTCTCCCTCTGTCCCTCTGAATATACCTCTTGCCCATCCTCTGGGTCCCCCCCCCCCCGTCTTTCTTCCCGGACCTCCTGTCCATGATCCCCTCGTATCCCTTTTGCCAATCACCTGTCCAGCTCTTGGCTCCATCCCTCCCCCTCCTGTCTTCTCCTATCATTTTGGATCTCCCCCTCCTCCTCCAACTTTCAAATCCCTTACTCACTCTTCCTTCAGTTAGTCCTGACGAAGGGTCTCGGCCTGAAACGTCGACTGTACCTCTTCCTACAGATGCTGCCTGGCCTGCTGCGTTCACCAGCAACTTTGATGTGTGTTGCAATGACGGCACAGTCGTTCCCGTTCGCTGGACTCGGGACACGGTAGCGCTGATCTTACCCGCCCCTCCTCCAGCCACTGACCTATGCGCTCGGGTACAGGTCCCTGGTAGCCGAGAAGAGTGGGGGGCTTTCGATTCAAATCCCACCGGTCAGAGGGAAAGGTTCGAGGGAGGAGCGAGCTGAAACTAGAGCGTTTCCTCCCGTCGGGAGAAAAACAGTCGCAAGAAGCAGAACCGGTTCTTCCTGCTCCTGCTTCCGAAAGAAACCGAAAGTGAATCGGGTATATATAGGTGCTGAGTCACCGGGACAGAGGCAGAAGGGGGAATGCGAGCAGTAGATGGTGGTACGCAGAGTTGCATGGACGGTGCACACACAACGCTGCAGCAGCTCAAACCAAGCGGGTTTGCAGAGTAATCCTGGTGTCTGTGCAGCGGATCACAGCATCATTTCCTTTGCTGAATGTGCTCACGCAGAGTTTCTGATCAGATGGAGCAGACCGTGACTGCCAAGGGAAGGTGTGTAGGGTCCGGGACGGGGATGCGTTGGGTTGGTGATGGAGGAGGCGGCGGAGGGGGATACCAGTGTTGACGGCGCGTCCCGCATAGAGAAACGGGCGAGAGAGCTGAGCCCGGCAGCCCGAGACGTGACTGGCCGTGCCGTCCCGAGTCGAAGTCGGGGTTTCAACCTGAGGCGGGACGGCAACTCGGGAGCCCAGCGAGAGAAATGTGGGAGTTTATTGTCTGTTGCATTGCAAAACTAACTTGTCTCTGCGTGCCTCTGGGTGTCTCTGTCATTCTGTCTCTCTGGGTCTCCCTCTTTCTGTCTCTGTCTCTGTCTCTCTGTCTCTGGGTCTCTGTCTCTCCGTCTGTCTCCGCTGTCTCTCTTCTCTTCCTCCCCCTCGCTCTCCCTCCCCTCCCCTTCTCCCTCACCCTCTCTCCCCCTCTCTCTCTCCCCCCCTCTCTCTCTCTCCCCATTCCCATCGCCCCACTCTCCCCCTCTCACCCCCTCTCCCCTCCCCCTCTCTCTCCCCCTCCCCCCTCTCTCTCCCCCTCCCCCCTCTCTCTCCCCCTCCCCCCTCTCCCTCCCCCTCCCCCCTCTCCCTCCCCCTCCCCCCTCTCCCTCCCCCTCCCCCTCTCTTCCCCATCGCTCCACTCTCCCCCTCTCACCCCCTCTCCCCTCTCCAATTCTCCCCTCCCCCTCTCTTCCCCTCCCCATCCCCCCTCTGTCCCCCTCCCCTCTCCCCCTCCCCATCCCCTCTCTCTCCCACTCCCCTTCTCTCTTCCTACCCCCTCCCCCTACCTCTCATGCCCTCCCTTTCTCAGTCTCCCCCTCTCCACTCCCTCTCCCCCTCCTCCCCCTCCACCTCCCCACTCTCTCCCCCTCCCTCCCCCTTTCTCCCCTCCCCATCGCCCCTCTCTCCCCCTCTCTTTCCTTCTCCCCCTCTCCCCCTCCCTCCTCTCTATCCCCTCCCCTTGACCCTCCCCCTCTCTCTGACTCCCCTCCCCTTTCTTTCCCTCCCTATCCCCCCTCTCCCACTCCCCGCCTCTCCCTCTCTCTCCACTCCCCCACTCTCTCGCCCCCCTCTCTACCCCATCTTCACCCCCTCTTCAATCCCTCTCCCCCTTCCCCCTCCACCTCCCCACTCTCTCCCTCTCCCGTCCCCCTCTCTCCCCCACCCCATCGCTCTTCTCTCTCCATCTCTTCCCCCTCCACCTCTCTCTCCCCCTCCCCACTCCCTCTCCCCTAACCCTGTCTCCCCCTTCCCTCCCCTACCCCTCTTCCCTCTCCACTCCCCTCCCCATCTCCCTATCTCTCCACCCACTCTCACCACTCTTTCCCCCCCTCCCCTCTCCCCCTCTCTCCCTCCCTCTACCCCCCTCCCTGTCACCCCCTTCCCCCTTTCTTGCCCTCCCCATCACCCCCTTCCCCCTTTCTTGCCCTCCCCATCACTCCTCTCTCCCCCCTCTTTCCCCCTCCACCTCTCTGCCCCTCACCCCTCTTTACCCCTCCCCAACTTCCCCTCTACCCCCCACTTCTCCTCTCCCCTTCCTCCCTCTCCCCCTCCCCCTCTACCCCCACTACCCCTCCTCCCCTCACCTCTCCTCCCCTACCCCCACTCCCCCCCTCTTCTCTCCCCCCCTCTTCTCTCCCCCTCCACCTCTCTACCTCTCACCCCTCTTTACCCCTCCAACTTCCCCTCTACCCCCCACTTCCCCTCTCCCCTCTCCCCCTCCCCCTCTACCCCCACTACCCCTTCTCCCCTCACCTGTCCTCCCCTACCCCCACTCCCCCTCTCTTCTCTCCCCCTCTCCCCCCTCTCCCCTACCCCGTCTCTACCCCTCCCCTACCCTCTCTCTCCCACCTCACCTCCCCTATCCCTCCTCCCCTCTACCTCTCCCCCTCCCTCTCTCCCCCTCCCCACCCCCTCTTACCCTCCCCAACCCCTCCCTCCCACCTCAGCTCCCCCTCTCCCTCTCCCCCTCTCCCCCTCTCCATCCTCTTTCTCCTCCACCTTCCCACTCCTGCTCCCCTCGCCCCTCTCTTCCCCCTTTTTCCCCCTCCTCTCTCCCCATCACCCTCTCTCCCCACCCCCCTCCCCATCCATCCTCTCTCCCTCTCTCCTCTCTCTCCCCTGCACCCCTCCCCCTCCCCCACTCCTCTTCCCCCTCTCTCCCCCTCCCCAACCCCCCTCTCTCCCCCTCTTTCCGCCCACCCCTCGCCCACCCCTCTCTCCCCCTCTCTCCCCCTCTCTCCCCCTCTCTCCCCCTCTCTCCCCTCTCTCCTCTCTCTCCCCTCTCTCCCCCCCTCTCTCCCCCCCTCTCTCCCCCCCTCTCTCTCCCCCCCTCTCTCTCCCCCCCTCTCTCTCCCCCTCTCTCTCCCCCTCTCTCTCTCCCCTCTCTCTCTCCCCTCTCCCTCTCCCCCCCTCTCTCTCCCCCCCTCTCTCTCCCCCCCTCTCTCTCCCCCCTCCCCCTCTCTCTCTCCCCGCCTCTATCCCCAAGCCCTGTCTCCCCCTTTCTGCCTCCCTCTCTCCCCTCCCTCTCTCTTCCCCATCTCTACCCTCCCTCTCTCCTCCCCATCTCCCCCACTCCCCTTCTCACCCCTCCCCCTCTCTCCCTACCCTCTCTGCCGCTCTCCTGCCTCTCTCCTCCCCCTCTCTCACCCTTCCCCCTCCCCTCTCCCCATCTCTCCCCATTTCTCCCTACCCTCTCCCCCCTCTCCCCCGCCTCTCCCTGCTCTCTCTCCCTCTCCCTCCACTACCCCCTCTCTCTCCTCCTCTCTCTCTCCCCTCTACCCCCATCCCCAACCCCTGTCTCCCCTTTCTGCCTCCCTCTCTCCCCTCCCTCTCCCCATCTCTCCCCTTCTCCCCTCCCCTTCTCCCCCCTCCCCCTCTTACTCCTCCCCATCTCTCTCTCCCCATCTCTCCCTACCCTCTCTCCCCTCTCCCTCCTCTCTCCTCCCCGTCTCTCACCCCTCCCCCTCCCCCTTTCCCCATCTCTCCCTACCCTCTCCCCCCTCCCTCTCTCTCTCTCTCTCCCCTAATTTTAAAAACATCATTAGTGTCTCTCCTCAGCTTGTAGCAACGTCAGTTCTCCCTGTAACTTGTGCTGCCTAACCTCCCACACTATCCACAACACCCATCCACATTGTTATCCAGGTCATTCACAGGTCCCAGTAAAAACCCTGCAGAACACCACTAGTCAAAGTCCTCTGGTGACAATGAGTTTCATCAGCACCCCCACCCCCCGCGCTGTCTTCTGTCGGGCAACACCATTCTGAATCCAAATGGTAAATTCATGCATCTTAATCTTCTGGATGACCCTACCATGAGGGGTATGCCAAACGGCTTACTGAAATCCATGGAGAGAAAACATACACGGTTCCAACTTTGTCAATGTCATGGTCCAGTCCGGTCCGTGAAGTCCATATTTCCATTCACAGTCTGGTCCATTGATCCTTATTCCGGGTTTTCCTGTTTTCTCCCTTGTTCCATTGGGTGCCTTAATTGAGGCACCTGATTCTCATTTTGGGCTGGCACATAAATACCTCTGCAAACCAGGGATTGTTGGCTGGATTGCGGATTGGGACTTGTGGGTTGTTGCTGGAAGCTGGCTGTGGTTTGCTTGTGGTTTGGAACCTGTTGAGGGAAAGAGAGTGGGGAAGGAACAGAAATTGCTGGGAGGGGGTTGTGTGGATCCGGTAATGGAGGACAAGATGAGATGGGGGGGGGGGTTGAGGGAAAGGAAGTGGAGAAGGAGCGGGATAGGGACTTGGGCTCAGAGGTATGCAGCTGGGGAGAGATGGATTATTGTGAAGGGAGAAATAAAGAGAATGAGGAGGTAGTGAGGGGTTGGATGAATGAAAACTAAGACAAAGGGAATAAAAGAATAAGAAATGATAGTGGAGAAAGCTCTGAAAGTGAGGAAGATGAACAAGCTCAGAGAGGCGGTGTTGTCATTAGGTTTAATGAGAAGGCTCAGGGACATATGGAAAAAATTAACCCGTTTGTGCTAACAACAACTCTGGCAAATAAGATAGGGGAAATAGTATTTGCAAAAGTCCTTAATGATGGCAACTTATTGGTAAGATGTGTGAATGAGGAACAACTTGAGAAAGCACTCAAGCTAAAAGAGATAGGAAAATGCAAGGTGGAATACACTGGGAGGGTGGGAGCACAAAACAGTGGTTGTAAAGGAGTGATCACAGGGGTACCAATGAGTATAAATATGGAGGAGTTAAAGAGGAATATCAAAGGAAGGAAAGTAATGAATGTTCAAAGACTGAAAACAACAAAGGAGGGAGTGAAAAAGGAAAGTGAATCTGTATTGATTGAATTTGAAGAAAGAGTGCCAAGGAAGGTGTTCCTGGGTTTCATGAGTTACCCAGTAAGGGTATATGTGCCAAAGCCATTGAGGTGCTATAATTGTCAAAGGTTTGGACACATAGCTAAAAACTGTAAAAGGCAGAGGAGATGTGCTAGATGTGGGGGTGATCATGAATATGGAAAGTGCGGAACAGGAGTGCAACCAAAATGCTGCAATTGTGGAGGAGCTCATAATGTGACATATAGTGGGTGTGAGGTTGTGAGACGGGAGACTAAAATTCAAGAAATAAGAGTGAAAAGAAAGATCACTTATGCAGAAGCTGTAAGAATGTCAAGAGAACAGAACAATGCTCCTAATGAACAGGGAGCAATAGGGATACGAGAGATGCAACAAAGAACAAGTGACAGGATCTATGTAGACATAAAGGCTCTAGTAACATTCATTGCAGGAGTGATTAATAGTACGGCTGAGGTAAAGTCAAAAAGTGACAAAATTCAGCTGGTGGTCAAAGCAGCAGTAAACCATTTAGGGTTAGTAGGACTGACATGAGAGGAAGTGAGGGAGAACCTCACTAATCAGTCAAGCCAGGAAGTGTCATGTGTTGGTTAATACTAATTATGGTGATTCTTTTACAATGGAATGCAAGGAGCTTACTGGCCAATAGCCAGGAATTCAAGCACTTTATTAAAGAAATGGTTGTAAAACCGGATGTAGTGTGTATTCAGGAAACTTGGTTGAAACTAACTTTAGACTTTGTGGTACATGGGTATACAATGATAAGGAAAGATAGAAATCTAGGGGGAGGAGGGGGTTGTGCTATGTTAATCAAGCAAGGTATACCATATAGGGTACTGGAAAAAGGAGATGATCAGGAATACATAGTGGTGGGAGAGAGGGGAGGGAGTGGTTATAATTAACTACTACAATCCATGTAAAAGGTTGGATTTGGACAGCCTATTAAAGATACAAGGACAAAACAGACATAAAGTAGTGTGGTGTGCAGATTTCAATGCTCATAGCACAATATGGGGGGATCAGATTACAGATCCAAATGGAAAGGTAATTGAAGATTTGATGGAAGAAAGGGATTTGGTGTGTATGAATGATGGTAGAGGCACAAGGATAGATATAACAACAGGAACTGAGTCAGTGTTAGATATTACATTAGTGTCTAATACCTTGGCTGGCATTAGTAACTGGGGAGTTCGGACTGCTTCAACAGTAGGCAGTGATCACTACCCAGTTTTGTGTTCAGTAGGTGAAAGAGTTGAAGTAAGACCAGGTGGCGGAACCCCAAAGTGGGTGTTTGAAAAAGCTGATTGGGGTAAGTTCCAGAAGTTGAGTGAAGAAGCGTTGACAAAGATTGATGTTTCTGGAAATGTAGATGAATTAAACAGTCAGGTGACTTCAGCAATTATCATGGCAGCAGAAGGATCTATTCCCAGGAGTAAAAATAGGATGAATAGGAAACTGGTACCATGGTGGACAGAGGAATGTTGTCAGGCTGTAAAAAACAGAAATAGAGCATTCAGGCTAGTTAAAAGAACCCATAATATGCAGCATTTGGTTCAATATAAGAAAGCACAGGCAGTGGTGAGAAGAACTATACGTCAAGCTAAAAGGGCAAGTTGGAGGAGTTTTTGCAACAAAATAGGAAGAACAACACCTGTGGGAGAGGTACGGGGAATGATTAAGAGGGTGGGAGGAGATGGAAGGGAATGGGAATATCCAGTACTGATATCTGAGGAGGAAACTGCAGTCTCCAGTAGGGATAAGGCTGAGGTCATGGCCAAGTCATTTGTACTGATACACAGTTCAGAAAATTTGTCTGAAGAAGGGAGGAGGAGAAGGGAAAGAATAATGAGCCAACATCCAGGTGTATTAAACAGGAGGGAAGGAACAGATGATATAATTGATGATCCATTTACGTTAGCAGAAATGGTGAGAGCAATAAAGAGATCGAGACCAACCTCCCCAGGGAAAGATCTGATCTGCTCTGTGATGCTAAAAAATCTAGGAGAAGGAGCACTCTTAAAGTTGCTGCATTTTTATAACAGGGTGTGGGAGGAGGGAAGATTACCAAGCGCATGGAAAGAATCAGTAGTAATTCCAATAAGGAAGCCTGGCAAGGATCTGTCAAAACCTACTAGCTACAGACCAATTGCATTAACATCACGTATATGTAAGATAATGGAAAGGATGATAACAGAAAGGTTATCATATGAGCTTGAGAAAAGGGGAATGCTGACAAGTTATCAGAGTGGTTTTAGAAAGGGAAGGAATTCCATGGATTCAGTGATAATGTCAGAGACTGAAATAAGGAAGGCCCAGGCAAATAGAGAGTCAGTAGTGGCAGTGTTCTTTGACATTGAAAAAGCCTACGATATGATGTGGAAGGAAGGATTATTAATTAAACTGCACAAGATGGGGGTTGATGGGAGAGTTTTTAATTGGATTAAAGGTTTTTTGTCTGGTAGAAAAATTCAAGTTCGGATTGGATCAGAATTATCAAAACAGTACATAGTGGAAAATGGCACACCTCAGGGTAGTGTGTTTAGCCCGTTACTTTTCATCATTCTGATCAATGATGTCTTCACAAAGGTACCAGTGGATAGAGGTAGGTCACTGATTGCGGGTGATGGGGGCTTGTGGAAAAGAGGCAGGAACATGGACCATATAATCAGGAAACTACAAGAAGCAATTGATGAAGTGGTGGAGTGGGGTTATGATTGGGGATGTAGATTTTCAGTAGATAAAACTCGAACTGTATTTTTTACCAGGAAAAGGGTTGAGGTAGGGAAGAAGTTAAGGATGTATGGGGTTGAATTAGAAAGGGTTGCATCATTTAAATTTCTGAGAGTTATATTTGATTCACGATTAACATGGGCAGACCATATCAGGAAAGTTGAGGAGAAATGTAAAAAAGTAATAAATGTGATGAGATGTTTGACTGGTAGGGAATGGGGAGCAAGTTGTTCAGCGTTGAAGAGAATGTATGTGGCTTTAGTGAGATCTGTGTTGGACTATGGAAATATAGTATATGGATCAGCAGCTAGGTCCCTTATAAGGAAACTGGATGTGATTCAGGCTCAGGCCTTGAGAGTGTGCAGTGGGGCTTTTAAAACGTCACCAGTGTCAGCCCTACAGGTAGAAATAGGAGTAATGCCTTTGGAACTAAGAAGGATGCAACTGATGGCAAACTACTGGGCTAACTTGCAGGGGCACAATGATTCTCACCCTGCTAAAGGAGTGTTGCAGGAGTGCTGGGAAAATGGGAGGTTTCAGAGGGATACCTTTAGTCGGGTAGGGAATGATATCGCGAAAGAATGTGGAGTGTTTGATCTAAGGATAAATCCTTCAGTAGTTTATCCTGTTGTAGCTCCATGGAAGCTTGTATGGCCTGACATAGACTGGCATTTGTTAGAGGTAAAAAGGAAAGAAAGATATAAAACAGATTTGGTAAATGCATTTAACTGTCATGTGATGGAAAAGTATAGTGATTATACTCACACTTATACAGATGGTGCGAAGGAACCTGAAACAGGAGTGACAGGGTTTGGGGTGGTTATACCAGCAAAAGAAATTGGAATCAGCAGAAGAACATCTAAAAAGTTAGAGGTGTTTACAGTGGAGATGCTGGCAGTGTTGGTTGCGTTGCAATGGGTGCAGAAAGCCAGACAAGCCAAAGCATTGATATGTTCAGATTCATCCTCAGTTCTAGCAAGTTTAAGGTCTTTTCACACAAACAGTCGGCAAGATGTACTTTATGAAGTCCTTCAGTTAGTTACAAGAATTGCAAATCAGGGAGGTCAGGTAAAAGTTCTATTGGTTCCAGCACATGTAGGGGTGAAGGGGAATGAGAGGGTGGATGAGTTGGCAAAGAGGGCGTTAAAGAAAGAAAATGTGGAAATGCACATTAGTATCAGTAAAGCAGAGGTTAAGTGTGTAATCTGAGAAAAAGTCAACCGAATGTGGCAAGAAAGATGGGACAGGGAGGGGAAAGGGAGGCATTTATATCAAATACAAAATAGTGTTGCAGGTACGAGGGTAGGCAGTGGAAACAGAAGAGAGGAAATTGTGTGGACTAGGTCAAGGCTGGGGCACTGTACATTAAACAAAACATTGAAAATGATAGGGAAACACCAGACAGGATTGTGTGAAGAATGTCAGGAAGAGGAGTCAGTAGAACATGTAGTTTTGTGTTGCAGGAAGTATGGGATACAGAGAGAGATGATGAGAATTAAACTAAGGGAATTGGGGGTGCAGGAATTCACATTAAGATGGTTGCTGGACATGGGTGACAGAGCACAGGTCCGGGTATTTTTAGTGTTCTTAAGGGGTACAGGGGTTTTTTATAGGATATGACGGATAAACAGGAATAGGGTACTAGGATGGTCAAAGATGGGAGGGTAAAGTGTAGGTTTGTGTGTGTGTGTGTGTGTGTGTGTGTGTGTGTGTGTGTGTGTGATTGGGTGAAGGGATTTAGAATGTATGTCTAGTGCACATTCTGGAGCAGAAGGTGGCAGTAATGCACCATTAAGCTGGATGCCAACCGCCGTAAAACAAGATACAGACAGACAGATTGTTGGCTGGACTGTTCCCTTCCCCTTGCCTGTGTCCCTGTCAAGTTGAACCGCTGGAGTGAGACTGGAGCCTCGCCACGCCAAGATAAGGAACTATCATTGAGTTTGGAACTCTATCCTTGTGTCCCTGTGTTTATTGTCCGTGTCAAAGAAGAGTCCCAGCCCTAGGTTCTGCTCCCAAGCAGAGGTCCTGGCTCTGTGTTCTGTTCCTGTGTTCCAAGTTCCAGGTGCCGTGTTCCAGTCCTGTCCAAGACAAGGCTTTGTGTTCTCGTCCAGTCCAGGAGTCCCTTGGCAGTTTACCTCGGCAAGTGTCCTCAGCAGTCATTCTGGCCCTGTATCCTAGAAAGGGTCCTGGCCCTGTGCTCCATGGAGGAATCCCAGCTCTGTACCCAAGAGCCTAACCAAACAGAGTCCAAGAACCGAGCCACATCCTGCCCTGGAATACCTCGGCCAGTCCACGTCCAAGGCTCTGAGCGTCCAGTTCAACTGCGTGTTCCTGTGTTCCAAGACCAAGTCCAGGCACCGTGTTCCAGCCCTGTCCAAATCTGAGCTTCGTGGCCTCATGTAGTTCCCGTGCCTCGCCCAGCCCAGGAGTTCCTTGCCCAGCCAGGTGCTGGGGTACCACGTCCTGTGCTGGGGTACCTCGTCCTGTCCTGTAGCCACGTCCTGTCCCTGCCAAGATCCTAGTCCTGAGTCCTAGCCTAGACCCGGGTACTGGTTCCAAGTCAAGACCCAGGATTCGAGTCCCAACCGAGACCCAGGTTCCCAGTCCTTGTCCAGGCTCTGGTTTCGGAGTTCTGTGTTCCTAGTCCAGGCTCCTTGTTCCTAGGTCCATATCTGGGTCCCGTGTTTCTAGTCCAAGTCCTAGCCCAGGCCTTGAATCTAGTCTCGTCCAGGGCCTGTGTCCGTATCCAGCTACGCTTTGTCCCAATTACGCTTTGCTGTCTCCTAGGTTACCCTCTGATCAATTCTTGCTTCCCGACTTCCCTTGCATTCTCGATAATCTCATGGCCCAGTTCCTAGTACCTCAGTGTCTGTGTCTTGCATTTGGGTCCACCATCAACACCCACTTGTAACAGTCAATCATCTTCGTCATCTCCTTCAAAAATGCAGTAACCTCTGTTAGACACAATTTCCCCGACACAGCACCAGGCTGATAGTCCCTAATTAGGCTGATAGTCCCTAATTAGGCCATGGTTACATGGAAACATTTAAGATCAGTTGGAGCACTGGGAGGGGATAGAAAACTGGTTAGACTGGTTCCAAACTCAAACTCTGGCCGCTGTTGTCAGTTTCTGTCTGAAGTGGGATCAGATTCTGTA